>NC_136493.1:79919295-80134295 GCF_053919585.1 Euprymna scolopes | reverse complement strand
ATCTAAAATTTAACACTTAAGATTAAAGGGTCTGAATAAGGAAATTTATAGAAATCGCCCTGGAAAAGGTATGAAGCAACTTTATGTAAGGAGCTAATATATATATATATATATATATATATATATATATATATATATATATATATATATATATATATACTTAATTTATTCACATAAAATTAATATACGAAAGTATAGATTTATGCGTAAGCTTTAAGTATTTACTTCAAAAGTGCTCAATACGTAGGTAGAGCTAGTTAGTAAGTTATAAAATGTATATGGCGATTAAGCTACACTGAATATTCCGCATTTCATCCACTTTAGGATTATTCAGGCTTATGCGCATAAGCCTGAAGAATCCTAAAGGGAATGAAACAGAATATTCAGTGTAGCTTAATCACCATATACATTTTATAACTTACTACATATATATATATATATATATATATATATATATATATATATATATATATATATATATATATATATACATGGAACCTTATTCGTTGGTGTATAATGACTATGGATCAAATTTAAGGCAAATCTGAAATATTGGAATTTTTAAAAAGAAGTTTGTGCCCACATTATGCCCCCCCCTACACATCTTTTGAAATACACCAAAGAAATTGAAACTTAATCAATATTTATTAACTGCTGCCTAATATAAATTTTAAAACTTCCAAAATAATCGATAGCTACTCTTTTAGAAAGAGTGCCTTTATCTAGTTGACCCTTTTAAGTTAAACTAAATACAGTCTAAATTATGCACCCTTACGACTAGCAGCTGTGTTTCAAACCTGACAATGACTGGTTAATTAGTTTAGTCTATACATAGAAATCTATAAACATACACACATACATAATTTTATATATAGGTATGAATATCAGTAGTTTAAATAAAATGTACTTACGAAATCGAATGTACCAATTTTCTTCGACTTCAATGGTAGAATTTGTCCACAGTTTTAAACAATTATCGACACTTTTTTTTAAACCAAAGAATAATTCATTCCATTTTTAAAACTTTTGTCAAAAAAGAAAAATAAATTTTTTTTCATGTATCCAAGGTTTTTTTTCCCCGCCTTTTATTTCTGTTAGTCTTATTCGATGATTCTCTTCCAAGTTTTTCCACACTCAAACGCAGTGTAAACGCCTATAAATTAGCCTGCCATATTATCATTCGTCGTCTCTGCTAGCCGATTGTCTTTCTAACAAATCCGTGAGACGTGACACCTCTATGGAAACATGCTCTATGCTTTCATATACACTTCTTCTTCTTCTTCTTCTTCTTCTTCTTCTTCTTCTTCTTGAGAATTGGGAGTGGTCAATATGCCACGCCACAGACAAAACGAAAAAGTTTGAACAACCAATTAGAATCACTTCTATTTATTTTGAAACGACGTCATTTAATTCGATAGATGCAACATCTGCTAAATTATGGCCATAGAATTTTCTTTATGGAAATCGCTCTGGACAAGGCATGAAGCAACTTGATGTAAAAAGATCATATATATATATATATATATATATATATATATATATATATATATATATATATATATATATATATATATATATATATATATAGTAATAAATAAGTAATAATTAAATAAATAAATAATTAATACTTATAGTAAATAATCATATATATATATATATATATATATATATATATATATATATATATATATATATATATATATATATATATATATATACCCAAAACCTCTGGCCTTGATTGAAGGGGAGACTAAAACTTACTGCTATGGCTTCAAATGATCTGAAATAACAGCAAGGGGAGACTTGATTCCAAATATTTCTCATATGTTATATATGCCCTCTTTTAGAAATAGAGTACGATTATGAATATCTCCAGTATAAAATAATCCTTACATACTGTGAAATTTACTTCATGCATGAAAACCAAAAAGGGAAAATATAACATGAGAAATATTTGGAATCAAGTCTCCTCTTGCTGTTATTTCAGATCATTTAAAACCATATTAGAAAGTATTAATCTCCTCGCCATCAAGGCCAGAGGTTTTGGGGAAATATCAGATATTTTGTAATTCATATGCAAAACTAGGAAAATAAATAACTATGATTGGTAAAGTTGCAGTATTTTTCCACCTTCAAAAAATCTTTGAAAATTACCACCAGTATAGGTTTTCGAGGGTGTTGAAAACGAAAATAACGTTTAAAATTCCAAGAAACGAGTAGTTTTAAGATATGAAGAAATTATAGTTTCAAAAAGTGGGGGATCACTTTTTTATATTAATTTAACGTAAAATGAACAATCACTTTATAGCCACCTCGTGGGGTGGGGTGGTCTGTTATTTTGTTTTTTAGGAGTGGGGTTTATTTGGTAATTGTGACATGGTAGACCAACACAAAACCTACCTTAAAAACTTGTTTTCTACAGGTTTTCGGGTGTGCTGAAAACGAATATTGCATTTAAATTTTTCGCAAATATGTATTTTCCGGGTATTAAGCAATGTAATTTTTTATGTTATAAGTGGTGGCCATTGATGATGTATGCACAAGGGCGCATATTTTTGCTAAATGCCTGGAAAAGTACTTATTTTCGGAAAATTTAAATGCGATATTCGTTTTCAGCACACCTGAAAACCTGTAGAAAACGAGTTTTTTAAGGTAGGATTTGTGTTGATCTACCAGCCACAATAAACACCACCCTTAAAAAATAACAGACCTCACAAAAAGGTGGCAATAAAGTAGGTGCTCATTTTATGTTAAATTAATATACAAAAGTGATCCCCCACTTTTTGAAACTATAATTTCTTCATATCTTGGAAACTACTCGTTTCCTGGAATTTAAAATTTTATTTTCGTTTTCAGCACCCCTGAAATCCTCTAGCAGTGGTAATTTTTAAGGATTTTTTGAGGGAGAAAGATACTGCAACTTTGGCAAAACATTTCATGGCTGTAAAAAAGTGCCAAAAATAACCTTTGGATGATGGATGATCCCCTTAATGTACGATCTTAAGGGCAAATATCATATAGCCCACTAAACAATTCAGGTCATTACCTTTCCAACAAGCCTTCATTTGTTAAATTCTTGTTCTGGTTGTGTTTATTAAAACCTCTAGTCCTTTTTTGGTTTTTGCAAACAGGTTTATGTCATCCATTTACATTAGGTGTTTCATTCTTTTATCTGTATTAGTGAACTTGTATCTAACTTGGCATTTCCTTAGTATCTTGCTAAGGGGCATCATGGCTATTATGAACAGTAGTGATGATAGGGAATCCCCTTGGAAAATACCTTTGTATTTTCATCTCAGTTATGTACTGTCCATCAGCTTTCAGTTCTCAAGTTTCATTGCATTTTCAATCGAAATGACAATCTTGTTTGGTATTTTGTACATTCTCAGGCATTCTATTATCCATGCTTATGGGATCCTGTTGTACACTTTCTTGTAGTCGATCCATGCCGTGGTTATATTCTTTTTTTTTTTTTACCTTTTACTTATTTCAGGATCTTTTGGTCGATGTATAATAGGTCATGTGTTCCTCTTTTTCCTTTTTGGCATCCTTTATGTTCCTGGGGGCGGTTCCATTATTATTATTATTATTATTATTATTATTATTATTATTATGTTTGCTAATTTCACAGTGCTGTGATGTTTTACACTGTTTGTTTTTTTGTTTTTTTTACTCAACAGCGGGCTTTTACACCAAAGCTAGTGAGCATAGTCAAAGAGTCAGTTAGATGGAAAGCGCCTGGCATAGGATTTTTGCTGTGCCAAGCAGAACTGATTTTGGAGTACAAAGGTGTTGTATTTGATTTCCAAGGAGTTCAACTGTTTCTCAAGATCATCTGGAATTGAGCCAAGCTCCCTGTTTCTCAAGATCATCTGGAATTGAGCCAAGCTCCCCACTCTATATCTGTGCCTAAATCAAAACGCGGATTTCATGAGCAAAGCTTCTTTCTTAGAACTGCACGCCTGTGGAACTCTGTTCCGTCTGCCTGCTTCCCTCCGGACTACAACTTGGATGTCTTCAAGTCTAATGTTAACAAATTCCTAATGAACCGCCCCCCCTAATTAAACACTTCATAAAATCTCCTCACTAACGTAATGTACTTGCAATAACCCTTATCCCTGAGTGGCTTCCGGGCCTTGATAAGTGGTGATCACTGTGTGTAAAAAAAAAAAAAAAAAAAAAAGCTCACTAATGATGATTGTCACAATGGAAGTTTTCTTATTCCACAACCTAGCAATCTCCATCATCAGTTTCTGATAGTTCCGTAGTTTCTCATTCTTTTTGCCTGTTAAGTTGACTTTCTTTTTTTTTTCTTTTTTTACTCACCTTCACTCCAAACAAGGCATATCGTCACTTGAACGTAAGGGGATACTAATTGGGACCATGCCTAAGAAAGATTAACAAATGTTGGTTTACGTTACATTTGAACTTCTGCATATCAGTACAGGTTGGGAAGCAGGCAGCAGGAAGGGAATTCCAAAGTCTAGCTGTTCTAAGGAAGAAGCTATTTAAGTAGAAAACTTTTTGGTAATTAGGGACCTCAATAATGAAGGGGTGTGATGTTGTTGCTAAGCAGGTTTGTCGGGGATATGTATATTGAAGGAGCACAAGTGCAATGAGTTCAGCAGAGCACATTCCATTAAAATACTTGTAAAACAAGCACAGGGATGCAACATTGTGGCGATGGGACAGGAGTTGGAGCCTAGTTGACAATGTCATTTGATCTTTTGTTCACAACTACAATATCCGGTTTCCTGTGAATTATCTCTTCTTATTATTTAATCAATAGGAGTAGTCAAAATGTCATCATCAAAGACTTCTCTTGTGATGTTCTCTGGAGTCTGAGTGACAACAAGTCTCTCAAGATTTTTAGTACTCTCCACCTCTTTTGATAACCTTTACAGAAATTTGCATTATTGCAACAATCACTTGCCATTGATTTCTTATTGCTGGTGACCATTGGTTTTCACTGGAATTTGGGTGGCAATAAACCTCCTCAAGGTCCCAATCCTCTTTGGACTCATCCAGTAGAAGTCTGGCTAGTGCTTTCTCTTCTCAGTCTTTTCATCCTCCTTGACTCTCCTCGATTATTTGATGTGGTGTCAGTTTATGGTAATACACAGAAAAAAAAATGATAAAATAAAACATAAATTCTCAGTGTACTGCCTTCCACTTTTCATCATGTCTATTTTTACATTCTTTTTTGTGCTAGTTTGCTGCATTCGCTTATTAGGTGGTTTATTGTTTCGTCTCTTTGTCCACAGAATCTGCATTTCCTATTTTCTTGCATTTTGTCGATCCTTGCTTTGGTGTGTTTGGTTCTAATTCCATTATCTTGTGTGGCTGGTGCTAGGGATTCAGTTTTTCTGTTTAGGTTTCCTTTTTGTAGTCATATCCAAGTGTTTTCGTTAGTCTCCTCTTTGTCATCCTTATGAATCGTTCATGTAGCTGTTTCTCTTCCAATTTTTTTCTCGTCTTATCCTTCGTCTCTTCTTTTTATGTTATAATTCTTTTGTGTGTGTCATTTACAGTTTTCTATACATACTAGCTCTCTTTCTCTGTCTTTTCTTTTCACATGGAGTCCGTCCTTTGGGTGTAGTGCATTGTGCATAGTCATGAGTTTTCTGGGGGTTTTTGTTTGTTTTTTGGCCGAGATAACTGAGTTCTTCTTTGGACCAATCTATGAACGGTCCAGAGTATCTTACTAATTATATTGCCCATGTGTTTATACGTTTTATTAAGTTCCTACTATATAGTTTAGTTTCAAGGAGTTTTCTTGTTCTTCTGAGGTATTCTTATCAAATTTTTTCTTTTATTTCTCTTTGCTTTGATGGTTACTTCCATAACTCCTAAATATTCACCTAATGCCCTCATCTCTGTTTGATTAGGTAGTACCATGCCTTCCATTGTCTTCATTTTCATTGGCATTTTCTCATATATATATATATATATATATATATATATATATATATATATATATATATATATTATTATTATTATTATTATTATTATTATTATTATTGCATAATAGTCTTAACTTTTGGATGTTTTTAGTTAGATATTTTTTTTCTTGAACATCAGGTCAATTCCTTTGACTTTAGCCATTGAAGTTGTACCTTAACACTTTCGCTGTCTGGAGAGATTTGTTGTTGCACAGGCTGTAGAGGACACCACCGTTTGTTGTCTGTAAGTAATCTTTGATAGTGACCAGAAGATATGTGTGTATGTACAAGGTGGAACGATAAAATTGTCGTGATAGAAAAGATAATATGATTCCATTTCTGTTTGATGAAAACCGGTTTTCTTTTTTTGTTGCAGACCATCTACTACTTGGCCAGTTGTGTACAAATCCCAAGAGCGATAGGAGCATTCTATCATGTATGAAAGTGACACTGTTCAACGAGCGAGATCAGAGATGTGCCGCTATACAACTCATGCTCTCTACCGATCCAAGTTATGACAACAGGACCATTGCCAGCACCTGCAAAATATAAATCAAGATGGTTCAACGAAGTTTCTTGCCATGGTTATGGTTTTCGGTGTAGTTTCAAGTGAAGGCCACATCATGCCACCTCATATCTTTGAAGTCAGCTTGAAAGTCAACACCAAAGTATACCTGGATGTGCTGAAGAGTGTGATGATCTGGTACAATCAAGTGGCTGCTGACAGACTCTAGGTATGGCAGCAGGACTCTGTGCTGGCCCACAAATCCAAAGAGACCCATGTCTGGCTTCAGAAGGAGTGATACGACTTTGTACCCTTCTCTTACTGGCCCTCTCCTGCCCCGACCTGAACCCACTACTTCATTTGGTCATACATTGAACACATGACCTCCCCCAACACCAAAGCAAGTTTGATCACTGCTTTCCGCCGAGTATTCGCTGAGCTCCCAGCGGCGCTTGTGGTAAAGGCATGCTCCCAAATGCCGGACCTGTATCAAGGTGGTGATTGAGGCTGAAGGCAGCTACATTGAATAGATGTCAGCTCTACTACATAATAAAGTTACCTGAATTAAATTGTTTTTCAATAAAAGTTTTAAAATAAAGCTTTAGTGTTGTTTTCTTTAGGGCGACAATTTTATCGTTCCACCCTGTAGATATGTATGTATGAAGGTATGTGTGTGCTTGTGTTACATCACTATACTGAATTCTACGGTTCTCTTCTCGGAGTTGAATCCAAAGTCAGCAGTCCGAGGAGATTCTTGTTGTGTGTCAAAACCGAGTAGAATTATGTAATTTGAAATTCTTAGGATTGTCTGCACTGAGGATTGAACAGCCAACCTCTAGAATAGTCACTTACAACTGAATTTTACTTAGAACATTATCCATTATGCCACAGATCCTAGTGATACTGAAAATATAATTTCAATTGTTAAAGACTTCTACCCTGTTATGGCTGACGGAATGGGAGCATGTTACCCTCACGGATTAAGTAAAGGGCTCTTTTCAAAATTTCGTGTAGATTGTAGAGTTTTTTATAAAAATTTCCCAGTTCAACAAGATACAACTACACAATGTTGGGGGTTATATCGGCTGAAATACTGTGAGAATAACACTCAATATGAGAGTAGTAGTTAATCTTTATCTAAAAAATTCCGAAATCTAAACAATTCTTGTTTTAACATGCTTTTATTTTTGTATACGAACTAAATTAATGTCATTTAATACATCATTTCGCTATTTTTCGTTATTAATCCATTTAGAACCAGATATCTTGTTAAAAGCACTCAGCATTTCTAAATCCTCATTATATGGTATGTCCACAATTAAAAAAATATACAAATGATGTTTGCAAATCCATACATATGACTCAAATAATCCTGGTTGAATTGACAGTGGAGATTATATTTGTTTTCTAAGTTGTTTAAATATTCAGATGGTCAGTGCCAACTATCTGTTTGGACATGACCTGTTTTGGCCAATTAGGATTCTAATATTTAGTTTCTGAATTTTTTAGATAAAGATTGATAATTTACATTATTTGGTTTCTTCAAACTACTGTTCTCATCTTGAATGTTATTCTGACAACATTTCGGCCAATGTAACCTCCAATCTTCTTCGAGTGTATCTTATCAAACTCGGGAATCTTTCTGTCAAACCTGTGAATCAGCATGAAATTGCTTAAGACTTCTACGCACTGCCGGGACAATGGCATACTACCCCTGTGGATTAAATATATATATTCGAAATTACGTGCAGATTTCCGAGTTTGATAGAAAATTTTTCGAGTTTGACAAGATATAACAGAAGAACGTTACTGTAATAAAAGATACCATTCACAGAAGCGGAAGCACCACTGTTTGGTCTGTCAGGTAACAGGATCGTAGAAGGAAAAAGTGGAAAAGAAAAACTTTAATTTGTAGATGAATTCTTTATATACATGTGATATTGATCTGAGTATGAGGGGAATAGCAGCTATCATAAGGAAAAACTAGAGAGAACAGGGATTCAAGTTTTTGACAGCAGAGAGAGAGAGAGAGAGAGAGAGAGAGAGAGAGAGAGAGAGAGAGAGAGAGATCTTAGACGTTGGGGATTGGTTTTGTGGATTACAGTTTAAGTTGAGAGGAATTCGTATGAATTGTAGCGTTGGTGAGTGCTGACAATTTTTTTTCATTACTGTTACTTCGGATGAAACGCTGTGAGATTAACATCCAAGATGAGAACAGCAGTGTGAATAATCCAAATAATAAAATTTGGAATTTTATTTTTCATTTGTTTATGTCCTTCCAACACATGCATATACAAGTTGCGCAAGAAAGATGTCTAGAGACCCGACCACAAGTGACCGGAAATATCGACAGCCCCCATCTATGATACATTACTCATGTAAGAGAAAAAGAACAAATAAACATTGTAATAATAATAATAATAATAATAATAATAATAATAATAATAATAATAATAATAATAATAATAACAACAACAACAACAACAACAACAACAACAAATGGGGGCATTCAAAAGAAAAGAGAGGTGGAAAAAGCACAACAAAAAAAATATATATATTAACGGACACGTGCCCTAATAACACCACATTGATTTTCGGCCATTCTTTTTTTTTTCTTTCTTTCTTTTTTTTTGCTCTACAAACAAAAGCGTCCTTTTAACGTCAACAGAGTCAAATGTGTTTGTTCAAGAAATACATTTAATCTACGATAACAAAGGAGGCACATACATGCGCATGCGTCAACTTGCACACGCGCTCAAATAGTGCACACAATTGGAGATAAACAAAGACGGAAAAAGGAAACAGACAAAATGTATGGGGGTAGTAATTATCATCAAGATGCGTTGCTAAGGCATAGTTGTCTTCCAATCATTTTGATATACGTTTAACAAAACCATTTTACCAGAAACATTACCACACCAGTTTTTTTTTTATTTATTCGAAACAAAATGGTGGGCGAATAAGAGTTAATAGCTTTTAACAATGTTATTTATAATTGTTTTTGATAATAACAATGAATACATCTGCTTTCATTCTTAACTCTATACGCATATAACACGAAAACTATGTGGGTTTTGTTATAATATGCCCGGGTTTATTGCTTATTTATGCTACTTGTAAAAAAGACAGCCATTCTTTGTGAACTATGGTGTGTGTGAGTACTTTTATCCCACAAAAGAAAGTGTAATTCTTGCACATGAGAAAGTAGAGATTATACTATATATAAGGCTAGCAAGCCTCGTTTCCCAGCGTTGCCGGGGGAATTTTTTAAAAAGCTAACTAAAAAATATTAAGTATTTTTTTTTTATAGTTATATATTTAAAATTAATTTATTTGTCTTTACATGTACATTTAAACACCCAAAATATAATCTATGACCCTTATTTCCGTGCCCATTCTTATCTGAGTCTCGTAAATTAATGAACTTGTATTCTTTTGTATTCAATGATCATATCATCAATGTCTTCGAAATCTATTTTCATTAATAATTAATTTTATACCTTATCGTTTTTTTTTTAAATTTGTGGATATGTTCATTACTGCAACATAATAATTAAGTAGATACCATTGGTTTTACTTAAAATTCAATATTTCAATTTTCGAATTTCGTTCTAAAAACGAAGAAGCCCCAAATATTTTTTATATTCTTCTACTTGGCTACATCTAAGACTATCATTTCAATCATATTTTTCTAAGCTGAGCAACACTTTACACTCGCATCTGTTTAGAAAATTATTGACGTCTTTCTGGATAGATGCTCCCCTCTTTTTCTTTACTAGTTCAGAACTATTCCGTGAAGCATTGGTAATTACTCAAGTTAACTTTAACATGTGCGACTACAGTTAGCAGTAACATTTGCTTTCATATTTTTAATCTTGCTGATATTAAAAACATCTATCATACTCTATCTTTTTCTCTCTCCCCCCCCCTGCTCTCTATTTCTCTCTTTCTCTATCGCTCTCTTGTTCTCTCTCTCTCTCTCACACACACACACACACACACACACACACACACACACACACACACACACTCTCTCTCTCTCTCTCTCTCTCTCTCTCTCTCTCTCTCTCTCTCTCTCTCTCTCTCTCATTTGCCCCTACACTTCTGCAACTGTTTCAATATAAAAACAAAAGAAGAAAGAAAATGGAAAGGTAATCAGTAGTTGATTGTTTGACCTAGTTTCAATGTTGTTTTTTTAACAACTACCTCTTATGCACTAATTTAGTACCTGGTGACCTGAAGAGAATCAGTATTATAGCATTATTGTTTACCATAACCAGATCGAGGCAATACCGAATTGGAATATGTAAGGTTTCTAGATATATCTTGTGTAGTTTCTGAGTTTTAGCCGGAAACACAGGCAGATAGAAATACAAATTTCATTGATATAACATATGGCCATTATCTTTTTTTTTTTTGTATATATGGCCATTACCGTTCGTGAGAATCTTTCGATTTTACACATCAAGAAATTGATGATCTATTATAAACATTATCGATATTTTATCGGAAACAAAATGGACGCAACCACCAACAATCAGGTAATTGACACCTTAAGTTGCATACGGTAAACGTATCTTGGGTAACACGTATGGGTCGATGGAATGGTTCTTAATCAGTTGAAAGGGAGCACACACTTCACCTGAGAGCAATTCGTCGTCAGCAATTTTATGAGGTGGTCCAGTGGTCCACGTGTAGAAGAACACTTCTTTCTGAATAAAACGATTGTGTTATTTATTTAATTTATTTTATTACGAATTATGAATTTATCTAATAAAACCATTGTGTTATTTACTTATTTAATTTATTTTATTATGAATTATAAATTTAATTAATAAAACGATTGTGAAATTTATTGATTGAAATTACATCATTATGAATTAAAATTTCATTAATAAAACGATTGTGTTATTTATCTAATTTATTTTATTACGAATTATGAATTTGGTTAATAAAACCATTGTGTTATTTACTTATTTAATTTATTTTATTATGAATTATAAATTTAATTAATAAAACAATTGTGTTATTTATTTAATTTATTTTATTACGAATTATAAATTTAGTTAATAAAACCATTGTGTTATTTGCTTATTTAATTTATTTTATTATGAATTATAAATTTAATTAATAAAACGATTGTGAAAATTATTGATTGAAATTACATCATTATGAATTAAAATTTAATTAATAAAACGATTGCATAATTTACTTATTTAATTTATTTTATTATGAATTAAAAATTTAATGAATAAAACGATTGTATGATTTACTTATTTAATTTACTTTATCATTAATTATAAATTTTATCATTAAAACGATTGAGTCATTTACTTATTTAATTTATTTTATTATGAATTAAAAATTTAATAAATAAAACGATTGTGAAATTTATTTGTTTCATTTATTTTATTATGAAGTATAAATTTAATTGATAAAACGATTGTGCAATTTAATTATATAATTTATTTTATTATGATTTTTTATTTAATTAATAAAACGATTGTGTAATTTATTTATTTTATTTATTTTATTATGGAGCATAAATTTAATAAATAAAACTATTATATAATTTACTTATTTAATTTATTTATTATGAATTATAAATTTAATTAATAAAACGATTGTAAAATTTACTTATTTAATTTATTTTATAATAAAGTATAAATTAATAAAACGATTGTATAATTTATTCATTTAATGTATTTTTATGAAGTATAAATGTAATTAATAAAACAATTGTATAATTATTTAATTTATTTTATTACGAAGTATAAAATTAATTAATAAAACTATTGTATAATTTATTTATATAATTCATTTTATCATGTATTATTAATTTAATTAATGAAATGATTGTATACTCTATTTATATAATTTATTTTATTATTATTATTATTATTATTATTATTATTATTATTATTATTATTATTATTATTATTATTATTACAAAGGAGTTACTCCTTATCAAGGCCCAGAGGCCACTTGAGGATAAGGGATAATGAGAATCAATGGTAGTGGAAATTTGGTAAATTGGATTACGTAAAACGATATCTCATCAAGAACTTGTTCACGTTGGACAAGAAGACGACCCTATTGTAGTCAGTCAGGAAAACGGGACAGAGTTCCATAGGCATGCAGTTCTCAGAAAGATGCTGTTTTAGGTTAAGGTACAGATAAAGAGTGGGAGAAATTATTGATAATTGTTTCAGCTAGAGGAGTGTTTTTCCTGTAAGTCAGGCCAGGGAGTACCATATATTGGTGCTCAGACGAGTACTTGCCAGGAAAATAACGATAAAGCAGAGACAGGCTCGGAATCTCTTCTGTGGGAAAGAGGTTGCAGGGAAGAGAAAAGGGCATCTCCCACCAGGCTACAAAGTCTATTTTGAACTCTGTCAAGGCAGGATACGCTCCTACTAGCCAGATGTGGCAACAGTACTCCATCCTTGGACATACTTGGCTCTTTTACAAATAGAGAATTGCATCAGCAGTGAGATATCTACTGGAGCAGTAGAACGACCCCACCATTTTTTCCAGCAGCCTTGGTAACAGATTTGATGTACGTGTTCCATCTCATATCAGAAGTAAAAGTCAGATCCAATTGCTTGTTAAAACATGGTGCCTCCCCAAGATGAAAGCCATTCATTTCAATTAATACTAGATGGGGATCGGACCATTGATGATGGAAAGATAGAAGCTTGGTTTTAGATGCATTAAAATTAACCAGCCACCTCTTTCCCCATTCTCCATGATCAAGATCAGAGGAAAGAGAATCAGAGAGAATTTGGTTGTTTACTGCTTTTGAAGTGTTGCCATAGATTGTAGTGCCATCAGCATAAATGTCTATAAATGATCTTAAGATGTGATTTAGGATATGATTAATGTAGACCAGGAAAAAAGTCGAGCTCACGATGGACCCTTAAGGGACCAGAATTAATACTGTGAGCTTCTGATTTCTGCCCATCAACCATTACTCTTATGAACCTATCAGAGAGAAATGATCTAGAAGTGTAAGCCATGTTTAGTTTCAGAACAGTTTCCGATAGTTCGTTGTTCTAAACAAGTCTTGAGAGGTGACTGGTTTACAGTAGACAGAACAGTTTCCGATGGTTCGTTGTTACACACAAGTCCTGAGAAGTGACTGGTTTGCAGTAGACAGTTCCACAGAGCAAAATATTCTAACCGTGTCGAGACGGAAAAAAACATGCGAAATCGCTACAGAAAAGGTTTAATATTTATGGAGCAATTCTGGTTTCTGATTGGTTGGTAGCAGAACGTGAATTAATTCGATTCGTTAGTTCCTAGCAGCATCGTTTATAAATAGAATCGTCCGACTGTGTGGAATCATACTCCATTATACGTCCAAAATATTGCAACAAATGATTTAATAATTGAAAAGACATTTCCATTGTACCATAGACTTAGTGGAGTAGACCTTTATCCCATACACGATCAAAAGCCTTCAATATGTCTTATATCTTATATAATTTATTTTATTATGAATTATAAATTTAATCAATTAAACGATTGTATAATTTATTTATATAATTTTTTTATTATGAATTATAAATTTAATCAATTAAACGATTTTATAATTTATTTATATAATTTTTTTTATTATGAATTATAAATTTAATCAATTAAACGATTGTATAATTTATTTATATAATTTTTTTATTATGAATTATCAATTAGCTTATAATTGAAGACACTGTTGACATGTATTATGCAACCTTTTTCGACATCAAAATTGTTGTGTTCGGAGAAATGGGATGTCAGAATCATTGGATATTCTAATAACAAGCAGACAAGCTCATTGTATTTTTAAATACAATTTATTTATTGCAGAAACTTTAAATTATTTACAGAACAATTATTCAGTGTCCAGTGAAGCCGCCATATTGTCCTCAGTTCTCCTGTAGAACTCTCTAGTTTTTTCAAAGATCTATAAAGGAGGATAACTTACTTTCTTTATTAAGAATTATTCTCCCTTTGATTGCAATAACAAAAATTTAATAGTTTCTAGACATCATCAATTTCTTTCCATGCCAAAGTTTTAGATATCCAGTTCCATGTTAAAAAAAAATAAGAAACCACTATCTTTGTAAAAAAAATGGACAAAGAAAAAACTTTAAACCTAATTGATGTCTATTAAGTTTTTTTTTTTTTAATTATTAACGTAAGCCGATTATTATTTTTAAATGATTATATAAAAATGTTTTATATTACCTATCGTTCTAGTCGGACAAAGCAAGTTTTAAAATAAATTGTAGTGACGTGTATATTTATGTTGCCAATAACACGGTACAAGTATAACATGAAAATTGGCCAGTCAAAAGCAAAGTTTTATTTGTCAGCTCAAATGCTATTTAGGTCAAACTTTAAAAATCCCCACAAGATACCTATTTATGTTAGATGATATTGACTCTACATTAAACAAGTAGAAAACTAGTATGTTTTCTCCAATACATGTGTATATCTTTTGTTGACCTATAAATATTACTTGGTGGAAGCATCATCATCAGCATCGTCATCATCATTGTTGTTGTCGTTCTTAACTGTCGCCATATTGTTTTTTATTCCATCGACATTGCGTTTATTAATACTATTTTCTGTTCTCATAAAAAAAATCTTCCGTTTCTGTAATAAAAATTCCGTTCTTGTGTTGCTAATGTTTTTACTCATTGATGTTTTTATAGATGACTGCTTCCGAGTATTAAATTACGTTTGCACACGAATGATGATGCGGTCAAAGTATTTTACAAACCATCTGTTGTGAGATATAAATAGCCAAGCAATAAGCATATATATATATATATATATATATATATATATATATATATATATATATATATATATATATATATATATATATATATAACTTTGCCGTAATTACAGTAGAACTTGATGCTATTTACCTGCCCCACATGAGAGGTGGATGTCACACAAGGTCGAATTTAATGTGGGTTATAGCCATTGTCAAACATCTGAAAGGTGTTCAGGCAATGTGACCACTAATTGGATTGAGGAGGTGAGATCAATATTATCGTAACAAAGAGTAAATAGGGCAGAATCTCGTTTTACTAAGCAATAAAAAGTTCATATCTGAGCTGATCGAGAAAGAGAAAGGGAGGCAAAGACAGAGAGCAAGATAGAGTCAGTCACAGAAAGAGAAAACATTTTTAATGGAAATCGCCCCAGACAAGACATGAAGAACTTGATGGAAGGAGCTAAAAACATAAAAAATAACACTTCATGGTTAAAATCAAAACGTTAACCAACGATAAATGTTAGATGGATAGATTCTAAACCAGAAAAGAAATTTTTCTCTTTTGTCAGAAATTTCAGTCATGGAATTTGAGGACTAAAATACAAAAGTAAATCAACTCTTCAATTTATGATATACAAAAAAAACATTGAAGTTTGTGACCAATGACATGATTTTTGAGACATAATTTGCCCAAAGCAGAGCTTAACCAAAAGTAAGGTGGATGTGGTTTCAAGCTGTCTTCACGGCTTTATAAGATAGACAGGGTTTCATGATAAAATAAACAGAGTTTCATGATAAAATAAACAGAGTTTCATGATAAAATAAACAGAGGTTCATGATGAAATAAACAGAGGTTCATGATAAGATAAACAGGGGTTCATGATAAAATAAACAGGGGTTCATGATAAGATAAACAGGGGTTCATGATAAAATAAACAGAGGTTCATGATAAAATAAAACAGGTTCATGATAAAATAAACAGAGGTTCATGATAAGATAAACAGAGGCACATGATAAAATAAACAGAGGTTCATGATGAAATAAACAGAGGTTCATGATGAAATAAACAGAGGTTCATGATAAGATAAACAGGGGTTCATGATAAAATAAACAGGGGTTCATGATAAAATAAACAGAGGTTCATGATAAAATAAACAGAGGTTCATGATAAAATAAACAGAGGTTCATCATAAGATAAACAGGGGTTCATGATAAAATAAACAGGGGTTCATGATAAAATAAACAGAGGTTCATGATAAAATAAACACAGGTTCATGATAAAATAAACACAGGTTCATGATAAAATAAACAGAGATTCATGATAAAATAAACAGAGGTTCATGATAAGATAAACAGAGGTTCATGATAAAATAAACAGAGGTTCATGATAAAATAAACAGAGGTTCATGATAAAATAAACAGAGGTTCATGATAAAATAAACACAGGTTCATGATAAAATAAACACAGGTTCATGATAAAATAAACAGAGGTTCATGATAAAATAAACAGAGGTTCATAATAAAATAAACAGAGGTTCATGATAAAATAAACAGAGGTTCATGATAAAATAAACAGAGGTTCATGATAAAATAAACAGAGGTTCATGATAAAATAAACAGAGGTTCATGATAAAATAAACAGAGGTTCATGATAAAATAAACACGGGTTCATGATGAAATAAACAGGGGTTCATGATAAAATAAACAGAGGTTCATGATAAAATAAACAGAGGTTCATGATAAAATAAACAGAGGTTCATGATAAAATAAACAGAGGTACATGCCGAATTCAGTTTAGTTTGTCATATGAAGACAAAGTTTCACTTTCAATGAGTCACTTCACTTGTGTAGATGTTATTGTGTATAAGTAGTATGCATTCTACCATTTTAACCGCCATTAATCAGCGCTACAATAGGCAATGATTTGTAGTACCAAAAACTACCTTAAGAGTTTAATAGTTGCAATTAACAGTAGACATATCTAAATAGCTAGAAATTGTGTCACAGAAATTAGCAACTTCCAATTTCTGAAAAATCTATAATAGTGTGGTGAATAATAGGCAATCAAAAATTCACCAACTATCCAAACACCCTTATATTCCTTCCATGGCAATGGATGAGGCTAAACTGCTTACCGAGCAGTTTGCTATAAACTCAACAAAATCTTTCTTCTTTGATAACGGAAAAATTACCTTTGTGGTAACAGTTTTCAAGAACTTTGGAGAAAGAAATGATTCATAAAAGTATTGTCCTATAAATCTCATCCTACTCTTCACTAAAGTTTTTGAATATTTAATCTAGCAATGGCTCATCTCCTTGAAAATGAAAATCTTCTTTCTGACCAACGTATAAGGTACATGAAGCTTGTACGGTAGTACAAGATATATCCAAGACTTTGATAAAGTCTGGCATGGGAGTCATTTAAAGAAAATCAACTTGTACAATATTACTGAATGCATATTTGATATAAACAGATCTTTTTACCTAAAGATAATTCTCAATCGACATGTAAACATCATCACATCAACATGATTGTGCCTCAGGGGTCAATGCTTGCATCTATATTATTTCTGAGTTTCATAAACTACCTCAGTAGTGCAATATTTTTTACTCTTTTTCACACTAAAGTTTGGTAATCAGAGTAGAAAGTTTTCCAGCAGAAGTGCAGGGGCAAGATTTCTTTGCATCAGAGATGGATGTATTTGCTAATGATGCCATGCTGTGTGCCCAGTATGAGAGCAACTCCAAGATAATGGTTGAAACCTTATAAAAACGACCTTCAGTCTGTAGAAGAATTGGGCCAAAAATGGATTTCCAACTACTAAGTGTCATGACCAATTGTCATGACCAATAGTTCAACGTTCAAGGTCTTTGGCATGACATTCTCAGACAATATTAAGTGAAATAAGTACACAGAAGATGCTGCCAAGGCTGCTGCAATGAAGGTAGCTTCCCTCCACCGAGCTAAAATGAACTTCTCACACCTGCGAATATCATATATTTTTATAAAGCCTCCATTGACCCATGGATGAAATATTGTTGCCATATTTGGGCTGGCGTATCAATCCTCAACCTCTCTATCACGTAGTAACCCCTTACTTAATGAATAAAGAAAAAAAAGAAACGGTGTAAAATTAAGTATAATTTCTATTAATAATTTTATGGAATTTAGCGTTGGATAACATTTCAATAATATATAATACTTTCAAATGCTGGGCAGACCGTCAAAGTTTTCTAAGATGTTGAGAAGCATTTCACCTTAAGGTAACAGCTTTTGCAAGTATAAGAGCTAGTTTCGGTTGCAGTTTTTTTGAAGACTATGATTGGAATATTGTCAAGGCCAGTTGCTTTGTTGGAATCAAAATTCTTGGTTAGTCTGGCAACATCTTGGACAGATATATGGATTTTGTTCAGAGTATTTTCGTCCTGGGGATAGGTGGCATTGATCGTACAGGGTGGAGTTTGATATAAAGTTCTTAGTGAAGAGTTGGGCTTTGTCGGATGCTGATGTAACCACCTCAAGTCAATTAAAAATGGTTTGACTGGAAGATACATATCTGTTCATAACCATAATAATACTAACAAATGATAATAAATGCTTATAAAATATTAGTAATAATAATAATAATAATAATAATAATAATAATAATAATAATAAATGTTTATAAAATAATAATAATATTATTAATAAATGCTTATGAAATAATAATATTACTAATAAATAATTATAAAATAATAGGGATAATAATGTTAAATGCTTATAAAATAATAATAATAATAATAATAACAACAACAATTGAACCTGATGGAAACAAAATGCTTCTGGGGAGAACAAAAGGATCATAATAGAAAAGCAGAATGGTTGAAAAAAATGAAAGAAGAGTCACAACAACTAAAAAAAAGAACAGAAGATGAAATCAGCAAGGAAACCCATAAGGCTACAAAAAAAAAAAAAAACTCTACAAAAAATGGCCAACTGAAGAGCACCAGGTCATGACAGAATATATAGCTATTGGTTTAAGAAATTCACAACACTCCACAAAAGGCTAGTTCAGATACTGAAAAGATGCATCCATTAAGCACAAGTACCAGAATGGATGACCAAAGGTAGAACCACACTGGTGCAAAAAACACAGAAAGAGGGGCCATCTCCAGCAACTACAGACCTATCACCTGCTTACCTACAATGTGGAAAATACTTACTGCCCAACTAAGAGAACAAATTTATCCGTCCCTTCATAACCACGAACTACTCCCAGATTAATAGAAAGGTTGCTAAAAAGGAAAAAGAGAAACACACG
Organism: Euprymna scolopes; assembly: GCF_053919585.1. Lineage (NCBI taxonomy): Eukaryota > Metazoa > Mollusca > Cephalopoda > Sepiida > Sepiolidae > Euprymna > Euprymna scolopes. The sequence goes on along the minus strand of NC_136493.1, from coordinate 80,114,777 downwards.
ACCTATTATACATGAACCAAAGGATTCTGAAGAAGGTCAAAAGTAGGAAAAAGAACTTAGCCATAACATGGATAGAATACTGCAAGCATGGATAATAGAATGGCTGAGAATGTACAAAATCTCACGTAATATAAGCAGTCTGATAGAAAATGCAATGAAAACATGAAGGCTTGAACTGACAGCTGATGAACAATACATAACTGAAATCAAAATACAAAGAGGGATCTTCCAAGGTGACTCCCTATCACCATTACTGTTCATTATAGCCATAATGCCCCTGAACAACATCCTAAGAAAATGCCAAGCCGGATACAAGTTTACTAACACAGAAGAAAGAATGTACCACCTAATGTACATGGATGACCTGAAACTGCAAAAACAAAGACAGAACTAGAAACATTAATAAACACGGCCAGAATCTTTAGCCAGGATATCCAAATGGAATTCGGTATGGAAAAGTGCGCATCGCTGACCATAAGGAGAGGAAAACTAGATGCAACAGAAGGCATAGTACTGCCCAATCAAGCAGAGATGATGGAACTAGATGAACATGCTAGCTACAAATACTTGGAAGTGCTGGAAGCAGACACCATTAAAGCAACGGAAATGAAAGAGAAAAAAAGGAAAGGAATATCTCAGAAGAACAAGAAAACTCCTTGAAACTAAACAGTCAAAACCTAATTAAAAGAATAAATATGTGTCGCTAATAAGATAATCTGGACCGTTTATAAGCTGGGTCAAGGAAAAAGTAAGGAATTTCGACCAAAGGATCAGGAAACTCATGACGATGCATAATGTACTACACCCAAAGGACCGACTATATGTGAAAAGGAAAGGCAGAGGAAGAGGGCTGATCAGTATAGAAGACTGTGTCAATAACACAAAAAGCATTAGAAAAATACATAATGCAGAATGAAGAAATGATTATTGCAGTAAGAGACAAGGAAGAAGACTCCAGGGAACAACACAAATTGTTATCAAAGAGCAATCTTTGATGATGGCTTGTGTGACTACTCCTAGTGAGTAAATAATAATAATAACACAGGGGATTATATAGACTACTGAATCTTTAACACCCAGACAAATAGTACAAGCACAAACCGGCAGTACTACTTGAACATGAAAGTCACAAGATCCTATCGGACATGGATATAAAACGGATAAATCCATCAAACAAGAAATGCTGATGTCATACGAGTTAACAAGAAGAAAAAGACCTGCCAGATTGTGGATTTTGCCATCCCAGCAGACCACAGAGTAAAAATCAAGGAAATGGAAAAGCAGCCCAAATACACAGAATTGGCCAGAGAGGTCAAAGGGATCTGGAATGTGAAAAAAATCAAGATAACACCACCAATAGTAGGAGCGCTAGGAACAATACCAAAAAACTTTAATGAAAGAATGGGAGAGATTGGAATCAGAGAGATTGCTGAGAAGATACAATGCAATTTCAATAATGAAAACTGCAGAAATATTAAGGAAAACCCTTGAATGCAGAGACTAACACACATGAACTACAGACACAAACTGGACATGCAGAAACTACTCCAGATGTAAAACTCAAAGGAAAATCACATAGAATCATTAAAGCTGAAACTGTATAATTGTAAGTTCCCCACCCCTGCGCCTCTGCCCCTCTCCTTTATTTGTTGTTATTGTGTGTGTATGTCACCATAAACTGGCTCCACACCAAATAAGTAATAAAGATCAAGAACGTTGGAAAGACTGAGGAGAGAAAACACTAGCCAGACCTCAACTAGATGAGTGCAAAGAGGACTGGGACTTTGGGGACGGGGGGGGGGGGGGGGCTTATTGCCACCCAAATTCCAGTGAAGACCAATGGTCGCTGCCAACGAGAAATTATTGGTAAGCGGCTGTTTCAATAATGCAAATTCATTTGCAAACGTTATTGAAAGAGGTGGAGAGAACTGGAAGTCTAGGGAGATTTGTTGTCACTCAGACTCCAGCGAATGCCACAAGTTGTTTTCAAAACAAATCTTTCATGACGACCTGTGTGATTACTCCTAGTGAGTAAATAATAATAATAATAATAATAATAATAATAATAATAATAATAATAATAATAATAATAATAATAGAAGTAATCCTGAATATAGATATGGAGGTTATCGGAAATGAATGAAAGAACTATGGGACCTCTCCAGTGACCACCAAGTGACAGAACAAAGAATTGCAGACCAAGCAAGACTGATAGTCAAGAAAGGTTGGCTCTCTAAACTAGAATTAGCAGAAATTCAGCGAAAAATAAATGAGGAAACTGAACAAGAAACACCTCCCCCCCAACGGAACTGCCCATAGAAAAAAACCCACAAGTTGAAGCCTCACAAGTAAAAACACCAAAGGCCCAGGACCTATGAAGACCAAAGACTAAAAATATTGAAACCGAGAACAATGAAACAGAACTAACAGAGAATGAAGCAAATGAAATAAATAAAATAACACAGTTCATGAACGAGGAAAAAACAAAACTCCCAACGTTAAAGAACCAAGAGCAGAAGAAATTAAAAACAGAAACAGAGAAGGTTAGCAAGCTCCTCCCACACATCCCAACAAACACAATCACAGACTTAAACAACCTCATTTACACAGGCGCCAAAATGGTAAGTATGAATCTCAAATCAGAAAAACAACCGGGAACAAGCAGACCGACAAAACCTGGATGGGAAATAAGACTAGAAACCCAAATACAGAAACATAAAAAAGAAACCAAAATGATCAACAGGAAGAAAGCAATGTGGAGAAAATGGAATATTGGAAATGTAACTGGCAGGGAAAGGTTAAACAAGAAACATGAAGAACTGGACCAAAAAATAAAAGCAAAAGAAACGAGATTGAGACGATATAGATATAAATCTGAACAATGCAAACAAAACAGAACATTTGACACCAATGGACGCCAATTCTACCAAAATGTGAACGGAGGAAAAACAAAAACAGAACAACCAAATCCAACAGAAACAAAACTCTACTGGAGTAACATATGGAAAGAGCGACGAGAACACAATAGAAATGGCAAATGGCTGAAAGACATGAAAGAAGAATTACAACAAATCGAAGAAGGAACAGTGAATGAAATCAGCAAGGAAACTCTAAAGAAAACCATAGGAAAAATGGCAAACTGGAGAGCACCAGGGCACGACGGGATACATGCATACTGGTTCAAAAAATTCACAACCTTACATGAAAGGCTAGCCCAAAACCTGATAAGTTGTATACAGGAAGTAAACGTGCCAGACTGGATGACAAAAGGTAGAACCACACTGCTACAGAAGGACACAGACGAAGGAACCGTCCCCAGCAATTATAGGCCAATCACGTGCCTACCCACCATGTGGAAGATACTGACAGCACAACTGAGGAAACAAATCTACCACTCACTGAATAACCGTGGACTCATCCCCGAGGAACAGAAAGGATGCCAAAACGAGAAAAGAGGAACAAATGATCTGCTATATGTTGATCAAAAGATCTTAAAGGAGGTAAAAAGGAGGAGGAAAAATTTAGCCATGACATGGATCGACTACAAAAAAGCGTATGACAGGATCCCCCAAGCATGGATAATAGAATGCCTAAAAGTGTATAAAATACCAAGCGGGATCACCAATGTAATAGAAAATGCAATGAAAACATTGAGACTGGAACTGACAGCTGATGGACAACACATAACAGAAATTAACATACAAAGAGGCATCTTCCAAGGAGATTCATTATCACCATGTTCATCATAGCCATGATGCCCTTGAATAGTATTCTGAGAAAGTGCCAAGCCGGATACAAGTTCTCCAATGCAGAGGAAAAAATGAACCACCTGATGTACATGGACGATCTGAAACTTTTTGCAATGACCGAAAAGGAGCTAGAGACACTAATCAATACTACAAATGGAATTTGGAATGGAAAAGTGCGCACTACTAGTTATAAAAAAGGGAAAACTGGAAACGACAGAAGGCATGGAACTACCCAACCAGACAGAAATGAGGGCACTAGGGGAACAAGACGACTATAAATACTTGGGAATTCTAGAAGCGGACACCATCAGAGCAACAGAAATGAAAGAGAAAATTGGAAAGGAATACCTCAGGAGAACAAGAAAACTCCTGGAAACTAAATTATATGGCAGAAACCTAATAAAAGGTATAAATACATGATGGACAAAAGAAGAACTGAGACAGCTCGACCAGAAAACCAGGAAACTCATGACCATGCATAATGCACTACACCCAAAAGACGATATTGACAGACTCTATGTGAAAAGGAAAAATGGCGAGAGAGAACTGATCTGTATAGAAGACTGTGTGAAGGACACAAAAAAAAGGACTAGAAAAATACATAATGCAAAACACTGAAAGGATAATTATGGCAGCGAGAGATACGGAGAAAACCAACACAACAGAAAACAGAGAGACAAATGACAAAACAAGAAAAAAGAAATAGGAAGAGAAACAACTCCATGGAAGATTCATAAGAATGACAAAAGATGAGAATAACGAAAACACCTGGACATGGATGCGAAAAGGACATATAAACCGAGAAACTGAATCTCTAATAACTGCAGCACAAGATAACTCGATAAGAACCAACCATATCAAAGCAAGGATCGATAAAACACAAGAAAACAGCAAATGCAGGCTCTGTGGACAAAGAGACGAAACGATAAACCATATAGTAAGTGAATGCAGCAAACTGGCCCAAAAGGAATACAAAAACAGGCATGACCAAGTGGGGAGGGTGGTGCACTGGGAATTGTGCAAACGGCTGCATTTTGAGCGTACAGATAAATGGTACAAGCATAAACCTGTAACAGCACTTGAAAACGAGAACCATAAAATCCTATGGGACATGGACATACAGATGGACAAACCCATCCAAGCAAGAAGACCAGATGTCGTAATAATTAACAAGAAAGAGAAATCCTGTCAAATCGTAGACTTTGCTGTCCCAGCTGACCACAGGGTGAGCATGAAAGAAAAGGAGAAACGAAGCAAATACACAGAACTAGCCAGAAAGTTAAAAGGGATTTTGGATGATGAAGAAAATCAAAATAGTACCAATAATAGTAGGAGCACTGGGAACAATTCCGAAAAACCTGGAAAAAAGAATGGCAGAAATTGGAATCAGAGGAATGGCTGCAAAAATAAAATGCCTAACGATAAGGAAAACGGCTGAAATATTAAGGAAACCCCTTGAATGCGCAGAATAACACAAGATAATATAACGAAGAAGCGCTACAGGGAATGAAGAACACCGAAGCTGCAGATAGAAAAGTGATTGATACCAAAGAGCCGAGAAGGGTGAAGGAGGATGGAAAGACCCAGGAGGGAGCATTGGCCAGACCTCCGCTGGACAAGTGCAAAGAGAACTGGGATCTTGGGGAGGCTTAGTGCTACTCAAATTCCTGTATAAACCAATGGCCACTGCCAGCGAGAAATCAATGGTAAAAGGCTGTTGCGATGATGCAAATTTATTTGCAAATACTATCGAAGAAGGAGGAGAGAGCTGGACGTCTGGGGAGACTTGTTGTCACTCAGCTTCCAGAGAACACCACAGGTCTCCAATCAGATCGTTTGCTGACTTGTGTGAAAGCTCCATGTGAGCCAATAATAATAAATGCTTTAATTAAAAATAGTAATAATATATATATTAATACCTTAGTACCTTTAACGAACGTGCGTACGTGTATTTCGGTTTATAGAATATAAATTATTCGATCGAGAGATCCTATTTATTAAAAAGGAGGTTAGAAGGTGAGAAGTAGGGTTAGGACAATAGCATATTTTTTTCATTGTTTTGACTCTCGAGTGTGTATCCGTTGATATCTTATATGCTTTTATATAGAGTGATGTGGTTCTCGGTTGATTAACTGTGTCTGAATGTGTCGGATATATACTCGAGAGTCAAAACAATGAAAAGAATATGCTGTTGTCACAGCCCTAGTGATAACATACTATGAACATTAAATTATTTGTATAATAGATACGCTAATTTTATCTTCGTATCCCCCTTTTTACCAAAGACGCAATATAAAAATAAATAAATAAAAAATAAAAAACAAATAAATAAATAAGACCGTACATTTTGAAGAAAACGTGTTTTTCTCTTTTGGTTTTATATTTATTTTCTTAGTGAAACGTTATTATCCTGGGTGCTTGTTAAGATAGAGTCGACAGATCAATTTTTTTAATATGTCGTTTTTAGCAAAAAACAATATTACGGATTTAATTTTCATGTCGAAAATGGTAAAATATCCAAAAATTACGACAATTCATTGAATAGAAAATTATATATAGTTAAAAGTTTATGGAAAAGTGGGTAAAAGTGCATTTTTCTTAGCCGTTATAAAGTAGACAGTAAAGTTTACACACAGGAGGCACAATCCGGAACGAATATTTTAGATTAATTGTTCATGGCTGCATAGCGAGAGTTTTTTTTTTTTTTTTTTTTTTTTTACTGAAAACACAATAGCAGTTGTTCTACTCGATGAATTTTCGTAATTTTGGGATATATTATTATTTTCGACATGACAATTAAGTACATAATATTGTTTTTGCTTAAAATGACATATTTAAAAAATCGATTTATCGACTATTTTAACAAGCAGCTTTTCCTCCTTTGACACGATTTCTCATTGAAAATTTATTCTTAAAATTGTAATGTAAAAATGGTTGCAAAATATTTAATAACTTATTAGTATCTTTAACCTTGCCACATCTGGGCAGGAGCTGCTAGAATACCTTATCCTGCTTTGACAGAGTTCAAAATAGACTTTGTAGCCTCGTAGGGGATGCCCTTTTCTCTTCCCTGCAACCTCTTTTTCACAGAAGAAACATGGCGAGCCTGTCTCTGCTTTATCGTTATATGGCAAGTGCTCGTCTGAGCTCCAATCTATGGTCCCTCCTCGCCAAACATTCACGAGAAACACTCGTTTGGCTGAAAACACTGTACTGACCAAAGATTTAGGCCACAAAAGCAAAATTAATACTACCATTCCCTTTTGCATTATATTAAACCTTCCTTTCCCTACAGTGAAAAAGAGACAATTCTGATTCTTTGGCCTTCCTCTCGCCGGGTGGTCCTGCTTGCTGACTCGTCCCCCACCGCCTGCTATCGTCCAGAGAGACGAGGGTAGGTGTGGGTGTCCTTTATAACTACTACAGTCAGAGAGTTCATGCGACTAAGCCCAGTACCCACGCGTTTATAAAAACTGCTACATAATGTATCTTACCAATGTTTCGCAGTGTTAACTTAAAAATAAAATAATCATTCAAGTTAGTATTTGTGTTGTGTCTTATTCATATGAGATAACAGCAATTATTTACAACACTATCAATAATTTCCCCCACTTTTTATTTGTGCCTAAACCTAAACGTAGATTCCATGCACAAAGCTTCTTTCTTAGAACTGCATACCTGTGGAACTGTCTTCCGTTTGCTTGCTTTCCAGCTGACTACAATATGGTTGTCTTCAAGTCCAACATAAACAAATTCATGATGAGCCATCCCCTTAAGCAATCCAATTTACCAAATTTACACTATTAACGATTACTACAATATTGTCCCATTAACTACTGTACACTCTTTAACCCTTATCCTCGAGTGGCCTCTGGGCCTTGATACGTGTTTACTCCTATGTAAAAAAATTAAAAAAAAAACAACAAAAAAACAACAACAAAAAAGGGTATCGACCGACGTCCAAATTCGTGACGGTGACAGGAGCATAGGCCAAAACTCTTCTTGCTAACAAGAAAAACAAGAAAAAAAAAAAAACAAAAAAAAACAAAACAAAAAAAAACATCAGTAAATAGTAACAACTCGGGAACAAAATTCTAAAACTCAAAGTAGGAAATTTTATTTAACCAGAAGTAGTTTATCGTATATATGGGAGATGCGTAATTTGTATTCAATCCTTCATATGCATGATACTGAACTCCTATGAGCATGAAATTAATAAGATGAAGTGTGCATTTTTATACGCGAAAAGTTCAGAATTATAATCCAAGTGAAAAAATAATATTTGTGCAATTGTAAGGGTATTGGCGGAAAATCTTTTGAGACTTAGGAAATCTTTTGCAACTGAGGAAATTGTTATTGTTAATATATTTTATGATGAAACACCGCAAATGAAGGTATACCATGAAGGTAAGAGTTTTACAAGAAAAAATATTCATTCTTTGTTGTTTATGTGAGCTTCTTTGGTAAAGGATTGAGACTTATTTATCCATTGCAGCTTGAGCTTGGTATTCTTTGCAGTTTTATGTCTTTTAGATGAAGTCAGACACAGTAACTTGCGGAAACATTGTCTGGAACAGATTTGTTTTTAGCATGCCAGGCCTCTTATAGTGATTTTCTTGAATGTTCCGGCTTGTTCACTGTCCACATGCAATGAATAGAGAAAAATATAGTCCCATGGATTTGTGTTCAAAAAGGTTGCACCACAACCATGATTCTACGTGCTGATAGAATTGTGTGGTGACAAAACCAAATTGTTCCTGAAATGAATAAATTCTGGCCGAATACATTCCTCTGATTACGTGATGAGTAGTTTGATTTAGTTGGTTACTTACAAACATACGTACATGCCAGGTGTCCATACAATGGAAATATGTTACATACTCCTATGAGAATATTGGAGATAAACTGTAATAACCAGATATTTTCTGACACTACAGTAACCAGATTACTTAGATAAATACTTTTACAGTTTTAACAAAAGGGCTACAATAATATCGTGGGTCTCCGTTCACATTGAATGTCCACAGAATTCCCAGCAGCAATACATTACATATAAAAGATGCCACTATGAAATTTCCACAGGTCCTGCTAGTAATAATAAATCACATAATAAGCAAATGCAGCAAACTAGCCCAAAAAGAATATAAGAATGGACACAATCAAGTGGGAAAGGCAATACACAGGGATTTATTCAGACAACTAAATCTTGAACACACTGACAAATGGTACAAACACACAAATTGGCAGCAGGACTTGAAAATGAAAGTCACAAAATTCAATGGGACGTAGACGTACAAACAGATAAATCCATCGAAGCAAGAACACTAGATATTATAATAGTTAACAAGAAGGAAAAGTTCTGCCAGATCGCAGATTTTGCCATTCCAGCAAACCGCAGGGTTCCTATTTATAATGCCTCCCCATGGGACAGAGTTGGACACCAGGGTCGTTTTTTAACGTGGAGAAAAGGAACAAAAATAACAATTGTCTCAGTCGTGAAGGATTGCTCCTCCACTGAGAGGGAACAACAAATTGAAATGCAGCATCTGAAGAACAGATACTACACTTTGGTCTTGGCCTGAAGCAAACCACAGGGTTAATACCAAGGAGAAGCGGAGCAAATACACAGAACTTGCCAGAGAGCTGAAAGGGATATGGAAGACAAAGAAAATCAAGATAACATCAATACTTGTGGGAGCACTAAGAACAATACTGAAAAACTTAAAAGAAAACAAAGAATGGGAGAGATTGGAATCAGAGAGATGGCTGAAGAGATACAGCAGATAACAATAATGAAAACGGTTGAAATATTAATAAAAACCTTGAATGTGGAGACAACACATGAGCTACAGACACTAGCAGTAAGATATAGAAACTGCTACAGAAGTAAAACAGAAAGAAACATCATATGGAAGCAAGAAAATTGATGCTATAATAGTAAGTTAATGCTCTCCACCCACCCACATCAAAAAAGGGGGAAGGATTGCCATCGACAGGCATCATACCAAATAGTTTAAGAGTGTCGAGGACGATGGAAAGACTGAGGAGAGAAAGCACTAGCCAGACCTCCACTAGATGAGTGCAAAGGGGACTGGGACCTTGGAGAGGCTTATTGCCACCCAAATTCCAGTAAAGACCAATGGTTAATGCCAATGAGAAATTAATGGTAAGCAGCTCTTGCAATAACGCAAATTTATTTGCAAAGGTTATCGAAAGACTCCAGAGAATACCACAGGTTGTTCTCAAAGAGAAATCTTTGATGATGACCTGTGTGACTACTTCTAGTGAGTAAATAATGATAATAAATGATTTTATCCATTTTAAAACTTCATAATGTTTTGATTCAATTTATATTTAAAATATCTATACCTACATGATGCTTAATAAGATGAGAACTTTGCTTTACTTTTTAATACATTTGCAGCCTACACTTAAAAAGAGATATTTATTTATTCATGATTCGTCTTAAAGGCAGAATTTAATTGATAACATTTAGAATGAGTCACTGCCACACACTAGAAACATGGGTGAATCAGAAGAGCAGGCTACTCAAAGTCTGCAGCAATTGATGTCAGATAAAAAAAAAATTATTCTATTTTTCTAAAGAAATCAATAAATATTTCATAAAGTAATATATTTTTATAATGCTAAAAACAAATTCAAAACAGTGAAACATTAACATTTTATTTATTGTTTTATGCAAAAAATAATTAAGTATAATGCAACTGTTTTATCTGACACTGTTTGCTGCAGACCTCGAGTCGCCTATTCTTCTGAATCACTGAAACATTTCAATTCTGATTTTCTTTTGCTATAAACAGTCTTCAAGGTGATTTATAATGTAACCGGATCTTTGGTACTGTATTCGATGGGGAACATGTGAAAGCAAGACACGTTAGATCAAGGCAATAGCTATAGTAGGACTGACAGTCAGACAACTGTGGGCCTAAATTGGATTAACTAACAATGAACTTATTATTAATATCGATTAATTAAATAATTAATAAATGTATCTGTTATATGGAAGCACCTTACGATTGGAAGAATAATTAATTTATTTTCCTACATGCAAACGTTCAAAGAAAACAAAAATGATTTTCCTCTAACAATTACTGAATTGCACAATGGACCAATTTATTCGTCACAAACTGAAAAAAATTTGTAAATGGAAATCGTGTATCACTAAAATCAGCAAACCAGAAAGATTGCCGACTTGAAGTCTGCAGTCAATGGTGTTAGGTCAAAATTGGTTCCTGATATTCACTGTTTTGGTTAAAAATAAATAATCAAATATTAAAGAAAATCAAGAAAGGTTTTGTAGTGATTTTTAATTTGAAATAATTTCTTTTACAAAAAATATTCACATAGATGGCTTGATTTTTTTTTGGGGGGGGGGGGGGGCTATAATAAAATGTTTTTTTTATTTTGGTGGATAACAATATTCACAATCCAAAAAGACAACATTTAACAGGAAACATATGTGAGTTTAAAAAATCATCCTAAGACAGACCGCCAGTTGGACATATCCAGCTAGCTTAAAGCCCAAAGCCAAGAAGATGAAAAGTTTTGTTCTGAATCTTCCACATGTATGGAGTGAATATTTCTTAGTACTTCTGGAGAGAAAAGTGCATTTTCTAGTTGGCAAATAATAATTCAGAGGGAATAACTTGAATTTATAGTAAGGTGGCTTTATTTAATGTTTTTGTAATATACGATGATTAGTTTATCACTTGCCAACAGTTTAATGCCGTTTTATTACTTGTTAAGTATACACAATCTGAAAATATCATCTATATAGCTACATTACAGATGAAGTTTAATATCAGGAACCAATTTTGACCTAACACCGTTTACTACTGACTGAGTTAGATGTTCTTCTGGTTTACCATAAAGTCTGATGAGAAAAACAAAATAATTCTTAGAAAAAACATAATTCTTTACAAATTTTCTTGTGGGGATTTTTTTACATATCCAGGCGTTTACCTTTTGTTTCACAAAAGATGAAGAAAAAGATATTTATTTTACGATGATCGTATTATTATGCCCACCCTCAGCTGTTAAATCTAGCTGTATGACTACCAGGCCTATTATAGAGATCGCTTTGAATCAGGCCCAAAATTTTAGGATGTTAATGAAATATTTTTTTTTTAAATAGCATTTCATCAAAATTATGACAAAATGAAATTTGTTTCCCATTTTCAGTACTACGTTATTTTTTATTTATTTATTTATTTCTGTAGGAAACTGCTCTAGACAAGACGTGAAACCACTTGGTGTGAGCAGTTAACAAGAACAAAAGATGATTATTGCAAAGACAGGTAACGTCTATTAACCTTTGTCTTGAAAAGACCAAGGTTGTGGTGAATGTGAACTCTTGCTAGGATAGCATAGACTACCCAAGGTACAGTGTCAAGGAAGACCAAAGACCCTCCCTCCCCAATTTTTGAGTGGCCTTGTGCCTAATTTTTTGTTTTTCTATTTTGTTGTTTTGTAACATTTCATGAAAAAAATATATATATAACTCAAAACCGCAAATTGATAACGACCACTATGAGTCAACTGAGCTGGAAAAAAAGAAACAGGGAATCGATCAGACAATTTTTTTTTTTTTTACATGGAGGTCACCACTTATCAAGCCCTGGAAGCCACTCGGGGATGAGGGTTATTGCATGTACAGTAATCAATGGGATAGTAGGGTTATTGCATGTACAGTAATCAATGGGATAGTATCGTAGTAATCATTAGTATTGGAGATTTGGAAACGTGTCTTACTTAAGGGGGTGGTTTATCAGGAATTTGTTTATGTTGGACTTGAAGACATCCAAGTTGTAGTCATGTGGGAAACAGGCAAATAGAATAGAGTTCCATAGTCATGCACTTCTAAGAAAGAAGCTTTGCTCATGGAATCTACGCTTTGATGTAGACACAGATAAAGAGTGGGGAAAATTAATGACAGTGGTTTCAGCTAGACGGGTGTTTATCGTAAAAGATTGGCGAGGGGGGACCAGAGATTGGAGCTCAGACAAGCATTGCCATGGAAAAAAACGATAAAACAAAGATAGGCTTGCAACGTCTCTTCTGTGGGAAAAAGGTTGCAGGGAAGAGAAAAGGGCATCACCCACTAAGCCACGAAGTCTATTTTGTACTCTGTCAAGGCAGGATAGGCTGAAGAACACATAATAGTATTTATATTAAAGACTAAGACTAGCATCATCACGTTATAATTGTTTTCTTTTGTCACATATAATTTATTCATTCACTTTTCTGCACAAATGTGTTGGATTCTTTGATACGTCAGGGTAGGTTGCAAAAATTTATATTTGCCTTTGGTTTAGAGGCACAAATAGAGCAATAATACTTGTCTTTTGACTTTAAAATTTTAATTTCAAACAAAATATTATTTTCTAATCCACAGTTAAAAGGATTCAAAATTACTTTCAACAAATAAGAGAGTGCAATAATCTATATTGTATTTTTATATTGAAATCGAAGATATTAATAAAATTCCATAAGAATCACAAGCGTTTTAGATTCGACTGCGAATGGACTTCAGTTGGAATTGATGAGTGAACTGGAATAAAAAGTGAAAAGTAAAAAAATATTATATTCTCCTAGAGGGCATTTGAACTTATTACAACATTGGTTTGCTCTAATGTTTTTGTAGCCGGGAATGAGTTGTTTTTAACCACTAGGATCTGAGTTTTAAACTTCTTATAATAAATAATATCCTACTGTGGCTATCAACTGGAGTTAAGTATTTATGAACGATGCTTTTAATTGCTTTTTTCTTTGTTTTAATTCTAAAATTTGGATGCATTTGGTTTAGTTCTGATATACTCTGAGGAAGATTAAATCAGTACAGTATAAGGAGATATTTGCAGAACAGGAGATTTCGATTGTATGGTCACGCTGAAAGAATAGATGAGAGTACTAGTACTTAATAGATGTAGAACAGTTGAGATATCAGGGTCAGTTGGTAGTGAAAAGCGATGAAGTGATAAGGATGGATTTGAGAGAAAGAAGGATAAATAATGATGTGATGAAATTATACTTGTGAGTTGAGCCTGTGCAAATTACAAGCATGTCTACATTATTGTAGGAGTCAAATAAATTTGTATTGATAAAGATCTCTTCAATCTCTCTTTTTACTTTTCAGGGGTGAATTACTTTCCTTTGTTTTTTTTTTTATAGGCAACCCTTATCTCACAACGATTTGATTCCTGTGTAAATCTTAATAGAATAAACTGTAATGAATGTAATAGAACAAGACTGAGTCGAGTTTTTGAATAAGCTTTATTCTACTAAAATCTACACAGGGATCAAGTCTCTAAAAGAAAATGGTTGCTTATCAGAAAATGAACAAAGGGAAAAAACTCATTCTTTAAAAGTATATTTTTTTCGATATTTTAAAAAATTTTGTTAGAAAATCTAAAATTAGCCTGATAAATATGCTTTTACTTCCATTAATGAAAAATTCTAAAGTGGAAGTAGTGAGGCAATAAAGTAGCCCCCTCCCCCAACATGACGATCACATCACCTACATCTGACACTTTATAGAAATAGATCAATAACTCACTGCATCAGATCTTAAAAATTAAATCAATAAATACCAATGAAAATTACACTTACTTGTTTAAAGGTTGTCAGTATCGAAAGAATCTTTGTCCGTTTAAGTTTGAAATTGCATTTTCATCCTGATACGCTCAGATAAAATGCACGCATCTTAAGATTATTAGTTTATCTATCAATCACTATGCGCTCAAAAAGTAGTCAGAAGAATGGCACAATATTTGGTTAACTCTATTTCTTTTTTATTAAAAAATCTTTCCTTTGGGATTTTTTTTTTTTTTTGATTTCTCAAATATTACTAAATAAAACAAAAACAAGATGAAACACAAAGTTTTTGATTTGGTTGCTTTGTAGTAGAATCTTCTTTTATCCTGATTGAATTGTTGTTTTTACTATTTGCTTAATATAGCTTGCAATCACAGTAACCATCTTTTGTACTTCCAGTAGTTGTTTTTTTGTTGAGTTTTATGGCATATCAACCATTCTTACACCACTTAATGTCAAAGATGTATGCTTTGAATACGATTGCTTTGTAAATTAATTTAAATTTGAAGATATTTTTTATATATAAAACCTGTTTTTTTTAAATAGTCACCAATTTAGTAAGGCCAGGCTGAGCATTGCTTACCTGTTGATAAAACAGAAAACGGGAACCTGTGTGTCAATATGATTATATCCTTATCAAACACTTTCAGCAGATATGCCAAACATCTGACTAGAAACTTCAGTCTTTACTTCTCTTTCTCTCTCACTCGCTCAATCTCTCACAGCTGGATTCTAATAGATCTCAGGTTTTACTATGAGAATACAATAAATATTAAATGTTTGTGTTGCTAGGGTAACAGTACACAGGAAAATTGGTTCTAAATTCTTCTTATTAACAAACAAACAAAAAAAAAATGAATAAAATATTCTTAAAAAATAATAATGTTTTGTCACTAAATATCAAGAAAAAAAACTTGAATGAAAGAAAGGCTTTCGGAACGTCCCAGTGTTGGGCTGCTACTGCTGCTGCTTGGACGAATTGGAAACGACCAGTGAAATTAATGAGGAAAGATGAAGGAAAAAAAAAAAAAAAAGAAATATTGAAAATAAAATAAAATCGAATTGGACATTTGAACATAAAGGCAGGGTTGGGGGACAGAGAGGGATCAATAGCAAAACAATTACCAGATTGATATACGAGAATACATCGAGATATAAATCTATGCAATTTCCTCTCTATATAAGAGTCAGAAGACGTCCTAAGATAGAGTACTTCTGCCACGTCTAGGGAAAAGCCGCTCAGAACACTCTTTCCTGTCTGAACAGGGCGCAAAATCAACAATCTAATGAAGAGGTGGTGGAATTTCTTCTTCTTGCTCTTATTCACCCAAATGCCTTGGCATAATGTTACTTGGACGCAAGGGGCTACTATTTGGGACCATGTCTACAGGGGCACTATGTAAGGAATTGGGAAACAAGATGTCTGTTCATATTACATTTACATTTCAACATGTTAGTACAGTCAGGAAAGCAGAAGACAGAAAGAGAATTCCAAAGTCTACCAGTTTGAGGGAAGAAACTATTAGAGTAGAAGGTTTTCCAGCATCTAGGAATCTCTAAGTGAAAGGGTGGGATTTTGCTGCTTGTTTGGAACCTATTAGATTGGAGATTTTTTTTTATCCCTGTTTCAGTTAAAGAGACTAGTGGTGGATGTACGAGCTCAGCTTCTTTCTCACAGAACACATTGTTAGTCTTTATCTACTCTATCATTATTTTCATATAAGATGCTTGACTGAGCTCCAATCTTTGATTCCTCCCAGTAAGACATTCACATCACAACTGAAAAGAACTCTTTCTTCTTCCATGTGCTTAGCATCAAACAGAATTACCATAAATAGAGTTTCTTTGCAAGAA
This sequence comes from Euprymna scolopes, assembly GCF_053919585.1. Lineage (NCBI taxonomy): Eukaryota > Metazoa > Mollusca > Cephalopoda > Sepiida > Sepiolidae > Euprymna > Euprymna scolopes. The sequence goes on along the minus strand of NC_136493.1, from coordinate 80,098,560 downwards.
ACTTCTTATTTGTGGAGCACGTTACCATGGGACTGCTTCCCTGCAGACTACAACTTCAAATCCAATGTCAACAAATACTTGCTATGAACTGTCCTCATAAGAATTCAATGTTTGTCCATTCCATTCATTTTCAATTCTCTCATATTCTTCATGATCCAACTGTCAATTTACCTCATCAACTCTTATCCTTGAGCAGCTTTTTGTCTTGATAAGTGCTAGCAGAAGTTTAAAACACAGTATTGATACTAGTGTGTCTGAAGGATATATCCTGAGCTCAGGATAGATTCTACTTAGCTAGCTTAGTAGCCTCTGTCTATTGCTAACAGTTTCATAACCCTGACTCAATAAAGGAAAAAAATTAATAATAATTGAATTACTGAATTAAATCTACCAGAATGCATCTCGATTTATTTGTAAATAAGTGAATAAACAATAATGTAATTATTAAATATAATTTTTAAAATTCTACTTAAAAAAGACTCGAGTTTAATGGGGTTTTTTTTTTTCAGAATGCAAATAATTTTTTTAGTATAAAAATTGAGGAGTTAAAAATGTGAATCTTTTATGTAATTTGTATGAGAATTTTTTTTATGGCTTGTTTTTATCCCCACCCACCCCAAAAAATGATTTTTTTTTCCAGAATTTGAAACAAAAATAAAAGAAAATTGCGAATAAATTCTTTTCTTGATCTTCAAAATCATATTCTGAAATCATTTGTTGACATCTATGCAAACAACATGTCCGCGGCAACACTTTGAAGAGCATTGGTAATCAATATATTGCTGGATCTTTTTTTTCTGATCTGCAATGAAAAAATATCAACTTGATACGTTTAACATCTCCAAAACAAATTTTCTCTCCTTTCACCACCAGTACTCAAGTAATAGTTTAGCTCCAATCTAGATTAATCTCCGCCTCACCCTCCTTTCCTCTCCCTCACAAAGCAAATCCCATGTTTTGATAAATTCATTCCAGATTTAAAATAAAATACTTACATCCAATCAGTTGCTGGAAAAATGGTTGCATCTCTCTACCACTGCAGAAAATACTCTTCTCCTGGTGCAATACTCTACCTATATTAAGTCAGATACATTCGAAGATGAAGTGCTGCTCCAACATCTGAGGAGCTGCCTTTCATGGCATTCTTTCTTGCCTCGACAAAGTTCAAAATCAACTTTGCAGTGTGGAGGGAGATGATCACTTCCGTTTTCAACTCTTTTATATCGTTATTTCCATGAAAGTTTCTCGGCTGAGCTCCTATCTCTTGTTGTTCTTTGTAAGACATTTACAACAATAACTCGTCTTACTACTACAGCTGCCAAGAACTTCCCTTTCTTCCTGCATGTGAATTTCCATGAACAGAGTTTTTTCCAAGAACTTCTTGTCCATCACACACATTATCATATGACTGCTTCCCTGAAAACTACAACATGGTCATCTTCGAATCCAATGTCAACAAACAGGCATCTGTTTTGCAGCAAAGGAATCAATTACACTGACGTGATCCCGACAGATTCCCGAAACATCCATTAAATAATGGATGTAACAATATTATACCTGGGTGATCCATGTTCATGATCAACCAGTAGTAGTGTCAGCCATCCTTGTGAAACATACAAAACAAGAAAAACGAAAAGGAGTGAAGAGGGACATGGTCAATGTGTTTGTAACAGTCACAAATAAAATAAAAATCAATGTCCATGCTAAGTGATTTGGCCACACTGACCAATTAGATTGTAGGACACATTGATTCCATCTGTCATCTAAGGAACTTTTTTAGCTCTTTTGGAAATCACGGTTAGTAATCAGCCAGAACCTTGAAAGCATCAAAGAAAGACCTTCCTTCTGTCTCTCCTGTTCCTGTCCACTCCAGTATCAACAATCTTCACCTGAGGATAACTGCTGGCTGATTTGCGTCAGCCAAAGAACTTTCAATTCTTCCTTTTTCTCACTGTCTAACTTTCTGTCATTGAAATAAACTATTTTGTTGTTTTGTTAAAAGAGGTTTTGTTTTGTTTTGTTTTTTATTTTGTCATCCACTAAAAGTATTATAACTGAACACAGCCTCTGTATAAAATTAAATAAGACAAAATAGAATGAAAACAATGTCCTATTTTTAAAACAACTTAGTCTATTTCAAAAGAATATGTGTCTCTGATTGTCTTATAAGTTCATTCTTTTTTATTTCAATAGCTAAATTCAAGATGGCGTCTCACACCCTATTTAACACCGTAAGTTTGGAAAAAGGTGTTATAAATAATAAACTAGACAAAATAATATTAAAAACCACAGAATATATGTCAAGTTATGTCACGGTAACATATATTGAGCGAGTTTTTAACAGTATTTTATCCGTTTTTTTTATTTATAACATCTTTTCCCAAACTTACCGTGTTAAAGAGAGAATCAGACGCCATCTTGAATGTTCCAATACATCGGTAAACACTGTATGGTTTTCGAGCTAAATAAACATGTTACATTGAATAAAAGCATGAAAAATATATCCAGTTTGGTTAGAAAAGTAACTTATCTTGCCTTTGATAACATTTATTTATTATATATTTGTTTTTTGACAACTTTTTCGAATCTATGTGTACAGTAATACAAACCTGCCCTTTTCTATTATCACACAAAAAAACATGCTGGAATAGTTTTGTTTTGGAATTGAGTTATGTTTGAGAAAAAAAAAATCAGTTCTATCAGGTCATCCCATAAGTTCTGTCCGAATTTTTATTTTTGTTTTTAAATTCAACGAAACTTAAAGAATATTGTGTAATTTTTTACATTTTTATGTTTAGATGCATTTTAACTGATTACATTTTTTTTTTACAGAACAATAAAATTTATATTTGCTTGATTACAATTCTATTGACATGGGTGTGCCTGAGAATCATTTGAGGTACATAATGCTTTATAAGTTCAAGAGAGGAAACGCAGCAGTTGAAGCGACTAGAAATATTCACTCAGTTTATGAAAAGGAATGTGTGAATGAAAGAACTTGCAGAAGATGGTTGTGAAATTCAGAAGTGGAGATTTCATTCTTTAAGATAAAGATCGGACCGGACGTCTAGTTGAGTTTGATGATAAGTTTCTTGAAGCAGCTCTTCAAGAAAATCCTGCTTTATCAATTGAGGAATCTATCTATATAATTATAAAACTCAAATGACCTTGTAACGGGTATTGTAACCTCACATCTGGTTTACGACTTCCGGTTGTGCATGCATACATAAACATAAACCCATAACAGCGTAAACAAATAAACACAAATTGCTACTTTTGCAGAATTTGACCTGCGGACTGAAACATTAACGCGATTTCCCCACTGCCTTCCTTTTTTTTTTTTTTTTTAAATTTATTCTCCATTTTTTAATACACCTTTCTTAAAAAACATTCATACATTTTGTTCTACACTACCAACATAAATAAATAACCCCAAAAATGTTTTTTTATAATTTGCGTTACAAATAAATAATCAACGCAACAATAAAACGTACTGTTTTACTGTGTACATTTTCAGCATCCCAATTTTTTTCGAGTTTAAATTATCCAAATAAACAATTGTTAATACTTTCTGCTTTTTTTTTTAACATCATTCATTTCCGTATTACGTTTAAGCTATTTTAACACAATTTTCTTACAAATAAATCTACTTAAACCCGCTAACAACCATAAGAGCATTTTACAATGGCGATTTCCCCACCGCCTTCCTTTTTTTTTTTTTTTTTAAATTTATTCTCCATTTTTTAATACACCTTTCTTAAAAACATTCATACATTTTCTTCTACACTACCAACATAAAGAAATAACCCCGAAAATGTTTTTTTAAATTGCGTTACAAATAATCAACACGACAATAAGACGTATTGTTTTACTGTGTACATTTTCAGCTTCCAAATTGTTTTTTTTTTTTGTCACGTTTAAATTATCCGAATAAACAATTGTTAATACTTTCTGCATATTTTTTTTTTTTTTTTACATCGTTCATTTCATAGAAATAGTTTTTCGTGACATAACAAACATTTTCTTTACATCACAAGTGTCACATTCATACATTAATTCCATAGCTAATATAACATACTGACCCAACGGGTCACAGGTAGGCTAGTATACCTATAAAAGTGAAATTGTCTGTGTGTGTACATTTCCCTACCAAATTACTCTGTCAATTTTCAGTCTACAGACTCAAGGGGTATTGAGATTTGAGAAACTCTTTTTAATTGGTTTTCGGCCAGAAATTTGGCTGTCAAGGAGTCAAAGTTCAACGATTTGATCTTGGAAAACTACCAAACTCCTCCGCCAGTTTTGGGTCTAAACACGTGAAATTTTAGATGTAGGTTCCTTGGACATAGATCAAACTTTTTCATTTGATTTGAGCTCAAAATATTGAATGTTAAGGGGTCAAAATTGGAGTCAAAGTTAAAAAATTTGACCTCTGCAGTCTACCAAATTACTCAGCCAATTTTTGGTCTAAACATTTGAAATTTGACATAAAATGTATTCAGACAGAGAACAAGCTTTTTAAACAGTTTTTGGCTGAAAATTTAGTTACCAAGGAGTCAAAGTCCAAAAGATTTGACCTTTGCAGTCTCAAGCAAACTATTCAGCAAATTTTGGGTCTTTTTTTTTTTTTTTTTTTACATAGGCATCACCACATTATCAAGGCCAAGAGGCCACTCAAGGATAAAGGGTTAAAGAGTGTACAGTAGAAATTGGACAATATAGTAATCATTAGTAATGAAAATTTGGTAAATTTGATAACTTATATGGAACGGCTCATCAAGAACTTATTTACTTTAGACTTGAACACAACCATATTGTAGTCAGCCGGAAAGCAGGAAAACGGAAGACAATTCCACAGGCATGCAGTTCTAAGAAAGAAGCTTTGTTCATGGAATCTACGATTAGGTTTAGGCACAGATAAAGAGTGGGGGGGAATTATTGATAGTGTTTACAGTTAGACGAGTGTTTCTTGTGAAAGTTTGGCGAGGAGGGACCATAGATTGAAGCTCAGTCGAACACTTTCCATGAAAATAACGATACATCAGAGACAAACTCGCAACATCTCTTCTGTGAGATAGAGGTTGCAAGGAGGAGAAAAGGACATCTCCTACGAGGCTACGAAGTCTATTTTGAACTCTTTCAAGGCAGGACAAGTCCTTTCTAGCAGCTCCTGCCCAGATGTGGCAACAGTATTCCATCCTTGGACGTACCTGGCTCTTATATAGATAGAGAATAGCATCAGCAGTGAGATATTTACCGGATCGATAGAAAGATCCCACCATTTTTCCAGCGGCCTTGGCAACAGATTTGATGTACGTGTTCCATTTAAGATCAGGAGTAATGGTCAAGCCCAGAAACTTGTCAAAACTTGAGGCCTCCTGAAGACGAGAGCCATTCATTTCAATTGATGCCAAATGTGGATTAGAATGTTGATGATGTAAAGAGAGAAGCTTGGTTTTAGATGCATTAAAAGTAACTAGCCACTCCTTTCCCCATTGTACTACGTGCTCAAGATCAGAGGAGAGAGAATTGGAGAGAACTTGGTCGTTTACTGTCTTAGATGTGCTACCATAAATGGTAGTGTCGTCAGCATAAATGTCTACAAATGATGTAAGGATGTGATTTGGAAGATCATTAATGTAGATCAGGAAAAGATTTGGGCCCAGGATGGACCCCTGAGGGACACCGGCATTAATACTGTGAGCTTCTGATTTTTGCCCCTCAACTACTACTCTTATGAACCTATCAGAAAGAAATGATTTAATAATTGAGAAGACATTTCCAGCTATACCATAGCTAGCGATCTTATGAAGTAAACCTTTATGCCATACCCTATCAAAGGCTTTAGATATGTCAAGAGCAATTGCCCTAGAAAGATTGCCATCGTCGAGAGATTTGCTAATCCTATGCGATATAACTGTAAGCACATCTGCTGTAGATCTAGCAGAACGGAAACCATATTGAGTGTCACTAAGAAGGTTATTTTTGTTGAGATGGTTGATTACTTTGTATTTAACACAGATTCTAGCAACTTACTCATGACGCACAGGAGACTTATTGGCCTGTACTGAGAGGGGGATGAGCGATCACCTGAATTCTTAAATACAGGGCATACTGATGAGATTTTCCAGGGAGATGGGAAACTATTCTCCTTAAGACAACGTTTAAACAGTTTTGTAAGTATGGGCGCTAGTTCAGGTTGAAGTTTTTTGATTACTATAATTGGAATACTGTCAGGGCCAGTTGCTTTACTCGAATCAAGGTTTTTGATTAGCTTGGCAACATCACGTACAGATATACGTATATCACATAGCGTGTTTTCTGATACAGGAGGAAATATTGGGGGTTGGCGGCCTTGGTCGCAAAGGGTAGAATTAGCTGCAAAGTTCTTGACAAAGAGTTTGGCTTTGTCTGATGCTGACGAGATTACCTCAGGTCCATTGATAATAGTTGGGATGGAGCACACGCTTCTGTTCAGGATTCTGTTTGCTATTTGCCAAAACTGGTGGGAACCAAGCCGCTGCTCAGCTACTTTGGACTTAACAGATTGAGCATACAACTCTCTTGCGTTCCTTATTACTTTCTTACAATGGTTGCTGGCAGACCTGAAAACGGCTTTAGTTTCCATACATCTATTACGTTTGAAGCAGTGGAAAAAGTGATTTCTGTGCGCAATGGCAGCAGCACATTCTGGAGAGAACCATGGCTGGCTGTTAGGTTTTTGCTGAAACTTTTTAGAGGATATGAAATGGTCAATACCTACAATTAACCATTCAGTCAGGTCTAATACTATAGAGGACACATCCTTTTTAAACATGGAATGCAGAGGTAGATCAGATATAAATGTACGGAAGCTATCCCAGTCAGCCTTAGTGTATCGATATACTGTACGATGGAGAGGTACGTCTGGGGACTTATTACATTTCATTTTTATCTTAATTGATACAACAGAGTGGTCGGAAGATCCAAGAGGCGACAGAACAGAAACTGAACATAGTTCAGGGCAAGTTGTGAGAAAAAGGTCTAGTAGGCTCGCATACTGGCCGTCATTGTCGGGCACACGGGTAGGTTCCTGAACAATCTGAGTGAGGTCATAGGCAATGGAGAAATCATGACAGAACCTCCCCTCATCATCGGTCTTGTTTGAGTGGGTCAACCATTCGACGTTGTGAACATTGAAGTCTCCACATACGTGAATGGTAGCTGAAGGATAAGCGGATAGGACTTGGTCAATTTTCTCAGATATGCTTTGAAAGATAGTAACTCCGCTGTTGTCTTAACATTTGAAATTTTACATAAAGGGTATTCAGACATGCAGCAAGCTTTTTAATCAGTTTTTGGCTGAAAACCTGGCTGCCAAAAGGTCAAAGTTAAAAGAGTTGATCTTTGCAGACTCTACCAAACTCCTCCGCCAATTTTGTGTTGAAAACTTGAAATTTTAGATGTATCTACATCTAAAAACCTGGGCATGAGTCAAACTTTTTTATATATATATACATACACACAAATGCACATAAAGTTATGAACAGTACATAGGGCGTGTGCAAAGCCAGGCTGAACTGCTAGTTGGCAATAAAACTGAGTTCAAACCATACAACTGTTCATCGTCACCTTCAACAACTTTCAAAAGTTCCTAAACTTGGAAAATAGGTGCCTCATTAAAAGAGGTAATGTTTCACCAGGCAATGCACAGCCCCACACAGCAAGAATCACCTCACAAAAGATGAAAGAACTTGGTTGGGAGAAAATTTCTCATCCACCCTATTCTCCTGACCTTGCTCCATAGACTACCATTTGTTTCATAGCTTACAAAATCATTTGGAAGGAACAGCTTTTGGTTGGTTGTTTTTGTTTTATGGCATATCAACCCTTTTCAGGTTATTTAATGCCGAATCCGGTGATTTTGAAGAAATTTTTTTAATAGAATATATTTGTTTTTTGCAAGTCAGTTTCTATTTAACCCATAGTTGGGACCCTAACAGGTACTACCACTCTGGGTCAGAGTGGACCTGGGAGCAATGGCAATTAAAGGGTGGCTCCACACTTCCCAGAGCCTGCAAGCTGGGGCCTCACCATCGGATATAGTTTAAGATCATATCCAGGACCACGAACAGCTTTTGAAATGGAGAAAGATGTTGAAACTGACATTTATGAGTTCTACAAATCAAAGCCAAAAGGATTTTACAGTGATCAAATTAATAAGCTTGTTAATAGATGGAAGGAAGTGATAGATAATCAGGGAAAGTATATTGATGATTAAATCTTTAATAAAATGTAACATTTGATCACTTCTTTATTCATAAGTTCTGTCTGAACTTATGGGAATTTTTAATTTATTCAATCAATGATTCATCTCTTACTAAGCTTCTATTACTCTCATGCGAGTTTCATTCTCCACTTTTATATTGTACTCTTGTTGCGTTCATTATTTCTCTGGTTATTAACGATCAAAGTTACTAAAACTATTAAACAGACTAGTGGGCGGGGTCTAGGGGGGGAGGCACCAGACCTTACCAGGTCGTACAATGCACTTAAATATATTTTAATTCATGTAGATTTCGTATTTATTATTACAGAAACAATTCTTTATTGACTATTATCTCGTATGGAGTTCCAAAATTAAAAAAAAAAAGAAGAAGAAAAAAAGAAAATGCCATCAGCTAGAATTGAAACCAAAATATTTAGTGCTCCACCTGCATTCCCTACTGTTTGAACTTTTGACGGAGAGGTAAGAAAGATTTCAAATTAAACCACTTCAAGCTGTGAATGAATTTGCACATGCACAAAAGTAATAGAAATGTAGGCAAGTTGAAATGGAAATTTTGCATTTCAACTCTCAAAAATCAAATAATCATTTTTTTTTTAGACTTATTTAAAATAAGCTGAACTATATTTAACAAATAAGATAATATACAAAAAAAATTTTCATATTCGAAAATTAATAAATTATTATTAACAAGGAAAATTTGTCACTTAGGGAGGGTCATCCATAGATACCGGAAGTTGTTTTAGGTGTTGTCTGTTTAAATGTGATATGTTTTATTTTTTAATATACATGTCTTTTCCATAATATTTCAAGCCAAAGGTAAAACTTTTACTGCTATATTTCACTTGACTAATGATTGAACCAAAAATTTAACAAGGTATGTTTAATTTGGTTGTTTTTCTTGTATTTAAGAAAAATTTGCTACATTGTTACAGTTTGTCATTTAAGGTTGTCATTTTGCCATGTTCAAATCAAATTTCGCCAGTGTTATGGAGTCTAAAATAAATAATGTTTATATATGCTTTAAACCTTGATAAATCAGCGGAATGCATCCTGCCTTTGAGCAATGGCAGCTGCACAAGTAAACCATTGGGGAGAGTGGGGTTTGCTGTAAAACTTCCGTGTGGGAACATGTGCTTCTATTACTGCTTTGAACCATTCGGTAGCCTTATTTGCACACTGTTCCGCAGAAAAAGCAAAGATACTACTCTGAGGCATCTCTGATGGCTTCCCAGTCAGCCTTTTGAAGTACATAAAAGTAAAAGGATTACATGCAAAAAAAAATTTGAAAAAACAAAATACTCATTAAAATAAATTAAAAACAAAAAAGGAAAATCTTAGAGTTTCCAAAACAAACCAAAAAACAAAACAAAGGTCAACAAATAAGTTTTACCAAAACCATTAAAACTTACTTTTCTACCTACTGAGATCAATTTTTTTTCTGTGTTTAAAATATTTTAAAGCATTTTATTTCAATTGAAAAGCTGTTATGTTAGATTGAAAATCAAGACAAAATTTGCAACCATTTCTGAAGGCTGAATGTTTTCCTTTCGTCATTTCCTCGTTTAAAAAAAAATGTATCAAATGCAATAATCTTTTTTTTTTATCTAATTAAAAGAAAATGACAAAAACAAAAGGTTTAGCCTTTAGAAATAATCGCAGATTGTCCAATCCGACAGAATATATTTGACCAAACTTTTTAATTGATATAAAAAAGTTTTAAAACAAAAAATTATCTAGATAAGTAGAAAAGTAACTTTTATCAGGTTTGATATCATTTATTCATTGACTATTTTAGTTATTTTTTTTTGCACATGTTTTTCATCTGTTGGAAATGCTTGAGAATTGTCAAAATTTTTTCTGATATAAAAAAAACAAAAATTTTTATGGTTCTTGTTTGTTTTTACAATTTTTTATTGTACAGTCTGTAGTACAATGATGGATGAAAAATGTCAAAAAAAAAAAAAAGGGTTGGGATGAATGCGTGATGACAATAGTCCCTAATCATAGGCAAGTGGCACTCAACATGGCAAATGAAAACAATGTTTAACCAACAAAACTCTAGTAGAAAAATTTTGGAAATAAAAGGATGGAAATCGTTTTTTTAATCAAACAAAGGTTCTAAACACACACACGCATACACAATTTACCATACAGAGGAGTCGCTAGAAAAGTGGGAAATTTGTCAAACCGTAATTTCAAAGACTAATATTTTAATACACTCACAAATGCTCAAAATTTTGTCCGTGCATTTAATAGCAACGTCTTAATCTATGAATCCAAGCTCACGTGGCACGTTTTGAAAAGTAACCTGGGGGATATCATTCCAAACTTGCCAACACGTTTTCAAATCAAATATAATGGATTTCTATTTTCAAGAGTGTTGGCCTATAAATGAAGGTTTACGAAATTGTGTAAAAGAATAAAAAAATTTTTGAATAAATTTTCGAATTTTGAGGGATTATAGTCAATTATTTTTAGTTTTTTTTTTTAAACAATAGTTTAAATATAAAAAATAAAATTTTTAATTCAAACAAAAATAGATCAATTTTTAGAAAATTATCTCGTAAGATGATTGTTTGTCAACTGCCATTCATCAGGTGGAAATTTCAGATAAAAATTAAAAATTAATTTTAATATTTGTATTTAAATTTACAGATCTCTTCTTTAGACATAACAAAAGACTTAAATTATTTGGATTCTTCAGACTACGTTTTGGTCAATGTAATCTTTGACCTTCTCCAGGTATATTGGTCGAACTCAGAATCTTTCTGTTGAACTTGAATTTCAAACAGAATTCTTTATTTGATCCACAAGGGTAGCATGCTCTCATTCAGTTGGTCATGCCACTCTTCAGGAGGTTGAAAGTTCAATCTTTCTGTCAAACTCAGGAATTATTATGAAACTAAAGAATCTGCATAGAATTTTGAATGGAACCCTTTATTTAATCAACAGGAATAGCAAGAAGCTCTTGTTCAGTCAGCAATGATTGAGTAGAAGTCCTAAGTAATTTACAATTGTATTCTTAGTATTCTTAGATAAGAGAAAAATCCAGGTTGTCCTCGACGGTCGTACATCTAAACAGTGTGATATAAATGCGGGAGTGCCTCAGGGGTCTATCCTTGGACCTCTATTGTTCCTAATATTTATTAATGACCTCCCCGACAAAACTGCCTCTGAGATGGGTATATATGCTGATGACACCACACTCTATAACAGGCATGACAGGAAAACAAATGAACACATCTAAAGAAATGGCAAAAACACTAGAGGATGACCTCCAATCTGTAGTGGAATGGGGACATAAATGGATGGTCACATTAAATGCTGCCAAGACTAAACTGGTTTCCTTCAATAGTTACAAGAAATCTTCTCTACCACCAATAGGAATGGCCAGTGACTCCCTGTCTGAGAGTACATCTTTCAAACTGCTTGGCCTAACGTTCACAGGAAACAGGAGTTGGAACAATTATATTGAAAACATTGCCAGGGCCGCTGCGAAAAAGGTAGGCTCTCTCTAACGTGCTAGAAAACTACTGACACCTGAAAGTATCCTGTACCTCTATAAGGCCACCATTCGCCCATGTATGGAGTATTGTTGTCACATTTGGGCTGGTGCATCTGCTACTAGTCTCTCGCTCCTAGACAAGGTTCAAAAGAGAGTCGCCAATCTGATAGGCCCTGAACTGGCATCTAAGCTTCAGCCTCCGTCCCATCGACGAAACGTTGCATCCCTCTGCCTGTTCTACAAGTATTTTAATGGTGAATGCTCTGACGAACTGCAGACACTTGTGCCCCACGACGTAGACACCCTCGACAAACCCAGGCAGCTAAATCCCACCCCCACACAGTTTATATCCCTAGATGTAAAAAATCTTTCTACTCCAGTAGTTTCTTCCCCAGAACCGCTAGACTCTGGAATTCCATTCCAGGTCCCTGCTTCCCTAACTGTATTGACATGCAGAAGTTCAAGTGTAACATGAACCGACATCTTGCTGCCCAAATCCCAACATAGTGCCCCAGTAGTTGTTGCCCCTGATAGTAGCCCCCTACACCAAAGTGGCAATGTGCCTTTGTTTGGGGTGAAAATGTAATAAATAAAAAAAAAAATTAAAAATCACTCACACTGCAGATTGAACTTTTAACATCCAGAAGGGTTTCATGGCTGATGAAATGAGAGTATATTATCCATGTAAATTAAATAAAGGGTTCCTTCCAAAATTGCGTAGATTACCAAGATACACCTAAAGAAGGCCAGAGGTTACATCAATCGAAACATTTTGAAAATAATATCCAAGATGAGAACAGTACTTCAAAGAATCCAAATTATCAATCCTTATCTCAAAAATTAAAAAACATGATAACAGATGACCACAGAAAATATAAATCCTTCCAAATCATTTAAACTAAAAGGTGACCAACCTTACAAGATTTAAAAATTTTTCATTTATGGACATTTCCTGCAAGGAATTTGTTTACTCTCTAAATCTTTTAAAAATAACGATTTCATCAAACCTATAATTTTTTGACCATTTTAATGATACTCCAATGGTACTTCAAACATCATAGGAGACAACTAAAACCAAACTCTTCACTCTTATTTTTCTTTTTAAAAAAATATATTAAGATCTAGTTCTGCCCACCCGGCATTTTGAGGTCATCTATTTGCATTTTTTTTTAACTATGATTTTTCTTTGTAAAAATATTTTTGCTTCAATCAAAGGGAAGTAATTTTGCATAATACAGATTTATGTCCCTCATTTTGAATATGGCAGTCATTTGAAACTAATTATTCGAACAAAGTATTTTTCTGGAAGGCATGAAATCAAATTATATTTTATTTTTCTTAAGTTGCAAGAAAGACCGGAATCAAATACTGATTTTTTAGATGACAAAGAAACTATAAGGAGACCAACTTTACTTTATTTATTAGATACAAATTTTTGTCATATTAATGAGAATTCTTATTCAAGTTAAAATATATATATAAGCTTCAAATTAAAGATAAACTACAAAGATTAAAAATAAAAAGAAAAGGGTTTTACAAAAAAAAAAAAAAAATTTAAAAAAATATCCATAAATTTTTTCAAGACGATTATAAAACCTGTGTTACTTATATGCTGCCTTTGGCTTCCTTATAATGTCAAATGATTTAAAAAAAATATTTGTTGCAATTATAATGAAAGTTAAATTATTAAAATCCAAGTACACTTTTCATTATTCAATTGCTTTTATTTTAGTAGATGACTTTTGTTATGAAAAATAAAATGTATCAAATTGCAGGTAAAAATATTTACTTAAAATGAAAAAATAACATTTGATGAGAACAATTTTCCCTGTAGTTGTCCCGGCCCAGTGTACAGGCAAAACAGTTTCCCAGAGTGCCATATTTAAGGAAGTTCCACATCAGGTAATCTTTTTAGGGGAAGGGGAGATTGTAATTCCGCTTGCCAAAACTGTCAAGACACCTAAGATTTAGTCCTGCCAAGCAGAGAAACTGTAGTAGAATTAGTCGATCATTGTGTTCTCTTTCGTACCAATCACAAAAATAACGGGAAAATGTTCGACTTTTACGGAAGATGAAATGTTTAAGAAACGAAGACATTGTTTTACATCTGGAAAAGATCGTTTGGATTTTAGATGCATCTTCAGAGAGGTTTTGTCTCATGGACTGCCTGTTCATCATGCTTCTGTTTGAAATCTGCTTTTCATTGCTGAAAAGCATGCAAATTAGATAGATGCAACTTATTTTTAGGTATTTCTAGGAGAAGGATTGGGATTAAGATTAGGGTTTAGGACAGTTCATAGCTTAAGATATTTTTTTTTTTCAACAAGAAATAAAAAGGGATTTAAGAATTGTTAGAACAGAAAACCAAAAACAAACTTTTTTGTATTTGCGTGTATATTGAATATGCATAAAATTATACAGGCATATTGTTTCTTTTTTTTTTGGTGTATGTGTAGGGGTGTATATTGTACATGTATGAAACTGATTAAAAAGATTTTTATGGTTTATTTTTTGTTGTATAAAAAGGTGTACATATACATATGAAAAAAAAAAAACAGCAATAAAAATTAAAGCATGATTCTTATTAAAATTTTTAAAAATAGATTCAGAAATAAATCTATAAAAAAATTCTATTAAATTCTTAGGCAAACAAAACACCCCCAAAAACTTATGACTAAATAATTGATTCTAATTTTTTGATTTCTTTTAGGACTTCCTTTTTACGAGAAACTTTTTCCAGTTGTTCTTGGCTCGGGTTTGGTAATTCTTTCGATCGTATTTTCTCTTCCAGTTCTTCAATTTGCCGTATTTTCTTTTTCAAATTACGTAATCTCTTTGTGGGGTCCGTCTGGGCCTCAGTGACCTCACACGGCACATTATCCACAGGTTTAGATTTGCTGCTTTTCTTTTTATTGGAATTTGATTTGGGCTTTGTTTCTACAGCAACCAAAATTTTGGTAGCATTTTTTGATTTAGACTTTTTTGAAGTAACAACTTTAAATTCTTCCTCTTCTGTAGAATTGGCTGCTGTTATTTTCGTTTTAGAATCGGTTAGATTCATAGAATCCATATTCTTAGCAACAAATTCCATAGATATTTGATTTTGAGATTCTGATGATTTTTTGGGTTTTTTCATGATTTTTATTTGTTTTTCAACTGGTTTCTCAACCGGCTTTTCAACAGGATTTAATCCAGGTGGTAAAGTTGGCATACTATTTAACCACTGAATTCCTTTGCTTTCGTATCTAAAATTGAAAAAAGAAAAATAATTTATTTCAGAGTAATATAAACTCACAAATATATATTAGCCCTCCAGATACAAATATTTGGTTCTTATTTAGAAATCAACTTAAAAAATAAATTAAGATAGATTTTTGATATACATACTCACAGAACAAAGATGTTATATTCCAAAATTCATGCAAATTATCAGGTAGATTTTTTATATAGAAAATCATTTTTACAATTTTTAGCAATTTTAATAGTAAATTGTATGCATTACAAGGCTGATTTTGATCTCAATAGCTCGAATTGAGTTGTCTCCCCTCTATAAACCAATAGCAGATTCAAAAACACCATCTTATTTTGTAATTAAATTTGATTTCCTAAATAATAATAAAAAAACAACCTACTTGATCAATTTACATGATTTTTGGTGTATGATATTTTCTTTCTGTCATACAGATTCTTCCTTATTTGTTTTTTTTTTTTCATATGAGTGGGTGGCAATTTTGGACAATCACCAAAGTAAAGATACTCATCATTTTTATGCAAACAGAACCCTTAACAGATATCAGAGTTAATGAATGTTCAAATGAAATCAAAGTAGAATAAATAGTTGTAGTGATTGTGACCCAACTGGTCATAGGTATTACTAACAGGGCCCGTTAAACGACATAAGCCTGCGCCTCCCCACCTCGCAAAAAAGTATAGACGATAACATGCAGGTACTGTTTGAATTTAAAAAAAGCAATTAAGGGAATGCATAAATCAGTATGAATTAATAAAAGTATGAAAAACTGGTCCGTTAGAATAATAATGGAAAGTAAAAACACAAGTTTTAGAAGTTAATGGACTATTTAGAGTGATCGAAATCAGTGGTAGCAGTCCTAGCTGTTTCCGTTTGTTGTTCAAGTCTTCCTCTTCTTTTCAACTCTTCCACTAATAATATTACAGTAAATTCCATTTTTATGTCATCTTTTTCTTATGTGTAAAATAAAACAATTACGACTTTTTTCACTTCATTTCTTTGAGTATAGTCATGTTAAGAACGGCGTTTGGAATAGATATCCCAAACTCCCCATGGCAAGAGCGGTTTTCAGAGTAGACAACCCCCTTTTTTATTTGGTAGGGGGGGGGGTGTAAAAAATAATTCCCATATTAAACTGTGATAATCGTTATCGACATACCCACTCGCAAATGGTAAGAAAAAAAAAAAAAAATTGTGGGTTGGCAGTGTCTGTCAGAAAGAAGTAGATAAAAATGGAAAATATCTAAACAGGTAATCCTGCAGAATTTGACCCAGATTCTCAAGATATCCCATCAATCATCGGATTAAGCCAAGCACAGTAACAGATGCAGATTAATTTCAAAATAAACAAACAAACCGAAAAAAAAAAAAAAAAAAAAATAGAAATAAGCTAAATAAAAACAACAAAAACCTACCGTATAGTGACTGAATATAATTGTTTTTTTATTTTTTTTTTCAATATTTGTTTTTCTTTACAAATTATTTATCAATAATTTTTTTTTTTCAAAAAAAGATTAATGTTTTATTTGTAAGTGTAACTTGTTAGATGTAAATACAGTTTTTATTTTTTTTCAATATTTTTATCATTAATTTTTTTTTCTCCACAGAAGTTTTAGGAAAGCTGGAAATTTTGTTTCAGAAAATTGTAAATTGTTAAGTGAACGAGTGAGCGAAAGAAGAAATAAATTTTTTTTTTTTTTTGTCTTTGAAGCAAGAGAGAGAGAGTTGAGAAGAATATACAGCGAGAGCATCCAATAGATCGGGCAGGTTTATATAAACTATATATAAATGAATCACCTACAAAAAAACATAACTATGTTCACAAAGTGTATAATTAATTACCGAAACAAAGGTACAAATAGAGTGAATGAGTGAGCAATTTACTCATAGGGCACAATTAGGTATTATTGCGATGCCATGTTTGAAGTTTGAATTGTACATTAGCATTCGATTAGCATGCTAATACCGCTATTTTGAAATATAGGAATGGCCAGAGATCTTCCAATCAGAAATAGCGGAATTATTTTGGATAGAGTTTATTTTTTGTAACAGAAAAGGGAAATTTATGTTATGTTAATGAGTTTATGATCCAGTTATGAAGTGTGCAACCTCACATCTGTCCAAAATGGAGAATAGCTCCCGGGGATGACTGGGAGTGGTAGGAGTCCTTGTCATTTAGAGGGAAAAATAGGAACTACTTTCTCTAAAGATGGTTGCAATTGTGATAATGTTGCTCCTAGGATGTAACATAGGATTTTAATATAATGACTAAATGTGTCTATAATGACGTTCTAAAGTTACATAAGATAGTGGCTAATAGTCTAGACATAATTTGTATATGGAATCTGTTGTTGGAAACCTATGTTACTTTGGTCCATAGGGGGGATATCTGCAACCAAAATATTATATAGACTATAGAGCCATTACTCTATTATATTGTACCCAATATATAGTAGTGATTTCAAAAGTTTAAAAAATGATTTGGTTGCCATCAGCTAGAATCGAAACCAAAACATGTAGCTCTTCAGCCTTATTCGTAACCATCTGATCCAAGTCAATACGCATATAAAATAATGTTTAATGTTATTAAAGGTATAAATGTATATTTGCGCATGCATAGAAATAACACAGTTAATCAACTTATGTCTGCCAAGTTAAAATTTTTTTTCGATTTTGATCTTCAGCAGTTATTTTTACCGGTTAAAAATAAAATCAAATTTTCCACAGGCGAAAATTTTCTATATATCAAGTTTCAAATCTATACATCAAAAATTGACAGTAGTTTGGGAGAGACTGTTCCTCAGACAGACAGACAGACAGACATGGTCACTTTTATATATATATATGAAGATAAAAATTTAAATAAAATAATTTAAGAATCATAGTTATTTTGTTTTCAAATTTGGTATAAAAAATTTGACAAAAAAGGTAATGTAGAAATGCTTACACAGGAACTTCTTCTTGAGGAATATATCCATCTTTGACCCGCCGTGGCTTTCTCCAGGTTCCATCTGGTCTTTTTGAAGCAGGAATGAATGTTTCACCTAAAAATAATAGATAATTTGCACACAGTCAAATTTTAAACTATTAAAAAACAAAACAAAAAAAAAAAAAATGCTAACAAATTTGCGAATAAAAAAAATGGAAAAGTTGTGCATTCTTTCTTTTTTTTTTCTTATGCTGTGTCCACAATCGAAGGTTGGCAACCACATCTCAAAGCAGCTGTTACTTTTCACCATTCTTTCATAAAAGCAAGTGGTGTACCAAACCCAGCAGAACTACCACACCCAGTCACCATATCAAGATGAGAAAATGGATTCATACTTAGTCAACTGAAAGAACTCTAAACACAGCATGCTACTACAAAACTGCAATTTCTTTGTTTTATGTCCATAAGTATTAATAGAGGTAGATAGTTCAGAAGTATTTACATAATAGAGGTAGATAGTTGAAGGTGACTTGAAGGCTGTCTTTCCATAGATTACTACACCAAGATGTAGGGGAGGGTGCCACTTCTATTCCTTGAAGTACTGAACTTACCCTTATAATGCTGAGTATTTAGCGAGGAGACATTAGTTACTAGTTTTTTTTATTCTTTCATATGACTCGACTAAGAATTGAACCCTAGTCCATTATTGAACACTAACCATTACGTCTGAATACAAATAAAGCTGGCAACATGACTGGTTTCAACCCTATGGATCATATCCCTTTTTTAAAAAAAAGTTTTTCAGTGAATTTTGTCAGAACACCTGCTATGATGCTTCCTGTATCAACATCTGCCATAATTTTAAGCTCACATAACCTTCAGGGTATTCCAGAAATGTAAGAATGGCAGACTGTCACAAAGGCTTGTGGTTCCTGGGTTGTTGGCAATAATATTCTCCTTTCTTTCTCTAGCCACACTTACCAACTTCTCCTCCCCTGGTTTCAGATTTTGGTGCAGGGTTTTTTCCATCTTGAGTATTCATCTGCAATGCTCTTCCAATATTCTAGTGTTTTCCAGTAGTCCATAGTCCCCAGCTAACAGATTCATTTCCTCCTTTCAAACTTCTTTAAAACTAGAAGACTACCCAATCGAAGGGCAAGTAAAATGAATTTCCCGACCAAAAACAAAAACAGATCCTGTTTAGTTAACCTTATAAAAACTATAATTAATTTAGTACACAAAAATACCTACCTGTTGCATGTTTAAGTTTAAAGACAAAAGCCAAGTATTACAGTTAATTTGTGTGCCTTAATGTAATGAAAAATGAATTCTTGCATGTGCCTTTGTTGTAAAAAAACAAGGAGCCAAAATTATTGGAAAAATTCTTCTCCCATTATTAATGATCTATGTACAATATTTCCATAACTACATGGAATAATGTTTATGGGTACAGTTAAAAATGCCCCATTTTTTTTTTTTAGAGAAGCTTCAGTTACTCTATTTCAATGTGTAGTATCTGTTCTGACATTACACTTTATTTTTATCATTTGTGCTAAGCAATATTCTTAAAAAACCCAAAAAAACATTGAAGTGTGAACGGGTAAGTTGAAAAGGGGGGGTGTAACTGAATGATCTTTCCACCTTCTGGAACTACAACTTTCACATGGATGTCATTTTTCTATGAGAAAAAAGCAATTTAAAAAAAACAAAAAAAATAACATTTGTTACGAATTAAATTTTGATTTTAAGAATTCAAACCAAAACTTGGTACTTATGCAGAATACGGACCGTGCTATTTAAAAAAATTTTTTTATTTCAGTGCATATTCAGAATGTGAAAAAAAAAAAAAAAAAAAAAAAAAAAGGATTAATGATTGCTCAAAGAAAGAGAGAGAGCAGTGTGTACTTACCTTGCTTACTAACCAAAAAAGATTGCTTTCCTTCTCAGCTTTTTGTTTTTAAGGTTTTTTTTCCCAGGTCAGGTGACAGTTAATCACATGTTCTTTTGGCTATTTAAAAGGAGATTTCTCTCCAGTGGTTTAAGTTTTTTTTTTTTATGCATTTGTGGCTTGTGCCAGAAAGCTACTCCTTGATTACTTCAGCTTTACTGGCAAGATATTGTTAACAGACTGTCGCAGAAGGGGGCAATTCTTCCGCAACTTAAGGTAGGTGCACATTGCTTCCTTTTCTTGACTGAGCAATCATTGGATTTTTAGGAAAAAATTAATTTTTTTCACATTTTGCGGAAGAAGCCCTTACTAACATGGATAGAAGCAAGGCACATTTACAGAAAAGAATTTCTCTTCTATGGACCAAAATCAGAACTATTATAGAGATGGCTCACATGGAAGATGAACTTTCTAGTAAATCATTTGCTGCATTGCAGAAATCTGTTATAGAATATTTGATTGCAGTTGACGTGTTAGCAAGATTCAGCTGTTATGTTTTGAGGAGGCAGACTGGGTTCAAATTGAGAAAGAATCTCTGGCACATACTCTGAGATTCAGAAGGGAACTTAATGCTAGTCGGGGGGTCATTGAGAATGTACCATCTAGGCCAAGACCTGGTCTCTCTCGAAAGGATTCTTCTCTTCAGGCTAACTCAGCTTGTCACACTCAAGGTGGAAACTTCTCATGCCTCCCCCTGTTTTGTGTGTTACCTTTGGCAAGGATAGCAACCAGGTTTCTGCCAACTGTTTGTTGGACACTGGTAGTGGCCAGACTTATCTGTTGCGTAAGGTGTTAGAACCCCTTGGTCCCTTAGCGTCCCTTGGATTGAATTGCAAACTCAAATTGACTACCATACTTGGAGACTGTGATAGGTGCTTTACGGAAGTAAAATTGGAGGTTAGTGTTGGATCTCATTCTTTTCCTGTACTAGTACAGGAGGACCTGGATATATCTGTATGCATTGAGGAGTTGGATACCCTTTTAGACAGGTTCCAATGTCATAATTGCTCCCTAGCAGGTAGATTTGTGAGAGGCACAAACTTTATTCCAATTCATGAAATAATTGGATTGGATTTTATTCAAAGCTTGGGAACTCTCCAACTGGTTCCTTGTTTGTATGGACAAGCCTTTATTACTCCAACAGGACTGGTTCCCTTTGGTGAGGTGAAGCAGTTCCTTGACTTAGGCCATTCTCTGGATGCAAACCCAGAGAGCCCTACCTTCAATTCTGTTCTAGCATCAATGGCTGAAGTCAACCCCTCTCATCTTTGTTGTGAGCTAGAGTCACAGAGCATGTATGAGGATCCACTTAGTGATTTTTTTCCCAGACAGTGACGTGCAAAGGGGGTTAGAGAAAATGTTTGGAGTGGAGTTGCTGGGAATAAGAGAACAAAGACTAACAGATTATAATGAACAGAAGATTGCGCTCTCCTGACAATCCATCTTGTTTAAAGATAAGTATTACGTCCAGTTGCCCTGGAAGGAAGATAAAATATTGCGTGTCCCCTCCAACCATGCTGTCACCTTGTGCATATTAGAACATGTAGTGCGAAACCTGGAGAGGAAACAGTTTTACCAGGACTATCTGCAGGTTTTCCGGCAGCAGGAACGGGAGGGTATAATAGAGATTTAATGAATTCATTTGGATTCCACATAGATCGGTAGTGAAATCAGACCCAACTTCGACCACGAAAATTCGGCCAGTATTCAACTGTAGCCTCAAGGTTGGGAACTCTCCATCTTTGAATGAAGCTACTTACCAGGGAGTAAACTTAACACGTGACCTGTTGGATTTGCTACTCACTTCCCGCTCCAATAATCATGTTGTGTTGGCAGACATCAAGAAGGCCTTGTCATCCATTTTGCAGGATACTAGGGAGGCGGTTAAACGTCTTCTCGTCAAGGAAGATGAAGTTCCTGGCTCCACCCTTAATACTAGTCGGGGGTCATTGAGGATGTACCATCTAGGCCAAGGCCAAGGCCAAGGCCTGGTCCTTCTCGAAAGGATTCTTCTCTTCAGGCCTGAAGGTGGATAAGAACAGGTTCTGTTTTTTTGTTTTTTTTTTAAGGATATAGGATGACTATGTTGTTTTAAGGAACAACACAATCATTTTTGGGTTTGCTTCCAGTCTCTTTAGGTTAAATTATGTTCTCCGGTATCATGCTGCGTAGTTTCCCATGAACAACTGCAGATTTATAATGGCAAAAAAAAAAAAAAAAAAAAAAATCGCTTTTACGTAGATAATCTCATCATGTCTAGTTATAGTCCAGAGGAGCTGTGTGGATTATACACTCTCTCAGGAGCGGTTACATCAATGAGATTTTGAACTACAGTCTTGCAATTCTGACCATGTAGGAATTTGAAGCAAGATGGAGGAGCATGGTGCACTGAGTGTTCATGGCAGTGGTTGGGAAAAAGTACTTATTATTGGTACTGTCCTCTCTCCGACACTCTTCAAGTGGCTGCGGTTAAGTGCAACCCTGGTGCTTCTATTAAGAGACAAATTCTCAGGGAGACTGCCAGAGTCTATGATCCTTTATCATTGTGCTTGCCCGTTTCATTACAAGGTTGTATTCTGCTAAGCAAGCTTTGGGAGAAAGGATTAGGGTGGGATGTGCTGGTTCCACCTGAATTTTTTTTCCTTATGGAAGAAACTTCATTCTGGATTGGGGACCGTTTCCTTTCCCCATAAGGCACTCAATGAGAGTGAACCTCGCGAACTCTTTCTGTTTTGTGATGCCTCTCCAGAAGCCTATGGGTTCGCGGCATATGTGGTACAAAAGTGTTGATCTTGTTTGGTATTTGCCAAGGCTAGGGTGGTTCCTTTGAAAAGGAAAACACTTCCTACTCTGGAGCTCATGGCTGTGTTCCTGGCCATGAAGTGCCTGCCTATGATTCTAAGGAACTTTGAAGGGTTCACTTCCTCTGAGATTCATTTGGCCACAGATTCTCAAGTGGTCCTCTTTTGGCTTATCTCGGGGACCATCGCGAGCAAGAACCTGTTTGCCAGAAGTAGGTGGAAGGATATCCAGCAGATGAGCGTTGAGTTAGAAGCCACTTTCAGCTTGTATCCCTCATTTCGGTACATTCCAACGACAGAGAACCCCGCCGATTTGATCACAAGGGGAATGACACTGGAAAGGTTCAAAACCTGCTTCCAGTTCTGGTGTTATGGTCCAGGTTGGTTGAGTGGTGGCACCACTCCGTGGGCTACTCAAGACTTGCCATGCCTCAAAAAACGCAGCCAAGGTATAGCTCGTGTGTCTTGGAATGCTGCGATCATCCATGGAGAGGAAACACCTACTGTTCTGCCCCTGGAAAGGTTCTCTTCATTTAATAAACTCTTAAAAATGACTTCCTTAGTCCTAAAGTTTATCAATCGCTTGCATCGATTGGAAGTTACCAGTGAAAAACTGGCAGCTGTTTTGCTTATGCAGATGATGCAATGCCAGGTATGTGTTGAGGAACTGGATTTTTTTGCTAGATCCCTCAGGCAAGATGGTACCTGGGTTGGTGCAGGACCTTGATTTGTTTATTGATGATGAAGGTCTAATCAGATCAGGTGGTAGAATTGGTAAATCTCTCCACTTTAGCAGGGAGGTTAAATACCCTATTCTGTTGGCAAAGCGTCATCCAATTACCAAGCTTATTATAATGGATGCACAGCATTTAGGGAATGCGTTCACTTTAGCAGAACTGAGACGTTGTGGGTACTGGGTGCCAAAAGACAGACAGGCGGTGAAGATGATCCTGACTTCGTGCGCTCTGTGCCAAAGGTACAATGCCAGACATGTCTTGCCTCCCAATATAGCATTCCGTGTCGAACTGGAAGTTTCTCTTCAAACATACAGGAGTGGATTTCACCGGTCATGTTTGGGTTAGACAAAGTGGTAAGGAGGTGAAAATGTATTTACTCATCTTCATGTGTCTCAATGTCAGAGCTATACACATCGAAGTGGTACCTGACATGAGTGTGTTGGCCTCTCTGCAGACATTGGTGCGGTTTAAGAACCTGTATGGCATCCCGCCTGCCATTTACAGTGATAATGCTAAAACTTTCCCAGGAGGCTGTCGGTTGTTTAAAAGGTTGATCCTAAGCCATGATTATCAACGGAAGTTTGGCTCCTGTTCTATCAAGTTCTGCCCCATTCCACTTTACTCACCTTGGGTGGGAGGTGTTTGGGAGAGGAGTATCCAGACAATCAGGAATTGTCTTTACAAGGTGGTTGGTAGAGGTGAGATGGATTATTTTTCTTTACTTACCATCATATTAGATATCCAAAGAGCTATCAATAACCACCCTCTGACATAGCGAGAATCTGCAGAAACAGAGGCAGTAACTCCTAACATGTTTTTGTGGCCTAATAAGAGTCCTGGGTTGCTTTTAGATCTGAACGATGAGGATTTTGCCTCCTGCTTCCCACCCAGTTGAGAAATGCTGCTCAAGACTATGCAGGTTTAGGACCAGTGCCTGGAGAATTTCTGCACTCTATAGTATAATGAGTACCTGTTGAGTCTTCAGGAGAAACCCCAGGAGCGTTCTAGAGTGCCCTTCCAAAATAGATTAAAAGGTTGGGGATGTGGTATTGGTGAGGAGTTTACATAAGCCTAGGCCGCTTTGGGTTCTTGGGATCATTTTGGAGATGTTTTGCGGAAAGGATGGGGTAGTCAGGTCAGCAATGGTAAAAGAGTGGGGAGGGGGGAGGGTGCGGTGCATATCCACTTGTTAAAAAACCTATTCTCCCTTGAATTATCCTTAAGTGCTGCTAATGAAGAAGTAATTTGGCTTTGTCCTATGTGTGGTTCTCCACAGGGTGATCAGGACATGATTGGTTGTGACGGATGTGACGACTGGTGTCACTTCCAGTGTGTGGGAATTGAATCTCCACCTCCTGCCATGCTTTATATTTTTTGTTTTCCTTCATTTTCTTTTTTTTTCCTTTCCTGGGGAATATGTTTAAAAAAAAAAAAAAAAAAAGAAGGGATTAATGATTCCTCAAAGAAAGAGAGGGCGGTGTGCACTTACCTTGCTTACTAACCAAATGAGATTGCTTTGTCTTCTCAGCTTTTTTTTTTTTAAGTTTTTTTTCCCCCAAGTCAGGTGACAGTTAATCACATGACCTTTTGGTTATTTAAAAGGAGATTTCTCTCCAGTGGTTTAAGTTTTTTTTAGATGCATTTGTGGCTTGTGCCGGAAAGTTACTCTTTGATTACCTCAGCTTTGCTGGCAAGAGATTGTTAACAGACTGTCACGTCGCGGAAGGGGGCAATTCTTCCGCAACCTAAGGTAGGTGCACATTGCTTCCTTTTCTCGACTGAACAGTTATTCAATTTTTAGGGGAAAATTAATTTTTTTCACAGAATTGCACTTATGGCGTCAATTAAAAGTAAAGAACATACAGAAAAGTTTGCATGATGTACATATTCATTACAGAACAAAGATGTCATATTCTAAAAATTACGTAATTTAATTAAGTAGATTATTTTAGTCACGAAAATCCAATTTTATGAGCAAGTGAGTCGTAGTGCTATTGTCGGCTATGATGAAATTCAATGAAATAAGGAGACGACTCCATCCCAAGTGTCAAGATCAAAATCAGCCTTATGTTTAATACGGTTTAGTAGTAAAATAGTTAAAAATTGTATTTTTTTTTTTCTTAGTTAAAAAAGTGCTTGATCAAACATGATTTTTGGAATCTGACATCTTCATACATGTACATCATAAAGGTTTTTCGGTAATGTCCAAGATCAGTGCTCGGCAAAAAAAGTCAAGCTAGTGGATATGGAACGAAACGGAGTCAAGACACGAAAAACGAAACCATATATTTATTTAAAAAAGTAAAACAAAAATTTATATAATTAAATAATTGTTGTTGTTTTTCTTTTCGTAAAATAAGTGTCAAAACTAAATTTTTTTTTAATAAAATGTTTTATTATTGGATGATACAAGTGTTTTTGTTGTTATTTGTTTAAAACTCGGGTTTTTGTTTTCTGATAACACAAATGTTAGGGTTTCGTTTTTCGTGTCTTGACTATGTGACACCGTTCCGTTCTATAATCAGCCGTCGTATCCACTTCAGCTTGATTTTTCCGAGCATTAACGTTTGACATTACCAATTTTTTTCTGTATTTTTTAAATTAAGTATAATTATGAATAAGCACCGGATTTTCAAGTTAAATTCGAATTTTACGGTATCTTTTGTTTATTAAATTGTTAGGTGAAAGTACAGAATAGAATAGTTACAAAACGATCATTCCATGTGAAGAATGGCTGTCTAAATATTATTTCAGCACAGTCCGAATTCTGCATTAGTACCCAAATACATTTTCCATAAATTGATTTGTTTATATAACAAACAAAACATATTTCATTATTTCATGTTTAATCAGCATGAAAATAACTTTGCATTTGAGTTTACATGAGCAAAAGTTTTGTTTAAACTTTTGATAAAAACATCCCAAGCTTTCGGGGTTGGGGCGGGGGTTATTCCGAAAGCCGTTCTTAACATAGAAGGTTGGGGGGGTGTATAATACGCTGGATATTCTCGTAAAAAAATACCGTCACATGTTTATCCCTTACCATATGTGTAAACATTGCTGTTTTATTTACAAACTAAAAATAATGACATTTATTTATGATTTTACTACAAAACTTTAGTTACTTAAAGAAAAAACAGTGTCTTCGATGATCACGTTGTAGGCATGCTGTCGAAATTTTTGCAACCCAAGTTAACACTTGATTTGGTTGATGAAGAATGAATTTGTTAATAAAATTAAATTAAAACCAGTAAACTCAAAAATTAATGAAACTCTGTATTTACCAGTTTTTTCGTCGCGAACAACTCCAGTTCTTTCTACGGGTAGACTGGCCATGTTTCTTTCGAAAATAGTAACGAAACAAAATCACATTTATAAATCGAGGAAAAATTAAAGAGTTCCACTAAAAAGAAGGGAGATAATTCTGTCACATCAGCTAATATTTACCCTCCTCTTACCACGGAGAGTAGAAATAGTGGCACGCCGCACGAATTTGGGTAAACGTGGCCACCATACCAGTTCCTCCTCCCTCCGGTTTCATAGGAATACTCTGGATAGTTGTTTGGACACGTCAGCATTTCCAGGCAGAGACACCTCAGGCGAACGGTGATAAATCGGAGAAGATAATGTTTGGGAAGATAGCCTCCTGGGACTAACAGAAAATTTTGCCACACTTGGATTATTAGTGTCGGTACTGATTGGTCCATCATTGAGAATTGGGGCATTTATTACTATAGATAACAAACCGAAAAATACAAATACACATTGGTGGCGGCTCCCGCTCATGTCAGAGTATTGGGTCCTGTGGTTTGTCACTGATCTCCTATCTTTGGGGTGGATTATTATGTATGATGTGGCTGTTAAGTTTATGCCTATGGTGGAAGCGTCCTGAATAGTGTTTATAAGGGAGGGTAGGGGCAGGGTTGTTCTCGTCGCTCTCTTCTTCTTTTCCACCTAGCCTCTTCATTCTCTCTCCTCTTCTCCCCAAAATCCACGGTGCCATGGTGTGCTGACCTATGTCATTTTATTACCACTAGGGGTCCTTAGCAGGGATAAAGCAAAAGGGGCAGGGGGACAAGGGTAATATAAAATGTTAACATTTTCCCCTTCAAGAATTATAAAAGTGGGGGTGGAGTATATGAAGGGAATCAGTAATGGTTGTCTGTCCAGCATCAAGTTATGAAATCCTTAAATTTACTTGGGAGTCTTTGTACTCTGGACAATTTTCATACTGATTCGTGCATATTAAGGTCCTTTGTATTTACTTCTTGGGAGGTGTTGGTTTCTCCAGGGGCAGGCCGCACCTTCATCAGTAGATAGTTCTTGAGAGGCCTCGGGGCTAGCAGGGTTGTTTTCATTATAAAAGTCTTTTTCATTCAAGGAGTTAGGAGCCATGTCTCGAACGTTGACTGTAGTTTCTGTGCCAGAAGGTAGTTGCACATGAGCATAGTAAGAGTTGAAGTCTAAAAAAAAGTGGCTGGAGTAACAGGAAGGCCAAACTTACTAGTTCTAGTGTGATTTCTCACATATATTGGGTCCAGTTTTGCCCAAAAAGCAATCAAAGTCCCGGAGGAGGATTTACATGGTTCTCTCCAGAATGTGCTGCTGCCATTGCGCACAGAAATCACTTTTTCCACTGCTTCAAACGTAATAGATGTATGGAAACTAAAGCCGTTTTCAGGACTGCCAGCAACCATTGTAAGAAAGTAATAAGGAACGCAAGAGAGTTGTATGCTCAATCTGTTAAGTCCAAAGTAGCTGAGCAGCGGCTTGGTTCCCACCAGTTTTGGCAAATAGCAAACAGAATCCTGAACAGAAGCGTGTGCTCCATCCCAACTATTATCAATGGATCTGAGGTAATCTCGTCAGCATCAGACAAAGCCAAACTCTTTGTCAAGAACTTTGCAGCTAATTCTACCCTTTGCGACCAAGACCGCCAACCCCCAATATTTCCTCTTGTATCAGAAAACACGCTATGTGATATACGTATATCTGTACGTGATGTTGCCAAGCTAATCAAAAACCTTGATTCCAGTAAAGCAACTGGCCCTGATGGTATTCCAATTATAGTACTCAAAAAACTTCAACCTGAACTAGCGCCCATACTTACAAAACTGTTTAAACGTTGTCTTAAGGAGAATAGTTTCCCATCTCCCTGGAAAATCTCATCAGTATGCCCTGTATTTAAGAATTCAGGTGATCGCTCATCCCCCTCTCAGTACAGGCCAATAAGTCTCCTGTGCGTCATGAGTAAGTTGCTAGAATCTGTATTAAATACAGAAGTAATCAAACATCTCAACAAAAATAACCTTCTTAGTGACACTCAATATGGTTTCCGTTCTGCTAGATCTACAGCAGATGTGCTTACAGTTATATCGCATAGGATTAGCAAATCTCTCGACGGTGGCAATCTTTCTAGGGCAATTGCTCTTGACATATCTAAAGCCTTTGATAGGGTATGGCATAAAGGTTTACTTCATAAGATCGCTAGCTATGGTATAGCTGGAAAAGTCTTCTCAATTATTAAATCATTTCTTTCTGATAGATTCATAAGAGTAGTAGTTGAGGGGCAAAAATCAGAAGCTCACAATATTAATGCCGGTGTCCCTCAGGGATCCATCCTGGGCCCAACTCTTTTCCTGATCTACATTAATGATCTTCCAAATCATATCCTTACATCATTTGTAGACATTTATGCTGACGACACTACCATTTATGGTACCACATCTAAGACAGTAAACGAGCAAGTTCTCTCCAATTCTCTCTCCTCTGATCTTGAGCACGTAGTACAATGGGGAAAGGAGTGGCTGGTTACTTTTAATGCATCTAAAACCAAGCTTCTCTCTTTACATCATCAACATTCTAATCCACATTTGTCATCAATTGAAATGAATGGCTCTCGTCTTCAGGAGGCCTCAAGTTTTGACAAGCTTCTGGGCTTGACCATTACTCCTGATCTTAAATGGAACACGTATATCAAATCTGTTGCCAAGGCCGCTGGAAAAATGGTGGGATCTTTCTATCGATCCAGTAGATATCTCACTGCTGATGCTATTCTCTATCTATATAAGAGCCAGGTACGTCCAAGGATGGAATACTGTTGCCACATCTGGGCAGGAGCTGCTAGAAAGAACTTGTCCTGCCTTGATAGAGTTCAAAATAGACTTCGTAGCCTCGTAGGAGATGTCCTTTTCTCCTCCTTGCAACCTCTATCTCACAGAAGAGATGTTGCGAGTTTGTCTCTGATGTATCGTTATTTTCATGGAAAGTGTTCAACTGAGCTTCAATCTATGGTCCCCCCTCGCCAAACTTTCACAAGAAACACTCGTCTAGCTGTAAACACTATCAATAATTTCCCCCACTCTTTATCTGTGCCTAAACCTAAACGTAGATTCCATGAACAAAGCTTCTTTCTTAGAACTGCACGCCTGTGGAATTGTCTTCCGTTTTCCTGCTTTCCGGCTGACTACAATATGGTTTTGTTCAAGTCTAAAGTAAATAAGTTCTTGATGAGCCGTTCCATATAAGTTATTAAATTTACCAAATTTTCATTACTAATGATTACTATATTGACCAACTTCTACTGTACACTCTTTAACCCTTATCCTTGAGTGGCCTCTGGGCCTTGATAATGTGGTGATGCCTTTGTAAAAAAAAAAAAAAAAAAAAATTTAAATAATATGTCATGAGGAGTCACATTAGTGGCAGTGCAGAGTAACAATCTAACTGAGTGGAGGACATCAGGTAATATGTCTTCTCAAAAGGGCAGCTTCATGTTGCTAGAGTGTGAGGTTACTCAAATGGCCTTCTATAAAGTGCTGTTCAGTTTCTCAACCTGTCCATTACCTTGTGTTAGAGGTAGCAATACTCGTGCAAGGAAGTCAGTAGGCCGGTCAGTATGTATCATATCAGGCATCCCAAAAATTGAAAATAGCTGGTTTAGACAGCGGATGATTGTTTTGCTTGTCATATTCTTACAAGGAAAAGCAAAGGGAAAGCGAGAATATTCATCAATTATAGTAAGGAGGTATTTGTTACCATGTAAAGAAGTTGGTAATGGGCCTTTATAATTGATGTTCAGTTGCTGGAAAGGTAGTATGGCTTTTATGAGTGCTCCCTTCTTACTACTGACAAATGTGGCCTTCAAATACTGGCAAGAG
Organism: Euprymna scolopes; assembly: GCF_053919585.1. Taxonomy (NCBI): domain Eukaryota; kingdom Metazoa; phylum Mollusca; class Cephalopoda; order Sepiida; family Sepiolidae; genus Euprymna; species Euprymna scolopes. The sequence goes on along the minus strand of NC_136493.1, from coordinate 80,067,961 downwards.
GAGCAGAAGTTGATTATGCTTTTTATCTGGTCTAAAGAGAATGAGAGATTCCTCATTCTAATAAAATCGCAGAGCCATGTAACACCAGAATGGCATAATCAAATATGCAAATCATGTTGGTCTTGCAAAGTGTGAGTGAGAGCTGAAATGCGAGAGAATGTGTCAGCAGCTGCATTTTCCATTCCCGAATGGTAGACAATACTGAATTTGAACTGTGACAGTTCAACGTGCCATGAACATATTTTGTTATTTTTAATATTTGATTTACTACTATTGCTGAACATAAAACTAATACTCTTTTGATCCGTAATGACTTTGAAGTGTCTGCCAAATAAGGAGTGACACCACTTTTGAAGAGCTTCAATGATCGCAACAGCTTCCTTTTCAACAGCATGATGTTTGATTTTGTTCGGATTCAATGTCCGTGAAAAGAATGCAATGGGTCGACCTTGTTGATTTAATGCATTTAAAGCTATGCAGCAAATGATTTAAAGCTATGCAGCAGTTACTTGCATCTGTCTCTCCTTCAAATTCTTTATTTGGGTCAACTGTTATTAGAGTAGCGTTTTTAAAGTCATTTTTCAAAGTCTGAAAAGAGTTTAAAACAGATGGAGGCAGTGGAAATTCCTTGTTATGATTGAGCAATAGTATCTTGCCAGAGAAGTTTTGAATAAACTTGCTATAGTACGAAAACATTCCGACTACTCGTTTTTGTGATGTGAGATTGAAAGGTGGTGGCATTTCGAGAAATAGTTTCAGTCTTTGGTAGTTGGGAGCAATTTGGTTGTTTTGTATCCATGCAGGGTGATTGTAGTAGTCGAAATAATGCTTTTGCTTTCATTCAAGATAATGTTATATCTTTTCGCTACATCATAGAATTTTTGAAGATTGTGGACATACTCTTTTTGATTTCTGTCAAATATTGTGATGTTGTCTACATACACAAAAGTATCTGTTAGGTTTTCCTTATGTATCCTGTCATCTTTGGAATGCACTTACTCCATTAGTAATACCAAAAGGGATACAAGTGAATTGGTAAAGTTTACCACTTCGAAAACTGTGTATTTCCGATCAATGTGACTTATTGGTATTAGGTGATAGGCTGATTTCAGGTTGAGTGTAGTAAAGATACTATACTGCGCTCTGTCATCAATCATTTTATTGATGTTAGACATAGGATAAGCATTCAGTTCCATAAATCTATTTCTGGTATCATTGACCATTTTTTTTTTTGTGTGTGATTTTTGTTGGAGATCACCAAAACTTGAATTTGCCAAGGAGACAACGAGGGGTCAATTATGCCGTCTCTCAACATCCTAGCAGTTTCCTCCATTATGAATTTGTTGTCAGCAATCATGTGACAACGTGATTTAGTGGCAGTAAGAGTTGTACATGGAGAAAGGTGAGAAAAAAGAGGAGAGGGAGGAATGTTTATAGATGGAAAAGAGTTATTCTTGTTAATAGCTCCAATAGCGAATTCATCCTCAGGACCGTCAAATTTTAGAGTTACTCTTTTGTATTATTTTAGGATGTTTATCCCAATGATCATGTTGATAAAGAGATCCTTAATCACTTCCACTGTCATGCCAAGATGAGCCTTATATTTTAGTACAATGCCTACAATGGTTTTGCCAATAATTTTGGCATGTTGATTAGGGTCTGCCAGAGCTTAATTTTTTTTTTTTTTGTTTAGGAATCTTGAAGAGTTTCAGTTTTTACTGTATTATTACTGATAAATATTCCCATGCTACCAGAATTTATCATTGCATTCACAATATGTCCATTTATTTTACATTTAGTGAACATAATGTCTTTTGCTTCTGCCCCTAGTCAGACGAGACTAGGTGGGAGAGAGTCAAAGTCGTATAATACAGCAGCCGTAGAAGAGGGAGATTTACATAACTTAGCCCAATGTCTAATTCTTTGTTTTTACATTTCCTACACTCGGCATTACGCGCCGGACATAGTAGTCGCAGATGCTGCAAGTTCTTACAGAAGAAGCAAACTCTTTTAGGTAGGACATTCTCCTTTATAGAGGCTAAGTGGGCATCTTCCAAAGGAATAACGGCAGTGGCTATGTTGTGGTTGTTTTCGTGGCTCTCCGAATGTGTTCTTGCTTGTTCCAGTGATCTGGCCATTGTATAGGTTTTTTGCAGTGTGAGCAAGGGTTTCTCCAGCAAGTGTTGTTGAATTAAGGAGGAAGAGATACCACTGATAAAGGTGTCTCGAATGTACTGTTTGTTGTTTTCTTCGGCAGTAACAGCTTGAAAATTGTATGACTTTCTGAGTACTTCCAACAGTGCATGAATGCATCAATAGTTTGAGCCGAGTTGGTGTCTATTATACGCAATGTTTGCTGGTTCGATGGCTTCTATCACACTATTGTAGTCCGTGGCATCACTCATTATCTCGTAGACAGTGGCTGAAGTGTTAATTAAGGTGAAGAAATTCTGGTGGTGGCTTTCAATTTCCCTGTTGTTGATGGTCGTTTAGTAGTTTTTGAAAGTCAGTTTCCAGTGCTTGTATAATTTCTCCAAGTTTGAAGCTGTAGGTTTGATGTCGAAGCTATCAGGCTGCAGTAGTCTGTCCATTTTTTTTGTTTTGTTTTGTTTAGTAGTTAATAAAATTGTGATGTACTGAAAAGAATATCTGAGAAGGAAGAAGAGACTGGTAAACCGATATAGGTTCTATTAACGAACAAAGAATACACGTGCTGTGATTCTCATACAGTGTTGCAATAGTGGAAAGGCTTCTGGCCAAGGGGGATAACCTATGTCATTTATTACTGCTAGGAGTCCTTGGAAGGGATAAAGCTAAAGGGGCAGGGGGACAAGGGTAATTTAAAACGATAACAGTTGTTTACTGTGGTATTCTGGTTTCGGAGCATCAGTCCTGGTGGATGTTGGGTGAGGGTCTTGGTTTTGTCTGTGTTGACCTGCATCCCAAAACGTTCGTAGGCACAGTTGTATGCTCTTGCTAATGACTGCAGATCCTCTGCCATCTGACTTGTGGTGACATTGTCATTAGCATACTGCAGTTCTCACATTGCACACAAGGTAGCTTTGGTTCTGGCATGGAGTTAAGCAAGATTGAAAACACCTTCACCCATACGGAATTGTAGATCAATCAAGGGTAACTGGGAGAATCTTGTTGAGTATTACTGCCGTGAAGAGCAAGAAACACATTGGCGCTAGAACACAACCTTGCTTTAGGCTACTATTGATAGGGAATGAGTCTGAGAGAGAGTTCTGATGGAAGGCTCTCCTGATCATTTCGTTATGGAGGGCATACACCAGTTTGATAAAGTCAGATGGACAACCATACCTTGCCAGCACAGTCCATATGGCAGATCATGGCCCTTTATTGAAGGCTTTTTTGGATCCCAGAAGATGAACATGATGGGCTGTTGTTGTCCAAGGCTCTTCTCTTGTAGTTTTTGCACACAGAAGATCATATTTATGGTCCTATGGGAAGGTTGAAAGCTGCACTAGGACTCTGGTAAGATGTCATTTGCGAGGATGAGGAGGCAATCAAGAAGAATCTGAGCAAAAATCTTACTCGCAATGCTTAGCAGTGAGATTCCCCAGTAGTTATTGCAGTTCTCCCTGTTCCCTTTCTTAAAAATGGTAATGATGTTAGCATCGCGGAAGTCACTGGGGGAGATTTTGATCTCTGATATTTTCAATATGAGGAGCATCAAATGGTTCCTCAATTCAGAGCCACCGTGAATGAGGAGTTCCAGTGGGATTTTGTTTTACCTTGGGGCTTTGATGGGCTTCATGCACTTCAGGACCTTGTTGAAGTCCTGGATGGAGGGTGGTAGTACACCTAGGCCATCATAGAGCACCACTGAACTACCATCAGAGATGTCATGACCCATGTCACGGAGGAGACACTAGGCTACACCACCAAGAAATGGCACAACCATCTCTGTTCTCATTGAAGCCAAATGACAAGAACATTTGATTTTGAAGAATCGAATATATATTGTTCAAAATCATATTACCTGTGAATGTTAGGTTAAGGAGTTTGAATATGAGACTCTCAAGTAAGGTGCTATCAACTATGGCAATCCATGATTGGAGATGTTTCTTATAATTGTTGAAGAAAAGAAGCTTTGTCTTAGTATTAAGTGTAGCAATCCATTTTCAGCTCGTTCTACTACATTTTCTAAAGATTTGACTATTATTTGAGATATGTGTACATTCGTTTTTCCCACATGTTGAAAATAGAGCATGATGTCAGCAGCAAATATACTCATCTCGGACACAATTGCATTGGGGGGGGGGGTCATTTATAAAAATCAAAAAGTATAAAAGTCCAAGGACCAAACCACTGGAGATTATCCGTATTAATATTGTTTGGATGTATAACCATCAAGGACAACCTAGATCCTTGGATGATATGATTGAGAGTGTTGTGTTCATAGAATCAGTCAGCACTCTTTCTACATAGAAAAATGTGGAATCCATTTTTGTTGGCATCTGTGAATGTTGCACATTTCAAATCAGAGCAATACAGATCTGAGGCAATTGTTACCGACTAAGTTTCTGACAACTTATGATGGCAAAGCTGTTAGCCACACACTGCAAGGTGTTAGTTGCAGGATGATTTTAAGGATTTGATTTGAGTTTTCATTCTGATCCTCTCCCAGCTCTTCTTGAATGGGGAAAAATTGTAGGGCCAATGTGTGGCCACTTTAGAAGCAAGACAATGGAGCATGTTTCTAATGGTTATTGGTTGTAGTCTACTATCCTTCTTTCTTAGCACTGTCAAGTTTAATAAAAATAGAAGGTTCCTCACACTCAGATGAATATCACTAACAATGATTATTTTGCAAAGTTTAGGCAGACACAAGATGACAATCCACTTCAGCTGCCACACTAATATCTAGGCTGGAGGCTATTGATTCTGCTGCTACTGCTTGGGGCAAAAGACTTTAGGACTGCTCAGACATCATCACAGAACACGTTGACTGGTAAACAAAATCTTGGTATCCGGTAGTGATAGAAGATGCTTTTTATTCAGCGCCTCCAACACCTCACTTTTCAAATATGCAACTTTATTCTTGAATTGTATTTTTAGTCCAGAAACCCCTTCGCAATTTACTAAAAATTCATTTTACCTCTCTAGAAGAAGAAAAATTTGATCATGATCCAACAGTAACCATATAGACAAGATGTAACCATCTTGAAAAATGGCCTTTAACGATCAGCAATGATATTATAGATAACAACACAAAAAGGTGAAAATAACGATATACAACAAATAACTTTTCTACCTATCTGTATACGTTTTAATACTGTTTTTTTAAAATGAGTTATCACTTATCAAGACCTAAAGGTCAATCGAGGATAAGAGCTAATGGGTGTAAGGTAGTAACATATTAATCATTAATAGTGGAAATTGGGTAGAATTTGATTATTTAAGGGAATGGTTCAACAAAAACTTGTTTATATTATACTGGAAGATGATGATATTGTAGTCAGCTGAAAAGCAGACCATCAGAACAGTTCCAAAAGTGGGCAGTTCTGGAAAAGGAGGTTTATTTGTGGAATCTGCATTTACATTTAGGCACAGATAGAGAGTGTGGGAAATTATTGATAGTGGTTGTAGTTAGTTGAATGTTTCTTGTGAAAGTTTGGCAAGAGGGTGGATCGTAGACTGAAACTCAGATAAGCACTTGCCATGAAAAATAATGATAGAGCAGAGACAAGTTTGCAATATCTCTTTTGTGGGAAAGAGGTTGTAGGGAAGAGAAAAGAGCATCATCTACTAAGTTTTGATGCTAGTTTTGAACTCTCTTAAGGCCAGATATGGCATGCTGTGCAGCTCCTGCCCAGACGTGACAAGTACTCCATTCTAGGATGTATTTGGTTTTTATACACGTAGAGGATTGCATCAGCAGTGAAATATCTACTGGAGCATTTGCTGGTGATCTAGGAAATTTGATGGATTTTATGTATGTGTTCCATTTCAGATCAAGAGTGAAGGTCAGTCGCAGAAGCTTGTCAAGTCATGGTGCTTCCCAAAGACGGGAGCCATTAATTTCAATTAGGACCAGATGGCTATCAGAGCGATTAGGATGAAAAGACAGAATCTTGGTTTTAGATGCATTAAAATTAACTAGCCACCTTTTTTCCTATTGCACCATGTGCTTAAGATCAGAAGAGAGAATACGCATCTATTTTCTAGCATTCATCACCTTTGGAAAATGAGTTTGTATGTTTTAAAATATAAATACAGAAATCAAAAATCATACTGTTTCAATTAAATACAAGAAGGGAAGTATTAAAACTACTGTTCAAAGCCCACATTTGGCTCCTAAGGCACATCTTCCCTCTCTCTTACTGCTCTCAAATAGAATATCTGAGGAAACCAAGAAAACCAAAACTGCAAAATTAATTGCAAAGTTAATTATGTCTCCTTCCTCGCACAATAAATGGTGGCATTTACATCAGATGCTGCCACACCAAAGACTTATGAAAAATTCAAAAAGACCAAGGAGGGAGAGCACTAACCAGACGTCCACTGAAAGAGTGCAGAAAACACTGGTACCTTGGGAAAGCTTTATTCCACTCAAATCCTAGGGAATATCAATGGTCATTGCCATCGAGAAATAAACAATAAGCGGCTGTTGTGATAACTTGAAGTCATCTGTGCCTGCTATTGAGAGAGGTTGAGGGCACTGGAAATCTGGGGAGACTCGGTGTCACTCAAACTCCAGGAAACCCTGCAGGTTATTGCTAGTGAGTGATCTCTGATGATGACCTGTGTGAGAACTTCTAGTAGCCTTTACTACTACTACTACTACTACTACTACTACTACTACTACTACTACTGTGTTAATCAGAAGTTAGGAAAAGATACTTTCCTTGTACGCTTACTGTCATGGCGTCTTTTGTAAATAAAGCCTGTATTCTTTAGTTCTTGTTCTTTCTTATTCATTCTGTATCACAACCATCCTATCATTAGCCCCAACATAATATGGTGTCAAGAGTGGGATTACAAGGACATTTTCTTTTTACCAAAACGAATCAAATTGGAAATAATTAATAAGCAGTGAGATTTGTTTTTCCACACGAGTTAAAAAAAAAGACAACCATGTGCATAGCTGCTAAACATGAAAGGTAAGATAATTATCTTACACCAAATCGATATTATTTAGCATGGCAGCTTCATCCAAAGTTCCACTACTAACACTAGATTGATCCAGCGCAAACCTCGCCAAATCGATGGACAGATTTATTCGGCAAGTCAAGCTCCATTTTGGAGGTTCAATGACCAATGTTAATGATGATATCAAGGTTAGATATCTTTTGTCATGGGCTGGTGCTGAAGGACAAAAAATAAGTGACATCTTTGTCTTTCGGCATGAAAAAAGAAAAGTCAGATGAAAACTACATTAAATACTTTAGACAGTATGCAAACCCAAGGTCGAATTTTTGTGCGGCAAGACATGAACTGCTGTAGTGCAGACAAAATTCAGATGAATCGGCACACTCATTTTTGAAATGGCTTCGTCAAATAGCCAAGCAGTGTGAATACGACTAAATAGTGGAGGCTACCCTTGTAGTCAATCTCTTTATATTTGAAATTTATCTAAAGTCAGTGCAGAAATACTTAATCAAAGAAGGTAATGATCTGACTATAGTGAGAGCGCTATGCATAGTAGAGACAGAGGAAGTGATATGCAAGCAAGTTGAAGTGATACGCACCCCAGAGAGCACTACACATGCAACACAGGTAAGGAATAATAAAAAGCCAACACAGTGTGGATATTGTGGCAAAGGACATCCTCGAGGGGAGAGTCCAGCAAAAGGAAAATCGTGCATGATATGCAACTAAAAAGGACACTTTGCTAACATTTGCGGCTTCAAGATGGGAGATAAAAAACAAGTACAGAAAAGAATGATACAGCTACAGTGGCATAAAAACAGGCAATTCCACATGGTGACGCAAGGTGAAAGTAATATTAGTGGTTCAAGAGAAGACATTTTTTTCCACTATATTCCATAATTGCCATCATCCACTACCTAGGTATATGCTAAATTAAAAATTGGCAATAGTCAGAGGCAAGTAGACATCGATGCGAAGGTTGATACAGGTGCTATAAGCAACCTTTTACCCAAGGAAATATACAAAAAACTACACAGAGTACCACTCAAAGCAACACCTATACAGTTAATTGCCTTTAGTGGAACAACCATTGACCAAGAGGGAACATGCCGGCTGCAACAAATTCTATGTTGTGAATTTAAAAGCGCCCGTATTGATAGGACTACAGATATCATGACAGTTAGGGCTAGTGGCCCTAAACTTAGCTGTGAAGTCAGTCGATACAAATAGTTAAAAAAATCATCAGGTGTAAACAAACGATGACCAGTTCTTGAAACTAAAATGCACACATTCAACCTCATGTCCCTGACATGTAGAAGTGCCAAATGTACAATCCATAATAATTATTTTTAAAATAAATGTTTTTTATAATGCACAAGCAAATATAACATTCAGTTTATATTATGTAATGGATGGACTTTATTTTATATAACTTTTTGGCGCTTCTACACTATTGGGACGAGATTTTGTAGTCGATAAATGGAGTTTTCAGATAAAAAACAATGGTTTCAAGTGATTTTATTTGTCAATTCTAATAAATTTCAATAGTAGCTTCCAATTATGCAGTCAGAATTACCTGAATATTACTGAATTATTAAAAAAAAAAAAACAACTTTAATTGTGGTAGCAGGTGAAAATTGCTACCATCTTGTTTAAATCGAAACGGAAAATTATCTCCCTTTTCAACTCTCCTGTGTCTTACGATCGTTTCCATCGAATTCTTTTTTTTTTTTCTGTACTAAATAATTTGCTACCTTATCGATTTTCGTAATTTTTTAATATAATCATCTTAAAACACATAGATACCATTGTTTTCATGTGAAATTCAGTTTTACGATTTCCAAAATGTCGTCCCAATAGTGTCGAAGAGCCACTTTTTTATACATTTATTTATTTATTATTATTATTATTATTATTATTATCATTATTGGCTCGCAAGGAGCTTTCACACAGGACATAAAGGATCTCTCTTTGATAACAACCTGTAGTGTTTCCTGGAAACTGAGTGACAACAGGTCTTCCCAGATTTCCAGTGCTCTTAACCTCTTTCAATAACATTTGCAAATGAATTTGCATTATCGCAACAGCTGCTTACCATTGATTTTTCGCTAGCAGCAGCCATTGGTCTCCATTGGAATTTGAATGACAATAAGATTCCACAAGGTTCCAGTTCTCTTGGCACTTGTCCATTGAAGGTCTGGTCAGCACTCTTTCCTCAATCTTTCCATCCTCCACGACTCTTCTCGGCTGTTTGGCATCATTGTTTGGGGAGGCGGGGCGGTGATTAGGTAATGGGAGGGGATGTGGAGGAGATAGTGTGCTTATAGGTATGCAGCTTCATTGTTATTGATTCCATGTAACGTTTCATGTTTTGTCTCTGAAGCAGCTCGTCTGGCCTGTGCATGTGGCTTGTGTATTAGTCTCCACATTCAAAGCTGTTTTCATTATAGCTGTTCGTTGTATGTTTCCAGCCATTCCTCAGATTCCAATTTCTCCCATTCTTTTTTCAAAGGTTTTTGGAATTGTTCCTAGTGCTCCTACTGTTATGGGTATTATCGTGATTTTCTTCATCATTCACATCCCTTTTAGCTCTCTCGCAAGATCTGTGTATTTGCTTCATTTCTCCTTTTCTTTTTCGTTGGTAATTATCCTGTGATCAGCTGGAACAACAAAGTCTAAGTCTTTCTTGTTAATTATTATGACAACCGGTCTTCTTGCTTGGATGGGTTTATCCATTTGTATGTTCATGTCCCGTAGGATTTTGTGATTATCATTTTTAATTACTGTTGCTGGCTTATGCTTGTACCATTTGTCTTTGTGTTTGAGATGCAGTTGTTTGCACAATTCCCAATGTACTGCCCTTCCTACTTGTTCGTGCCTGTTCTTATATTCCTTTTGGGCTAATTTGCTTACTATATGGTTTATTGTTTCCTCTCTTTGGCCACAGAGTCTGCATTTACTGTTTTCTTGTGTTTTGTCGATCTTTGCTTTGATGTGGTTGGTTCTTATCAAGTTATCTTATGCTGCAGTTATTAGGGATTCAGTCTCTTAGTTCACATGTCCTTTTTGCATCCATGTCCAGGTGTTTTCGTTATTGTCATCTTTTGTCATTCTTAAGAATCCTCCATGCAGTTGTTTCTCTTCCCATTTTTTTTGTCTTATTCTTTGCCTCTCTGTTTTCTGTTTTGCTGATTTTTTCCATGTCTCTTGCTGCCATGATTATCCTTTCAGTGTTTTGCATTATGTATTTTTCCAGTTCTTTTTTGGTGTCATTCACACAGTCTTCTATACAAACCAGTCCCCTCTCGTCATCTTTCCTTTTCACGTAAAGTAGGTCAACATCATCCTTCAGGTGTAATGCATTGTGCATGGTCATGAGTTTCCTGGTCTTCTGATCGAGCTGTCTCAGTTCTTCTTTTGTCCACCCTATGAACGGTCCAGAGTATCTTACTAATGATACTGCCCATGTATTTATACCTTTTATTAGGTTTCTGCTATATAATTTAGTTTCCAGAAGTTTTTTTGTTCTCCTGAAGTATTCCATTCCAATTCTCTTTCATTTCTGTTGCTTTGATGGTGTCTGCTTCCAGAACTCCTAGGTATTTATAGTCGTCTTGTTCCCTTAGTGCCCTCATCTCCATTTGGTTAGGTAGTTCCATGCCTTCTGTCATCTCTAGTTTTCCCTTTCTTATAACTAATAGTGCGCACTTTTCCATACCAAACTCCATTTGGATATTCTGGCTGAAGATCCTGGTGGTGTTTATTAATGTCTCTAGTTCATTTTTGGTCCTTGCGAAAAGTTTCAGATCATCCGTGTACATCAGGTGGTTTATTTTTTCCTCCGTGTTAGAGAACTTGTATCCAGCTTAACACTTTCTCAGTATATTGTTCAGGGGTATCATGGCTATGATGAACAGTAATGGTGAAAGTGAATCTTCTTGGAAGATGTCTTTTTGTACGTTAATTTCTGTTATGTGTTGTTCATCATCTGCATGTTGAAATAAACAAGCGTATGGTTGCAAGAAAAATGCAGACAACTGAGTAAGGTTAAATATATATATATTTTATTTCTCAACAAATCAGAGATTTAAGGTGTTGTCGTTAGGATGGCTGGCCAGGCGTTGAGATAAACTCGTCAATGATCAAAGTTTCTTTGTGTTTGGTTGGGTGCGGGGCGGTGATGGCAGAAATGTGGCTTAGCGTGTGCGGCGATCCTTGTTAGCTGATGTCACTTAGCGCAGGGTTGGTGAGAGGTGATGCTTGGGTATCAGCCGAAGAAGGAAAGGGGCTTGTATCAGGATCGCAGGTGAGATGGTAGCAGTGGGCGATGCTGGCTGTGCATAGTAAGCTTCACGTCTGATGTCGTTGGCGAGGGTTCAGATGCTGGTTGAGACAGAGTGAGTTCAGAGCGCGCCACGCTAGGGTCGATCTGTCAGTTGTCGAAAAGGCTGGTATTTTTTTATAGTCATGAAGCGGACGTAGTATGTAGCAAAGAAAGTTTTTTTAATCGCTGGCTTGAGTTTGCTTTTTGATTGTGTTTGTTTTTCGTGCTATAATGTGTTGTAGTGAACCATCTGTTTGGTGTATATATGCATGTGTTATATCGATTTGAAGCTAATAAAATTGTGAATATAATCTAGTTGGTGGTGTGAGGTTGCAATGTTTTGTGAATTATATATTGGTGTTTATGTGCTTAGGAGTTGCGTTTACTGTGGTGTTTGTGTTTTGTATTTTGTTTTTTTCTTTTGCTGTGCGGCTTTCTCTGGCGGTTTTCTTTGTTGAAGTAAGGTGCGAGTTATTCTAATGATATGTGTATCTAAAGAAATGGGATTTGAAGTTGTCATGTGTATTTATTGTGTTCATTTGCGTTATACTGATGAACAGATTTGTCCTAGCGTCGCCATTGCTGGTTTCCAGATTATTCATGAAGATATGGAGGGATATACGGTATAACAATGTTCTCATTGCATTTTCAGTCACGTTAATGATCCTGCTTGGTATTTTATACATTTGAAAACATTCTATTAGCCATGCTTGAGGGATTCTGTCATACGCCTTTTTGTAGTCGATCCATGCCATGGCTAAATTCTTTCTTCTTTTTACTTTAGGATCTTTTGATCCTATGTATAGAAGATCATGTCTTCTTCTTCTTCTTCTTATCATTATTATTATTATTATTATTATTATTATTATTATTATTATTATTATTATTATTATTATTTATTTATTAATTTTTTTCTTTTCTTTTTCTTTTTTTTTTTTTTTTAAGATTATATTCTTTAATTAAATAAAATAAGTCATAAGATTGTCTTCCCTTTCCGCAAGGATAATTTTTCAGAAAATGAAAACAAAATACTTCTTGTGAGTTAAAATACTCTTGTGACTCCACCCCCAATTAAGTATAATGGTTTTTTATACAATGTTTATAAGGTGTTTTGAAAGAGTGCCGGGCGACTTTTTTATGTTTTCCCTAAACTTTATATTTTATCTACATGAAATAATCTCTAAATTAATCTTTTCTTTTAGGAATAAAATAAAATTGCGTACTAGGTACGGGCAATAATGGCAGAAAAAAGATAGTTTGAAAGACAGTTTATCATAATTTTTTTTTGTACGTTTCCAACCACTTTTTGATTGTATTTGAAAGATTAAAGCCTAAAGTTAATTTCCAAAATGAAAAAAAAAAAATTGTACACGTGAAAAAAAAAAAAAAATTATAATGAAAAATGTTTTCATGGTGACATTCGGAAGCTGACAAATTCAGCTAAATTTAGAAGTTAAATAAATTCATTGTAAAAATCCTTTGAAAGATAAATATTAGTTTTCAAAGATAATTAATAAAGTAAGGTCCAAAGATATTGAATTAAATAAAAAAAAAAATCACCTTATTTATAGAAAAATATAGCTTAATTAGCCCCCCAAAGCAAGAGATTCTGACTTTGCACAAGCAAAAACAAAGTCGTCTAAGCATGTATTCTACAGAAGTCCAAAAATGACAAAAAGTCAAAAGGCTGTCTGAAAATGATGTCAGGTAGTTAAAGGGAAGTAGGGTGCTGATTTTCTTCTCCCCCCCCCCCCCAGCCGTGTATGTGTACATTCCTATTGTGAACATTTGTATGATTTTACCATCTTTTTAATTTAATTATTTTTCTGTGGTCCTGCTTTTTGATTTCTTAAAAAAAAATTATTTTTCAAATTATATAAAAATTATGTTACGCTGAAAGTTACACATTCATTCAAGCAAGGAAAATAGTAAAATTGTAAAGGTTCAGGTGTGTGTATAAGTGTCGCCGGTGTGATAACAAGGAATGGCCAATCCTCATCGATGCCAGCGTCATATTAGCGACATGAACACGAATAAAAATCGCTCCCATCTCCACATAAACAAAAAAAATAAAAGGTGTTAGAATCAGCATAATCGTGAAACGAACTTTAATGTTTATAATAAAGAGTTATTTAATAATAAAGATAAATCATCTTTTTTGTTGAATTTTATACGCGTGTGCTGTATCGACACGCGAGAGAAAAATAAGTCATTAAATGATTTATGAGATGTTCGTGATTCTTGGAAATATGTTCTTGGAAATAAGTGTTAGATTTTTGGAATTATGTAGGCATGAGGACTTTATATATATTCCTTCAATAGAGTCAGATAGAACTTGAGTAAAAATTGTATAATAAGAGGAAAAAAGAAATCCTCCTCCGACTGAGGCAATCATCATATTTTTAGAAAAAATTTTTTTTATTTATTTATTTACAACAGGAATTAAACATTTGTTAAATTGGTTAGTTCTAGTAGTGTGGTTCCAGCGAAGCTGTCAGAAAAAGATTTGAGAAATGTGTTTTTCTTTGAGCGTTGATTGGATGGAAAGTGGGTACTCTGTCACGTGGTATGCTCTGTCTTACGTCCGCACGAAAAGACAAAGTTTTAATTTTTATTTCCACAGAATTTACGTGGGTGCATATGGAAAATGTGCGCGTAACTGAAATGTTATTTATTTATTTATTTATTTAAATATCTCTGGCGTCGCTACAAAATCATACATATAAAAATTACGCAAAACATGTAATCTAAAAAAAAAGTAGAAATACTTTTTGCAATTATAATTTTTTATGTGAAAATATTAAATAAACAATCAATAATAATAGCGCTAGTTCAAGAAATTAATTTTCTTTGAGTTATATCGAATTTATTAATACAGACTTTGGGGGCTTTTTCCGTAATGCTGCTGAAAGATTTTTGTTTTTTATTGTTACAATTTACGATGTTTTATTTTCATAAAAAAAAAACAAGAATAAATTCATTCATTTTTTTTTTTTTACAACTGAAAAAAAAGTAAAGGTGTTTTTTGTTTTTTTTTTAATCAAAATAACACATTTCCACTAAGATTCATATAAAAATAATAATGGGTTCATTATATTTCGTGATCATTATTTGCTAAATAATGAAAATTTCATTAAAATAGATTAATTTCCTGATTTTTGGGGAATTTTTAAATAAAGGGGGGGGGGTCAGAATGTCTATCAAATTTTAAGCATCTATTCATTTTGCACGTACCTACCTCGCTACTTATGCAGGGAACCAACTTGGCCTTTTGGCCAAGTGCCAAACGAAGCGAAGCGCTGGCTTGAACTCGACAAGTCATATTTTGTGGAAAACATTGATCCGCCGCTGCCGGCACTGCCTAGGGAGAACTAGCAGTAGCGAGGATGGTCATATGGATCACACGCCTCAAGCGAGTCCGCAAAGGGATATCTGTTCCGGATCGGGATCTGATCGTCTACTTTAAACATCTGCGTAAAGATCAGATGCGATTGGAAGAGGTTGCCTCGAGTGGCATTTGACAAGAGATGGGTGCATGATGCTAGCTTGAGCGGTACTACTGGGTCCTATGGATCCCATGCCGCTAGGTTAGACATTGTCAAATAAATAAAAGACAAATAAAAAGTAAAGAGACTTTTGACTGGTGGTACAAATGAGATCCTGCCCCCCCCCCGATTGTTTGTTTTTTGGCACTAGTGTTGGAATTTTTTTTGTACCCATAATGGTGCATCCCCCCTGTTTACATTTATTATTGTTTATCTGGTTTTTATATATGATTTTTTGTGTTTTGTATCCATTATGCTTTTTAGTTTCGTATATTTTCGGTTTGTACGAAACTCCCTTCAATTTGGAGAAAAGAGAAATGCTAGCTCTGTGATGACGTCACAAGCTCCGCGCGTATTTCGCCCTCTTTTGAAATTCTGCTGTCGAGGAGAGAGACCGTGTTCTTTGCCCGGCGCTGAAGATGGAATTTTGAAGAGCCCTCCTTGAAAGAAGTAAACCCGGCAAGAAATTTATACCCGGCTGTGACGAGACAGGCTTCTGGAAATTAACTACGTGGCTGCGGTCCTGCACGTATTTATTTATTATTATTTTACAAGGAGTGGAATTTAAAGAAAATGCCTTTTACGTGACAAGGTATTATGGAATTTCCTATCCGGACAAGCGACGAGGTCTTGGTCCTGTAATACGTGTTTTCATGCAAGGAAGGAAAATTCTCAAGGAACTTTAAACAGAAAAAAGAAAAAAGGCCAATTGCCTAACAGGCTTTCAATTGTGAGTACGCTCCTGAAATTAACTTCACATGCGAGAATGAATGGGAGATACTACTATTTTGTATATTCTTGTTGTATTCATAATGGATACGCACAACTTCTTTATAAGAACCAGCAGTGTCGTTATTTTTTCTTTACATGTTACCTTTTCATTATATGTTACATTGGCGTTTTAAGTTTAATGCCCGCAAAGGGAAAAATTTGCAACTTATTGTAAATAAAGTTTCTTCCTCGTTTTAAAGCAAGACATTTATATTTCATTCTTTACCCCCCCCCTCCTTTGTTTCATGCTTTTTTTTTCAGCTTAGTTACTTTAGCATCGAATTTATCTGGAAGCAAGATAAATTCCGACATTTTGCAAATTTTTTTTTGTTTATTTAAAGGTAGTTTAGAAAATTTCTGCCTTTATTTATGGGCACTTTGCAAATTGTTTCCCGACAATTTGCAAATTTTTGTTAAGAGTAGTTGGGAAATTTCTTTTATTTGAAAGCATTGGGCCAATTTTGTCCCATATTAAATGCATTGGGCAAATTTATTATTCCCTTTCTTGGAACCCTTTGAAAATTAAGTATATTTCCTTTTTCATCGAGATACACTAGTCTCTTTCGGTAAATGCATTTTGCAAACTTTATATTAAATACATTTAGCCATTGTTTTGTTCGTTATCGTGTACCCTTTTCTTATAGAGATACACTTTAATTCACTTTCTTTCGAGTTAGGATTGAAATTTCGGGTTTGTATTACTGTACACATAGATTCGAAAAAGTTGTCACAAAACAAATATAGAACAAATAAATGTTATCAAAGGCAAGATAAGTTACTTTTCTACCTAACTGGATATATTTTTTGTGTTTTTATTCAGTGTAACATGTTTATTCAGCTCGAAAAACATGCAGTGTTTACCGATGTATTGGAAAATTCAAAATGGCAGCCGACTCTCTCTCTCGGAGAGGGTACGTTTGGGAAAAGGTATTATAAATAATAAACTAGACAAAATACTGTTAGAAAACAACCGAATACATGTCAACTTATGTCACGGTAACATATATTGAGCGAATTTCTAACAGTATTTTGTCTAGTTTATTATTTATAATACCTTTTCCCAAACGTACCCTCTCCGAGAGAGAGTCGGCTGCCATTTTGAATTTTCCAATACATCGGTAAACACTGCATGTTTTTCGAGCTGAATAAACATGTTACACTGAATAAAAACACAAAAAATATATCCAGTTAGGTAGAAAAGTAACTTATCTTGCCTTTGATAACATTTATTTGTTTTATATTTGTTTTGTGACAACTTTTTCGAATCTATGTGTACAGTAATACAAACCCGAAATTTCTGTTAACTTCGCTACTTGACGCTATCAGCGTCACTTAGATTCGTTCGACCACTGTAAATTGCTTCTGTTATTTGAAGGCATTTTACAAACTCGTATTCCTTTATTTCAGAATACTTTTCAAACTAAGTGGTCAGTTATCTCAAATAATTCAGTGAACTAAGTTACTATACACATTGTATGATACGACGCGTATGCCCCTTCTATTTCGAGACGCGTTTCTATCACTTCCTCGTCCACAACACGCCTTATTGACACCTTCCGTTCCCACTTGTAATTGAGCGCGTCTGTTAACGCTCTCCTTAAACTATTTGAGGACTGCTATGTCCGGAATTTAGAAAGCGTGTAATGTAATTTAGTGTTTCCAACATTCGTCTTTCTTTCGCTCAATGTAAATTCCCGAATTTAGTATTTATGTGCGTCTAGTGTCTTTATTTATATCTGAGTAATATTTTACGCACAACTTTTCATAAATATTTTTCTTAATAAAAAGATTAAGTGATAAGTATACACTTTTCTTTTTTCTATTCCTTAGAATTGAAGTTGTAAATTTCGTAAACCTTCGGAATGTAATTTATATTCTACCCGCTTTAGTTGAATTTCCACGGGTATTGCGAGTTAGGGTGGGAGAAACTATAGCACTTTCTGTCCCTAGTCAGCGAATAAGAAATCCTACTAGACTGAGGTAATTTTATTTTTCGTCCTTATTCAGCGTGTTCGATATTTTTCGGAAGCTAGATAATCCCCACTTTAAGAAACGACTTTTATCTAATTATACCCCCGTGGGGGGCCTAGTAAATAGAGACGCTGTGTCCCATACCGGTGTTAGTTATATGTTGGTATTTTTCCTCAATATATTAAAGAAGGAATAAGTATATATTCCACTATTTGATTTAATGAATTCGTGCGTTCTCTCACATGTGTTAAATGTTTCCGGGTTGTGAATTAACCGGACAACATTATTAGAAATATTTTATACGTTGAAGATATTTATTATTTTCTATAGCGAATTTATACCCGTTTGCTTTGCAGACTGTTATTCTAAGAGTTTGTGAAAAGACAAGCCCCCTTTTTCTTTCTTAGCCCGTATTTGCATTTGGTTATTTGAATTCCTTTGAAGATACACATGTGACATAGTGGCATGTACCCTCCCCCGACGTAGTTGTATATTTAAACTCTCTTTCCACTTTTTTCCTAGGTCGTATTCAGTGAGGATATTGCTGTAAGCGTGTTAACGCTATTATTCATTTCCAGTGAATTAACTTCCATGTAGAAGTTTGAATTTTAAATTCACTTGATTTTAATTTAAGTCATAGTGACTCTTTTAATTTGTAACTGGGGATTGTATCCCTTAATATTTTCACGGCTAAATATGCTGTATTGGTCTTGTTTTGTTTATGCTATGAGGAAGGAATTTTATGCAAATATCTTTGTAACCTTTGTGTGTGCATTTTTTTGTGTATAATTCTCGAACGCCTATTTGTATTTGTTTCGATTTATTCCATATTTTTGAAAGAAAAAGAAAAACGCTGCACGATGTTGGTCACTCGTTCTTCCGGATTCCTTGTAAGGAAGCGAAAGTTTTATTTGGGGAAAGTTATCGCCGTCTTGGATTTGTTGCGGTTGCAGAGGGAATTACCCCAGCCTTATTTTATGACGATGAAGGCCGATGTCGATGAATGGTTGTCATCGGTAGATAATATTACAGAGTTGTTGGGTGATCGTTCCTTACGTGAGGACGTGGACTGTTCGCTAGTAGAAGCGGATGCTGTTAATGTTGTAGTGTTCTCGTCCCAGGTTCGATTCATTCTTTCGAGGTTGGCAGATGGTGTAGAGTGTGATTCCTTGTGCAACCCTGAGATATTTGAAACCCCTAGGGAGATGCTTGGCGAGTTTCCGACTACTAAACCCGAATGTCCAGACTCTGAAAACTGTTCGCTGAGTTCTGGCAAGTTTGGCTTGGAAGATGTTGCATCACAGTCTGAAAGCAGTGTTGCAAGTGCCACTTCAGAGGATCTGCGTAGTCAGGCGCTGAAGTTTGATTTTTCTGGCGGGCAGTTCGCCTGTAGTATTTTAAAGAAGGTATTGGGAGTGAGATTCCCAGGTATCATGAATGATACCACTCGTGTCCACGACTTGTTAAGTGTGGGCATGAATATTATGAAATTTATGGAGGGATTTCCATGGGATGTTGGAATTGTTTTGCCCTCTAACCATGTGAGTTCGAAAACTCGCATAAGTGATTATCTTCCACAACCTTGTCAGAATACCGAGGAACTTAATCATGACGGTGGGATATTACTCCGGTCATGTGGTTCTGACAATGGTCAGTGGTTGAAGGACAGGAATCTATCCTGTGTGGAAGTGCAAGCTTTGTGCACTTCTTTAAGTGCTAATGTTATCACTGGGAGAGAAATTCTCTATCAAGGGTATAGGGCAGAAAGCACTATATCCACCTGTGAAGGTGTAAAAACCAAGAGGAGAATGGTTTTTGAAGAGTTACGTGAACTCAAGTTGGACTGGGGCGTCCAGATTCAGATTGAGTGTAACTCGATAAAGAATCCCATGAGGGATCCTGTTGAATTTGCTGACTACATGGTGTGTAGTTCAGCTTCTCCGAGTTCCTACGGGAGTGTAGGATATGTTGTGCAGAAATCACTTGCAGAACCTTCATTCTGTGAAGTTGCTCCTTTAAGTAGGACGGTTCCTGCTTGGGAGTCACATGCAGGTGTTTTTGTTTTGAATATTTTGTGGAGATCTGCCTTGACGTAGCTTACTGCAGTATTGCAAGAGCTATCGGAGTCAAGCTTGATTTGTCCAGGGGTGTTTCTGAGGCGCTCAGAACCATCCTATACTTAGTTAGAAATGATTTTTCTAATGCTGAGATGTTTGTTTCAGTGCTGAACACAAGATTGGATCTCTCCTTGATAGGAGTCTTCCATAAATATTACATCTCAAGCTACCTAGGTGTTTCTGACACCTATACTCAACTTTGTTTGTTTAGCTATATGTATATAGCTATGAAAGCGTTTAAAACTACAATTGCCTTGAATAATTTGTGCAAAATTTGGGTTGCAGTTTTATTTTATTTCACCAAGTTGAAGAACTCTTCCAAGCGTAGGGTTGATTGGATTCGTCCCTCTTGTAGCACCAGTGTTGATCTCACTGGGCTCTTGTGGTTACGAGGGAGCTGAGATATTTTGATGTTCGCCAGAGATAATATAAGGATGAGGAGGGTGGATGGTAAGTGAACTTCTCAAGCCTTTACTCTTATATGCTAATGGTTGATTACCTGGCAGAATATTCTCTGTTGTAACCTTAAACATGAATGTTTTCATGTGAATTTTTGTAGAATAAGCTTTTAAATTTTTCTGCTTTTTGTTCTTATATGCGTTTCCTGGAGAGCTCCTGGCCATACATTGTGTAGTATATATAAAAAAAAATTTTGTATTGTAAATTTTACAGGTGTCATCCAACTGTAGGTTGACTGCCATTTCCTGTTGGGGGAGAATGTTGGAATTTTTTTTGTACCCATAATGGTGCATCCCCCCTGTTTACATTTATTATTGTTTATCTGGTTTTTATATATGATTTTTTGTGTTTTGTATCCATTATGCTTTTTAGTTTCGTATATTTTCAGTTTGTACGAAACTCCCTTCAATTTGGAGAAAAGAGAAATGCTAGCTCTGTGATGACGTCACAAGCTCCGCGCGTATTTCGCCCTCTTTTGAAATTCTGCTGTCGAGGAGAGAGACCGTGTTCTTTGCCCGGCGCTGAAGATGGAATTTTGAAGAGCCCTCCTTGAAAGAAGTAAACCCGGCAAGAAATTTATACCCGGCTGTGACGAGACAGGCTTCTGGAAATTAACTACGTGGCTGCGGTCCTGCACGTATTTATTTATTATTATTTTACAAGGAGTGAAATTTAAAGAAAATGCCTTTTACGTGACAAGGTATTATGGAATTTCCTATCCGGACAAGCGACGAGGTCTTGGTCCTGTAATACGTGTTTTCATGCAAGGAAGGAAAATTCTCAAGGAACTTTAAACAGAAAAAAGAAAAAAGGCCAATTGCCTAACAGGCTTTCAATTGTGAGTACGCTCCTGAAATTAACTTCACATGCGAGAATGAATGGGAGATACTACTATTTTGTATATTCTTGTTGTATTCGTAATGGATACGCACAACTTCTTTATAAGAACCAGCAGTGTCGTTATTTTTTCTTTACATGTTACCTTTTCATTATATGTTACATTGGCGTTTTAAGTTTAATGCCCGCAAAGGGAAAAATTTGCAACTTATTGTAAATAAAGTTTCTTCTTCGTTTTAAAGCAAGACATTTATATTTCATTCTTTACCCCCCCTCCTTTGTTTCATGCTTTTTTTTTTTCAGCTTAGTTACTTTAGCGTCGAATTTATCTGGAAGCAAGATAAATTCCGACACTAGAGAACCTTCCGAGGCTACCCTACCACTCCCCCTCCCTAGCTTTTTGTTTTATCACCCCCTGGTCAACCCTTACTCGAAGGTCGCCGCCTACCCCCCCCCCCCCATCTTCCCCTTTTTTGTTTTTGACAATTTTTTTTTTCCTTCCTACACCTGATAAGAATTATTCCCAATCCCCACTAGGGATCTTTCCGCTTGTTTTCGGTGCCCCGGATAACAGTAGGTGATCTAAATTTCTAGATTAGCTCAGGGAGGGACCTACCTTACTAACAATGCACTAGGCAATTTTATTTTTTGTATATTTTTTCTAGATTCCCCACTCCCCAACACGAACTGTTTCTCTTTCAAATTCAAGAACCTTTTATTTTCCAATGAATTGAACTTTTTTCACACGCACACATTTTAATATTAAAAAAAAAAAATACACACACACACACGCGCGCGCGCACACAGAGAAAGAGAGAGAGAGAGAGAGAGAGAGAGAGAGAGAGAGAGAGAGAGAGAGAGAGACAGAGACAGAGACAGAGACAGAGACAGAGAAATTGTAAATATATTCGTTTTTG
The DNA here is from genome assembly GCF_053919585.1 of Euprymna scolopes. Taxonomy (NCBI): domain Eukaryota; kingdom Metazoa; phylum Mollusca; class Cephalopoda; order Sepiida; family Sepiolidae; genus Euprymna; species Euprymna scolopes. The sequence continues at coordinate 80,045,901 of NC_136493.1, read as the reverse complement.
CAAAAACGCTGGGGTTTTCATTAGTTAGTTTAGAGTCCACAGGGTGAATGAGGTATTGTGGTAAATGTTGCCAGTCAAGAGTAAAGTCGCCAAAGACTCCATTTTCACTTTAGTAACAAAGACTGCAACAGTGCAACACTCCCCCTCCCACTTCTTGTATGGCCTTGTGCCTAAGTTTGTTTACAAATGTTAACTTTTTGCTTTTATTTTTTGAATTTGTCATTACGTAATTGTAAAATTTTTTCATTATGGAAATAAACTATATAAACAAGATCAAAGTGTAGTATCTGTTCTTCAGATGCGGCACTTCCATTTCTCGTTCTCTTTCAATGGAGGAGAAATCCTTCACGACTGAGACAATACCTTTTCTCCACGTTAAAAAACGACCCTGGTGTCTAACTGTCTCGTGGGGAGGCATTGTAAATAGGTACTTATGCAGGGAACCATGCGATTTTTGTCTTTCTTCTCTTTTTTTTTTCTTTTTACGAATGTTGTGTCGGCATATTCCGGCAACTTACGTAAACTACCGAAATATTGCGAAACACTCCGCCAATGCAGCAGACGACAGTTAAATTACGATTTACGTAAGCTGCCGGCGTAAATTCCACCGAAAAACAGGCCGGCCTTTACATAAGTTCCACAAAATCAAAGTGTTATGTTATAGTAAAAGCAAAAATTGTTTCAAAAATTTGAATTTTATTTTAAAAGAAAAAAAAAAAAAAAAAAAAAAGTTTCACTTAACTTGTGCCAAGTTAAAAATCACACAACAACGTGAAAAGTTCCACGAGAATCTCGTCTAAAACGAGAGTTACACCTATTTAAGATGGCGGATCCTAAGTATGCGAACTTACCAGGAATCGTAAGTTATCAACCTATAATTTATCTCGCAACATTTAGCGTCTGCTTATGACTTTATGGAACGGATTTTTCAATATCGCATCAAATTTAATAATGACATTTATTGTTATTCCATTAAACACTTAAAATATTCCCTGAAATTTTGATGCCGTTTACGTTTAGTAGTTGTAGTAGTATTGGTGAATCATTTGTAATCAGTTTTGTCAGCTGAGGTTAAAAAAAAAAAAATAGAAAAGTATTTTAAACATATAACAACTGTAAAAATTTTTTTAACACTAATGAATTTCAATTAGTTTGACCTCAAGAAATCTTTTCTTATTAATGATATAAAATAAGCGATTTTTTAAAAAAATTAGTCAATAAAGAATTAAAACCAAATAAAATCTCACCGACACAACCGTAGCAGCAACAATTACGTTTTTAAGGCGAACCTTTTTTTTTTTTTTCAATTGCATTTTCGTAAACAAATTATTATAGTCAACAATAGCACGTTAAAAAAAAGTTTTTATTTTTTTCGTGTTATAAATTGTTCTATGTACGCTGGATGTCGTTAGTTCAGTTCTTAAAGAAGTCAATTTTGTAAAAAAGGGTTTAATAAATGCTAATCAGAAAATCAATTTGGATGAGTTATTTCTAACTAGCTATATTTTCCTCGTCGGAGAAAGATAATTCTTTCTTAGAAGTGCACGCCTGTGGAACTCTCTTCCGTTTGTCTGTTTCCTACCTGACTACAACTTGGATGTCTTCAAGTCCAACATAAGCGAATTCCTGATGAATCGCCCCCTTAAGTAAGACACTTTATCAAATCTCCAATGCTAACGATTAATACGATACTATCTCATTGATTACTGTACACGCAATAACCCTTATCCTTGAGTGGTTTCGGTGCCTTGATAAGTGGTGACCACCATGTAAAAACAAAAAATTGAAAATTTAGCCATGTCTACAATTGGTTAATACAAAGAAACAATGACCCCCGCCCTCCTCACATAAAAATAAAAAAATATTAACGTTGCTATTATTTAGAAATCCATACTTAACGTAGGGATTGAGACGACTTTGTTAACTATTCTTCTGCACCTTCGCCATTATTCACTTGATAATAAATAAGAAAAAAAAAACGGTTATGTCCCAAAATTCAGTATGCAGAGTTAAGACATCGAAAGTGGACTCGGTTTACTTAAATATAGGATGGAAATTACTAGCATTGAACGAAAAACGAAGCCATATGGAACCATTTATTGTTTTATCATAAAACAATAAAAAAAAGTTTTTACATAACGTAAAATGAGTACCCACTTCTTGACTATCTAGAGTTCAACAAAACATGTCACCATTCGGGGTTTTTTTTTTTGGATAAAAAAAACTATCCGAATTAATTCAAACCCAGGGAGAAAAAAAAAATTGCAAAATATTTTGTTGGTTCTCTAAGGGAACCCAGAAGTAAGCTCCAGCTGGAGCACCCTACCAACTTCCAAGTACCCCAAAGTATTTTCAGTCGAACAAAATGCCCCAAGCCGAACCCAACGACAAAGCCCTCCAAATAAAACAGTATATGGTTTCCAAAATAGTTAGGACATACAGATAAAACTCAATGAATTACTAGAGAATTCAACATTATAAAAGTTCTAAAGAATAGAGATATTTTAGCAAGTGGAGCTCTACAAGCCCATCCCCTCTTCTGATACGGACTGATCTAACCACACCTTCATTGCTATGGATCAGATCCAAAATGCTTTCCAAAATCCAAAACAGCCTTGATGTTAATGGGATCTGAACATGAACCACGTCATCCTTCAATGCAGTTCTTAGATCACAACTGAGAATTTCTTGAAGATTTCCTTCCCAACTCCAGAAGATATTCGTTGTATCATAATTTATGAAACTCCAACAGCCATTGGTTCCTGAGCTCTATGGTCCTGATAAGTCTCTCCCTGCTGGGTGGCACGGCCATAGTAAGATCCTTTTTTCCCAACCGCAATAATAACCTAGGGCTATTGGGCTTTAAAAACATCTTGGGAGTGACAGGAGTAGCATGCTAATCCACAGATACCTGGTACGTCAAAGGGCGATTGTTCACTAATCTCTGGATATCAGAGATCACTGTTAAGAGAGTGAAAAAATTCAATCTACACCTGCCAATGATCTTAAAGAGGCAGGTTTTTATGATTTTAATACAACGTTCCCAAGTCCCTCCATACCATGGTGAAAACAAGAGAATTGTTTTCCATTTCATGGCACAGGAACCAAACTTACTCCGATATTCATGAAGCAGACAGAGACGACTAAAGAGTTTCCCACTCTCAACAAATGTTTTGGCATTGTTGCTGTAGATTGCTCCCAGGATTTCATACTGCTAGGTGAAGCATGCAAGAGCTTGAAAAAGGACAGCACGCTCATGTTTGGAACGACCTCTATATGGACAGCTCTCGCATTCAGACAAGTGAAAAGAAGCAAATACATTTTCCTGTCCAAGTTTCCATCCTGTACATGGCCAGTAAAATCAACTCCTGTATGTTAGTAAGGCACTTTGAAATATGCATGAGGTGTCGGTAGGCTAGCCATAGAATTTGGTAGCACAAGTCTGGAGTTGTACTGCTTGCATTTAGCACATGATGCTAAGACTTAATTAAGTTTTGTAACCAGATGATGTTTTCCTATCAAAATGAGATTCTTGACTTCATAAGTAAAATGCGAAGATTGATCAATTCTTCCCCTTGACCGGATGAGTCGTCTGAGTCTAGAAAAAGATCCAAGGCACAAACTTGCATAAGTTCCAGTTTCCCCATAGGCTCCTTCAAGTACTCAGTCTCTGTTGGAAATTCTTGCTTCTGTAGAGTCTTCATCCTACCTCCGAGGGCATCAACATTTGTGTTGCAGGACTGGATGATGAATCCTCCCTTCAGCAAATGTTCCTTTGTCAAGGATTACAACTCGGCAAGTTTATGTGGATCTGCTTTTGATGTAACAAGATTGTCCACATAAAATCAGTCCTTCGTCATCCTGCGACAATCATCTAGTGGGTACTAGGCTGCATGAAATTTAAGCACACACTCAAGTATAAATGGGCTGGCTGTGAATCTGAAAATCAATTGAATATCAAAAACAGCAAAGACCTCTCCGTCCTTAAGGAAGAAACAGAACCTGTTTTTAACTGCTTCAAGTCTGAGACGTAGCATTAAAAATGCCTTGCGGATGTCCACCAGCAGAATACAATTGTTAAATCTGAAGCTCATCAATAAATACAATATGTCCCTGTGAAGTTTATGCTGGAGTAAACAGCTTCATTTAAAGACATTCCGTTAATCGTCTTTAAACTGCAGTTAAATACAGGACAAATCTTTGTCGTAACTATCAGATCAGATTTAACAGGTTAATGCAGTATCCATATTTACTAAATTCGTGGAGGGACACAAAGATTTCAATTATACCATCTTGCTCCTTTTATTGGAACACTTCCAAATAGTCTTCGTACATTTAAAAAAAAAATTTTTATTGTGTCTTAGCCACCCAGTCCGATATATGCAAGGACACAGCCTGATTGGATGAGATTCTGGCTAACTTGTCAGCATGCCAGGAAAGCTCCACATAGTAAGCACCATCCCTGAACTCTATGGCATCTTGAAAGCACCTTATCTGTTCATGATCATAGTCTAAGAAGGCATTTTCATCATATATCTCCAGAAACTCCATATTTAACATCTGTTCCAATCCCCTCTGCACCTCACTGTTAGGGAAGAACTCTGCCAATGGGTTAAGATATCTGGATTGTCTCTCGAGAAGAAAACAAGTGGGGGAAATTCACTTTGGAGACTGTTTAATTACAGAGTTAAATGATAGATGAGCCACCTCATGAAGGGTTTGGTCCTTAGAGAAGAAAGATTCTACGGCTCCAAAGGGAACAATACCTGCTGGGATAGAAAAAGCCCATCCCTTCAGGCAGGGGACAAGTTGAAATGGATCTAATTGGTGCAGGGGGTCCAAGCCAATGATATCTTTGATTGGGATGAAGTTTGAGCCTCAAATTTCCTAGCCAAGGAATATTCCGCATTCTGGAATGTACTCAACAAGTGTTCCAAGTTTGTCAGTCAAAGAGATAGATCCATCAGCTCAACTGCCAAAATAGGAGACGTCACTGTGTTTCTGCAACCCAAATCAATTTCCAGAACCACTTCCCTGAAACTCTGGCCACATTCCTCAAGTAGGGTTGACAATCTAAGATGGCAATCCACACCAATTGTTTCTGTTGAGCCCAAGAAGTGCAACATAAACGAATACTACATTAAAATTTGCCACAAACAAGTAGTTTTCCAAATATCAAGCAATGTAATTTCTTATGTTATCTGTGGTGGCTATTTGATCGTTGTCAGCATCCGATGGCCAACCACTACGTTCATCTTCAAAACGCTTGTCGCTGTCATGAAATTTCTTATACCATCATTGTGCTGTGCGTTCAGTAGTGGTTTCTGGATCAAATGCTTCATTGATATCATGAGCTGCTTCAGCAGCTTTTCAGCCTAGCTTGAATTGAAATAAGAAAATGTCTAAATTTGCTTTCTTTCCATCTTGTATTCAACATTCTGAAAAGAAGACATACTTGTTTAAAAATGATTGTGATTTAAATGATTAGATAGAGCGAAAAATGCTCTTAAAAAAGATAAAGTAAAGGAATTATAACAAAAACTTATTTGAAATCAAAATTAAAATTTCCACAAGAACTTTTTTCTCAATCTAATATATCCTTCCTTATTATTATTATTATTATTATTATTATTATTATTATTATTATTATATTATATATATATATATATATATATATATATATAAAATGAACTCATTTTTCCCCCTCTGATTTTGACCTTAATAGGATTAAAAATCAAGACATTTCATGCAAATGTAATGTGCACAAACTGCAGCACAGGATCTGAGGTGTGTTATAAGCCTATTACCGATCCATTTCCTTGATAATCCCTGTGCCTGTTTTACAAAATCGGTTAAGATCAATGGAAGTGGTAAAATCTTTTCTCTCTAATAAATTCCTCCTTCGCCTGCCACCACTTAACACCGTTGCGGGATTGTCCACAAGAGACAGTTACGAAGGAACACCAGTTTGGATTTTCTTTACTTCGTAGTTGCTTCAAAAAACTGGAGTGGAATTTTAATTCTACTGGGTGAAACGCACCAGAGTTAACCGAATCGAAGGGTTATTATGCCATTTTTTTTTTTTCGCTTCATTTCATTTTGTAGTTGATTTAAAAAAAACTGGAATGGACTGGGTGAAACGCACCATGGAGTTAACCGAATCAAAGGGTTATTTATGCCATTTTTTTCCCCGCTTTTTGCTGTGTTTTTTGTTTTTGTTTTTCCGAACATGTCCATAATTTTTTCCTGATTTGTGCTTTCTGTTTTTCCGATTTCTTTTTTAAAGAAGTTTTACATTTGCTCGCTGGTTTTTTTTTTGTTTTGGTCTTGCCGATTTTTTAAAGAAGTTTAACATCGTTTTTTTTTTTGTTTTTTTTATATTTAAACAGGGTTATTACTTTGCTTATTCTTTACTTTACACCTCCCCTCCTTTACAAACACACCTCCAAAAAAAACGGGCAACACTGGGTACCCCCACTAGTGTGTGTGTGTATATATATATATATATATATATAAAACATTGGAGAAAAGTTATGTAAATAAGAATAATTAGATTTTAAACTAATATGAAAAATAGATTAAGAACAGGATATAAGATTATTGATTAATTCCTATTTTAGTCATGACCAACGTCCGATATCGTGAAGATCAGCAAGCGTTACTTCTGAATAGAAATCCTAGGTAGTTCACCATGGCTTGCGGAACAAGAGCATGCTACCCCCCGTGAATTAAATAAAGGGTTCCATTCAAAATTCCTTTCAGATTCCCAAGTTGACAAGTTACACCTGAAGAAGATTGGGGGTTAGTTACATCAATCGAAACATTGTGAGTTTTTTTTTTACAATCAAGTCACTGAAGATTGAAATGCCGCTTGATAAGGATTAATGAGTTTGTCAGGTGGACGGTGAGACAGCACTTTTAGGATTGGTAAAGATTGGTCAGAATTTGATTATATAAGAAGACCGTCCAACACAAGTTTTTTTTTTGTTTTTTTTTACAGAGGTCTTGAAAACAACCATGTAATGATAGAAGAATAGAGACTAAAAACCTCCTTTCTGTGAGAAAGAGGCTGTAGGAAAGAGAAGAGGACATCCCTCACTAGATTTCGAAGTCGGTTCTGTACTTTGTCAAAGCAAAAAAAAGATACTCTGAGTGGCACCTCCCCAGATGTGGCAACAGTATTCCATCTTGTGATATATTTAACTCTTTATACAAGTAGAGGATTGTGTCACAAGTGAGATACCTTCTGATGTTGTTGAATGATCCAACCATTTTTCCAATGAGCTTAGCAACGGATTTAATGTAATGTCTTTCATTTCAAGTTTGAAATGAAGGTCGGTTCCAAAAGTTTATCAATGCAAGAGGATTTCTAAAGGAGAGAGCCATTCATTACAATTATGGCAAAGTAAGGATCCGAGTATTGATGGTGGAAAGAAAGAAGCTTGTTTTTAGGCATATTAAAAGTAATCGATCATCTTTTTCCCCATTGCACCACATGCTCCAGGATGGAAAAGAGAAAACCGGGAAGATCTTGATCATTAATTCTCTTTAAAGTGTTGCTATAAATGTTTGTGTCATTTGCATAAATGTCACTGTATAATTTAAAAATATCATTTGGGAAATCATTTAAGATCAGGAAGAGAATTGAAGCACATTGGTGTTGATATGTGTTTCAGACTTCTGCCCATCAACAACTACTTTTGTAAACCTATCAGAAAGAAAGTATTTGATTGTTAAAAGAAGATTTCCAGACTTTCTATAGCTAGAAAGTTTGTGAAGTAGACCTTAGTGCAGAACCCTATCAAAGGTTTATGATATCTCAAGAACTATTGCTCTTGAGATAAATCCTCTGGTCCTGTGTGATATTACAGTTAGCACACCAACTGGTGATCTTATAGGATGAAATCCATATTGCTTGTCATAGAGTACATTGTTTTTACAGAGATGATTGCCAACTTGATTTATCACAGATTTCACAGGCGACTGAAATGCAGAAGATCGATCTCTATATTTTCAAATGCTGGGCAAATTGACAAAGTTTTCCAAGATGATAAGAAGCATTTCTCCTTTAAACAATTAAACAGCTCTATAAGAATGGGAGCTAGTTCCTGATGTATCTTTTTAAGCACTATGAGTGGAATGTTGTTAGAATCAGTTGTTTTGCTGGCGTCAAGGTTCTTGATAAGTTTGGCAACACCCCAGACAGATATTTGGATGTCACTTGGCGTTTTTAGGGAGACATTCAGGAGATAAGCAGTCCTGATCGCAAAGGGTAAAATTTGATGCAAATTTCTTTGCAAAATGGTAAGATTTATCTGATACTGAGGAAATCACCTCTGATGAGGATTTGGAATAGATGTCTTACATCTGTTCTGGATACTCTGTTATTAGCCAAAACTTGCTCAGCCACAGACTTAATGGACTGCGTCTGTGATTCGCATATTTTCTATAATGCTTTTGCAGTGGTTGCTAGCTGTCTTAAAGGCAACTTCTAGTGGTTTTTATGAACAATGCTAGTAGCAGACTCACGTAGTTTGCCTTCTGGTTGAAGTTCTTGGATGGTATGAAGTTCTTAATACTAATGATTAACCAATCGGTTAAATCAGATGCAATACAGAACAGATTGTTTAAAACATGGAATGCAGATGAATTTCTGTTATGAAAGATCTGAGGTTGTTGTAATCATCGAGTATCAATACACAATACAATGGAAAAAAGACATCAAAGGTTTTGCTGCATTTTGTTTTTATCCTTATTGAGACAACTGAGTGATCAGAAGATCTTAGTCAGTGTTGTCACAGGAAGGAAAAAAATAAATAATCTGCTTAATATTGTAATTTGAAATATTTAAGTTCATTTTGGGACAAAATCGGAGTAAAAGTGCTTATGCACTTTGATTTGAACTCAGAATCTCTATTTGCAACCTCTTGTACCATTAGAGCAATCATGAATCAGAACAGGTGATTTCTGCTGTTTTGGTTAAACTTCTTCCTTCCTTCCCTGCTTCTCAGTTTTTACAGTTAAATGTTAGTTAGTCGCTTATCAAGAACAGTGTAAAAGTCAATGAAAATGAGGCGATAACTCCACACTTGTAAATATTCCGTCTTTAAGAAACTTTTTTTTCAAAAACAATTTTCAAAAAATGTTTATTTTGTTGAATAGAAGTTGAAGAGCAAAAGTTGAATGGACAAAATGTAGATAAGATTGTAATGTTATCAAAATTAAGATTTTTTCAAAATTAAAAAAAATCGACAACAAGACTTTGAGGCATAGTATATTTTACACACAGGTTTATTGATCTTCGGCAAAGGTAAAACTGAAAAGGAATAAAAGCATTGTTTCAGAAACAAGTAAATACAAAATGAAGACAAGGCAGAGATGAAGAGTTCACTGAAAACTAAGGAGATGCAGATGAAATAATATGAAGAAAGGAATATATTTGGGTATAAAAAATGATAGGAAAGAGGAAAATACAAGTTATGCTATATGTAATGGCCAAGTTATGCAAGTTTAGATGGAGGTTTCATACTTGATGAGAAGATAAACAAAGTTTGTTTGGTAAAAGAAATATTTAAAAAATGATACTTGCATTATTCAATTCTATTCTTTGAAGAAAAGCAATAATTCTTACCAGTGATGCTTAAAAAAGATAGAAAACTGCACCATGAAGTACTAGAAGATCCTGGTGACAAGTTTGAAGAAATCCCCATAGAAAAAAGTCAGGCAAAGAGATCTATTCTATGTTAGAGAGAACCATCTTTTACTTTTAACCCAACTTTCAATAAAAACTTATTGAAATTGAGAACTTTTCTAGATCTTGTGGTAATAAACTTAAAATTTTAGCTTTGTCAAAATTGATTCTCTTGAAAATTGTTGTAATTATCAATGTTTTTCAACTTTTATATAAATTTTTATATAAATTCTAATTTTGTAATTAATATTAAATTGTGATTTTTATTTATTTTTTTTTAATTCCAATCTTCCTCTTTCTCTTGATGAATTAAAGGACTTGAATTCACCTGATGTTTATGAAACGAGTGAACTTCCTGAAGAGGATCAAAATATTCGCACAGATCAGGTAAGACTGCATCTCTTCTAATTACATGATAGATTACTAACACACGTCAATGTGGTGGGCTTAATTTAGAATTTTAAGTTGTATTTCACAAAAAAAAAGAAAGTTAAGACCTTCTTGCCCTATTATCAAATTGCTTTTGCTGTTTATACGTGATCAAGTTTATCTGCAAGACATGTAAGACAATTGAGATCAATCAAATCTCATATGGTCAAAGTATATTTGGATGGCGAAGCTATTAAGTTTGTCAAGAAGTTTTGTTACCTTGGTGATACTATTGGAACACAGGGTGGAGCAGGTACTAGTGTGATTGCAAGAGTCAGGAGCGGATGGAGTAAGTTTAGGAAACTTCTGCCTTTACTAACAGACTGTTACTACTATTGGCCAAAGGAAGAGTCTATCAGTGTAATGATATATGGAAATGAAATCTGGCCAGTGAAGGTTGAGGACATGCGTTGCATGGAGAACTGAAATGAGAATGATATGATGGATGTGTAATGTGTCTAAAAGACCAGCTTAGTTTTGATGAGAGGAACGTTGAATCTGAATAGTATAGGAAGATGTGCACAGATATTTTATTCTACTGCGGGTAATTTAATTGTCATTTTTAATCACATATATCATGTACTGGAGAAGCCTGGGAAGCTAGAGCTATAGACCTTGATATATCTGACAAGGTTTGGTATGAAATTAAATCCTATGGTGTTTCTGGACATACTCAATCTAATCAGATCCTTTTCTAGACAAGATAAAAATCCAGGTTGTCCTCAATAGGTGTATATCCTTTATTATTCCTGATATTCATAAATGACTGCTCTGATAAAATTGTGTCAGAGATGAGTATATTTGGTGATGACACCACTCTATAATAGACATAAGGGAAAAACGAATGTACACATATCAATGACAGAAACCTAAGAAAACCACCATCGGTCTGTAGTAGAATGATGCCGTTAGTGGATGATAGCATTTAATACTACTAAGATTATTTGCTTTTAACAAAAATAAAATCCTTTTCAACCACCGATTGCCATGGCAAATAACACCCTGCTTAAGAGCATATCTTGCAAACTTCTCGGCCACAGGCAACATGAATTTGAACAAATACATTGAGGACATTGCCAAGGCTGCTGCAAAGAAGGTTGGCTCCATTTATCGTGCTAGAATATTATTCTCACCAGAGAGCATCCTATATATCATCCGTGTATGGAGTATTGTGAAACATCTAAACTGGAACATCTATCACTAATCATGGTCCAAAAAAATTCTCAAATTTAATAGATCCTGCACTGTCCCATCGTCATAATGTCACATCCCTGTGCCTATTTTACAAGTACTTTAATGAAATGTGCTCTGATGAACACATAGCATTTGTGTCTCTTCGATGTAAATATGCCTGACTAACACAACAAGCAGCAAAATCCAGACCCTTTACTGTAGAAGTCATTAAATACCAGAAAGCTTTCTTCCCTCGGACTGCTAAACTTTGGGATTCCTTCCATTCCCTGCTTCCCTGACTTTACTAACCTGCAGAAGTTTAAATGTAATGTGAACAGACATCCTGCTGCTCAAATTCTCTCAGTTCTCTGTTATACACAATCTCAAACAGTAATCCCTTACATTTTAAGTGACAATAAACCTTGTTTGGTGTGAAAATGAGTATTAAAAAAAAGAAAGAAAACGGACTTTAATGACATGGTTACATTAAAAGAATAGACTAGATTTTGGTCAATAGATGTATTACGGTTGAGGTAGCAGGTCCAGTTCACAGGAGAAGATTAAGAAATATGTAGGAGAAAGGCCTTTGATATGTTGAGTTATTGTTCTAGAAATAAAGCACCTTCAATAGATTCACTGATCTTGTGTTATGTTGCAGTCAGTACGTCAGCTATCGATTTTTGTAGGATGAAATCCATATTGCTTGTCACTTAGATTGTTTTTGCTGAGGTGGTTGACAACTTCTTCATTTATCAGATTCAAGCAACTCCCTCAAGCATAGAGTAAACTGATTGGTCTTTAATGGGATGCAGAAGACCAATGTCCAGTATTTATAAATACTGGGAAGATTGACAGTTTTCAAAGGTGTTGGGAAGTATTTTTTCTTTAAGCAACAGTTGAACAACTTTGTAAGAATGAGATCTAATTCCAATTGCAGCTTCTTTAGTAATATGTTATTAGGATTCAAGTTCTTGATAAGTTTGGCAACATTCTAGACAGATATAGGGATATCGCTGGCAGGGTTAAGTCATTAGGGTAGGCACTGCCAAAAATGGCCGAAAAATCAAGTTGTTGTTGTTTTTTAAAACGAAATTGCATTTATTAAAATCCATTATTTCTGAGTAACTTTTTTTTTTCCAGGAAGATAAAACCCTGAATTTTATCATATAGAAAACAGAATAATGTAAAACTTTTTCTACTATTTTTAATTAAATTTTAAATGTTAAATTTTCCCAAAAAGTTAACAATTGACATTTTTTTGTCTTGCACAAAAACGTACATAAATATTTAAAAAAAAAAAAAAAAGGTTTTTGAAATAATTAATTTATTTGTTGTCTAACTAAGATTTAGGATGATTTTCTAAGAGAATATGCAAAAATATTATAATATAAGTACCTGGATTTCAAATAATTCCATTTATTCATATAGGCAACCAGTTACTTCGCGTCGATCTAGAGTCTAGATCGACAATGTTTACATTTGATAAAAAGCAAACTATGGAAGACCAAACAGGCCAAAAAAACTTATTTTTCAGTGACAAAAATTTCAATGTATTATTAACGCTGAGGCTGGCCATTTGTATGAGTTTGGTTTTTAATGTGTATGTGTGTGGGGGCCAGGCTCCCCAAAATGGGAGGGGGGGCAATTTAAAGCAGAATAAAAAAAAATTATTTCAGCGCGTTTAGTCCACCGTAGTCGAAAGGCGACAAACGTTTTTAAACGGGATCGAAAAAATGATGCTATTTTTAACACAAAGGGCACAATATTTATCGAATTTTTTTTTTATATCGATTCTTCAAAGCATGCCCTGTTTAATAATGGTCATGCATTATTCGGCTCGCTAAAAAAAAATTGTTAATTTATTTATCAAAGATTTTAAAATGGCTTTTTTCGTATAAATATTAAAAAAATTTTTTTTTTGTTTTGCTTAACTTAAATTAATTATTTTATAACATATTCACCAAATTTCACACTTCAAAACTCAAAAGCGAGATAATTAAACACAATCGAAATTCTGATATTCAGACGTCAAAATAAGGCATGCAAACAATTTTTCTTTTTTTTTTTTTAATCTATAATTCTATCCCTTACAACAACACAATATGTTGTGTTCAGTTTCAGATGATTATTTTAAGCATATTTGTACCCCCTCAAAACAAGGGGGGAGGGTTGTAAGCAAAAAAAAATATATATATAAATATCGTTTATGAAAAATAAGTACACTGTTATAAAGTTCATTCTTTTCTTAATAATCGCTGAAAATTTCGTATTGATCGGATAATTACCTGATTTTTGGTAGATTTTTAAAAAGACGGTCCGTCAAAAAGTACTTACCTGACCCCCCCCCCCCCCCTCCAGTTTTGGCGGTGCCTACATTGGGGCAAGGTTTTATCACAAAAGGTGGAATTTGATGCAAAGTTTTTTTTAAGTGTGCAACATTCATTCAATGTGAAATTAAAAAAAATTTTTTTAATAGTTGTCCTAATAATCTACTTAAAAAAATGTAATATTAAATTATTTTACAGTTTTATATATTTTATACATTGATGTATATATATATATACACACAGGGTGTCCACAAAGTCTGGCTACATTATGTAGCCAGATTTTGTGGAAGCATCCTGTAGATTATGTAGCCAGACTTTGTGGGCACCCTGTGTATGTGTGTGTGTATATATATATATATATATATATATATATATATATATATATATGTATATATATACAGGATGCTTTCACAAAGTCTAGCTACATAATGTAGCCAGACTTTGTGGACACCCTGTATATATTATACATCAAAATATCAGTTAATCAAAATGTAAAATTTCACAGAAGTTTTATAGATTCTGAAAATCATTTGGCTAAAAATGTTTACTTTAAATATTGAGATGGTTAAAAAAAAACACAGTATAAATAACCAGTGACAAATTACCATTGTTTATTTTTTAATTACCTACACAAATTGAAACAGTTAAGTATCTAACATCTCATTGGTAGCTGTAGGTAATAAAACATATTCAGGTATTTTTACCTTTTTTTTTAATAACTTTTTTATAACTTGTGTATTTTTCATTTCTTTCTTTTTGATTTTGTTTTTTTTGTAAAGGAGGAGATTCATAGTGAATCCATTGAACGGGTGAAACTCGATTCCAAAACTGCTTATAACAGATTTAAAGGAACCGTTCTTGATGCGTCAAATGCTGGTGAGATATTTTATTACAATTTTATTCTTTCGATATTTTCAAATGATCACATAAAACAGATATGCAACAATTAAGAAAGAGAAAGTATTTAAGCATTTTTTCATTCTCTCATAAAAATTGTTGAACATATTTTGTATTTCTATTGTAACATATCAAAAGAAACCATTTTATTTCTCTTGTCTATGAAAAAAAGTTTAACTATTGCATTTCTTAGTTTCTTTTTTCTTACATTTAAGAATGAGACTTGCTTTAAATAATTTTTTTTTAACAAATAATTAAAATTTTTGTGTTTAAATGTGTTTGTTCAATAGAATATTTTGAAATGGCAAAATTTTTCTTATATTTTCAGACTTTTCTGGTAAAATCCGGTCTCAGAAGAACACTGGTTATGACGTAATCAAAAACGAATATGAAATAGTAAGCTTTCAGTTTTTTATTCTTCCAATGTTTTGTAGATTGTTCATTTTTTTTTCTTCAACTTTCTTTTTTCCCTTAGTAAGTTCTTTTACTAACAATAGAAAAAGTTTCATTTAAATTTTAGCTTCGATAAAATTTATGTGATTTGCTGGCATATATGCAGACTTATTTTGATTGTCTGATAATATGCAATTAATATAATTAAACTGTGGCTTAATTTGAAAAAAGTGATTTTATTTTTTTAAGCTTAACAGATGCATTATACTTTTTTTTAGGTTACTTCAAGTTAGTAGTTATATATTATTTAGAAACCAAATTTTACGCTATATTTTGTTTTCAATAAATGAGAATATTGAGTCTATTATATACATTTAACATACAGTGCGACAACCTGCAAAAAAATTAGATGAAGTGTGAAGTTAATGCTAAAAATATAAAAATTTGTAAACTCTTTAACTGATAACATACAGATGTTTTTTATTTTTATTTTAATTTTTTTTGAGTTTGATCATGTGACCTTTGTTTTCTTAATTTAATTTTTTTTTTTTCTTTAATATGAACATGTAAAGGAAAGGACAGGTATTTTCAGCTGAGATAATCTTAGTTTTTAATAACTACAAATCAAAACATTATGTCAGTATTGTGGCATTAATCCAGGTTAAAGATATCCAAAAGTAAAAATAAACAATGAATTTAATGAGATTATTGATAGTGCTCAATAAAAAGAGCAAGATATATTTTTATTTAATTTTAGAGAAACAAATTACATGATTACAACAATAACAAAGCTATTATTTTGCTTAACTGATGACCTTCAGCGGGTAACCTAAACTTCCGATTTACAAAGAGACATGCTTTTATAAAAAAAAAGCAAAAAAAAACAACTTGTATTTATAATTTATATTCTTATGATTTTGCAAACTTTAAATATCTCCATTTCCTTTTATCAACATGTTTTCTTCACCATATTTTTTGTTTCAAGGGAAAACAAAAAACTCTCCAACTGTTTTTCTGAGGAATAGACATTTGTCTCTGATAAGTTGTTTACTGGACTTCTGCTATTCAACAAAACATGTATAAGATGTCTTATATAAAAATATGAATAAAATACTATATGAATTGAATACATTTGGTTTTGGAATGATAACTAGCAAGATTATATATATTATAAATAATGCATAAATTGTAGTAAAGAGACCATTTTTCTAATCAGTATTTATTTTTTTATTATACAAATATAAAGTGTCAATTTGTCTTTAATAGCAGATGTATAAATTTAAAAAACATTTGTATGAATGTATTTAAAAAGAAAGTTTTTTATAAGATGATGATAAATTGAAAAATGTTTATTTCAGTTAGAAGAAGGAAGCGATTCAAAAGAATCTCCCCAGCAAAGATACCAAAGACTTCAGTATGAAATTAGAGAACTTTCAGAAGAAATTGGTAAAGTTACGGTAAGTGACATAAATTTGGAACTCAATTTCTAATTTTTACCTACAATGCATTTTTTTGTATAAATACATTATAAATGTTTAGTTAATTGTTAAAAATTTCAAGGAATGCATACATTTCATTATTGTTGATGAATTATAGTGATCTATGTATTAATATGGTAGTGTGTGTGTTATTTTGTGTGTCACACTTACATCTTTTTTCTTCCAAGTGACTTTCGTTTGTGATAACTTTCCATTTCTCGTCATAAATAATTTTACCAAAAATTGTTAATAAGTTTTGGTTTCAGTTTCAATTATAGCTAAAGGAACTCAAGTTATATATATATCTATACATTTTTTTTCTTCATAAGTTTGTTTCGATTCAAATTATATAGATATATTTTTTATTTTTGAAATCACAACTTTATAATATATAAGAATCAAAAGAAAATTGACTCTATAGTAATATATATGAAATTTGCATAAATTAAAATATCTTATTTAAGCATATTTTACGATTGGGCTATGCTGAGCGTCCCTGCTAAGCTTAGATAAATACTTCTGCAGTTTTAACAACAGAGCTACAATAATATCAGGATGTCTTCGTTTATATTGAACATCCATAGGATGCCAATATCAATATATTACATATGAAAGAGTCTGCTGTGGAATTTCCACGGGTCCTACTAGTTATCATTATGAGATTGGCTGCTTACAAACAATTAAAGGAGAAATGAAAGTTATTTTGAGGACATATCCATGATGTCACATGACTTGCCATAAATAGCAATCGTGAATTTAAAAAAATTTTTTTATGGAAATTGCTCCAGACAAGGCGTGGCACTTAATAAAGAAGTTAATAAGAATGAAAGATGAAATATAATTATTGCAAAGACAGAAGATACCTATTGATCTTAGTCTTGAAAAGTCCTTGGAAAGAAGTTACTGAAATAGAAAAGTAAGGATTTTATTTCAGGGATCCCACAAAAATCAAGAGATTAGACCATTCCTGTAATGACCTGGTCCCTGTTGATTTTGCAGTAGGTGTTAAGTTCTGTTCAGTTCTAGGAGGTCCACCCTCCTAGGCTTTGCCTTTTCTCTTTGAGAAAGAGTTAGTTTATTGCTAATCGCCTGAGGCGCCCTCACCAGGGAATGCCGATGGGGCTGCCCCCCGGCACTTTTTGCAGATCAGAGTGCCCCTCCTTGGGGGTGCTGACCTCTCAATCCCACTTTCTAACCCTGATGTCACAGTTCTTGCAGTGGGAGAGAACTAAATACCCCTTACAATGACGTATCAAAACGGTAAATAGATGAAGAGCACTAGACCAACGAGTTGGAACAAAGGGAAGCAAGGAATAGATCAGATAACTTCTTAATTAGAGCCCAATTGTCTCTAACATTTTTTAAAGTATCTGCCAAGCGTGTCTTGTTATTCGGAACCCATTGTAGAATGGGTACTGCAACTAGTAATATGTGAATGAAATGAATTTTGAATATTTGAATTTGGATTCTTTGGACTAGTGTTCTCATCTTGAGTGTTATTTGCACAATGTTTCAGTCAATGTAACTTCTGACCTTCTTCAGGTATATTTTCTTGAACTTAGGAATCTGCACAGAATTCCGAACGGAATTCTTTATTTTAATCTACGGGGGTAGCATGCTTTTGTTTCATTCATTATGGGTCCATGGCATAGTGGATAAAATACTTGGTAAAATTCAGTTCTAAAGTTGCTTTTCTGAAGGCTCAATCCTCAAAATTACAATTGCGAATTACTTAAGATGACTGACGAAACGAGAGCATGCTACTCTCATCAATAAATAGTTCCATTTGAAATTCCATGCAGGTTCTTGGGTTTGACAGAAAGATTCAAAATCAATTGAAAAGACACAATCTGAAGGAGGTCAGTTTACATCAATGAAAACATTATGAAAATAACACTCTATGAGAACAGTAATCCAAATAATTCATATAAAACAAATAATCAATTCTCACCTCAAAAATTGATAAACGTAATGAATTTTGAATTTTAAAATATACGTCAACATTTGTTGTTGTTTTAGATGATTCGTCTCAACACTCTTTTTTTTTGTGTCTACTCCTTCTCTTTCTCTCTCTTGCATAGGATGCTGCCAAGACAGATGCCACTGGTGAAAACCTGTCTCCAGTCAATTTTGGAAAGCAGTTAGAATATCTTCATCATCAATTGGCTGATTTGCATCTAGAAAAATTACTCGGACCTGAAGCCTCAATTGATCTTTCTGATCCGCAAGGCGCTCTGAGAAAGTTTGTATTTAGAATTGAATTTCTATACAAAATCTAAATTTTTAATTGTATTTCAACCCTCCTCCCCATCTTTTTTTTTTCTTTTTGTCTAATGTTTCTTAACATTCTCTTTTGTAAGGCGTTTGTTAACTCAATTAGAAACTTACACTCCACCAACTACTGCACCTGCCAAAAGTGGAACGACTTCTCAACCTATAGCTGCGAAAACTGAAGATCATGTCACCTATGAGCTTTATTATCGACCAGAACAGGCTCAGTTTAGCAAAAATGCCAAGGTAAGTCTTTTTAGTTGGTGGTTTTATTTGTCATCTCGGATAAATTTCTAGAAGGAAAAGTGTTTCTGCATGTTTCACTTCAACAAAATAATTCTACCATGTTATCGTTTTTATTGATAAACTTTTAATGAAAAACACTGATGTTAACATTTACAACAGACGTTTTCTTTAAAAATTTTTTTGTTCAGTTATGAATATGGTGGTGATATTTTGAATTTGTTTAAAGATTTTTAATTTTGTTGAATTAAATTTTCATATTTGTATATAAACATATTTTTTTGTGAAGAAAGATTTTTAAAGTTATTTGTAGAAAAAGAATTAAATTTTTCTTTTCTAAATATAATTATATTCATAACTGAACAAAAAAAAAATTTAAAGAAAACAATTTTATTTTTGGCACCTATGCACTTGTGCGTAGATACAACCTTTTTGGTTTTCAGTTGGAACATCCGAAGAGTGCATAGCAGGGCAGATAAATGCAATTTCAGAACGAATTGAAAAGATTTTTTTCATAACAAAGCCAGAATTCTGAAATTTTTGAATACATGTTTTTTGTTGAGAAAGATTTTTTTTTTTTAACAAAAGATATTTTTTTTTATTTTTAATAAAACAAATATTTATTTATTTTTTTTTTTTGTAACACATTTCAGCACTTGTGCATAGGTACAATTTTTTTAGTTTCATGTTTTATTATAAATTTTAAAAAAATCTATATTTTGTGTTATAAGTTTTGTATATTTATTAAAAAAACAACTTTTTGGTCCTGAAATTGCATTTGTCTGTCGCTGCTATGCACTCTCCAAATATCCCATCTGAAACCCCAAAAAGTTGTACCTGTGCATAAGTACCTTATTTTTTAACTTAAAAAAAAATTAGTGCTTATTTAAAAAAAAAAAACTAAATTGCAAAAAATATTTTTATAAATTGAAGTCATATTCCAAAAATCATATAAATTGATCAAGTTTTTTATATAGAAAATCATTTTTTATGATTTTTTTTTAGTGATTTTAATAGAAAAATTATAGTCATTACAAGGCTTATTTTCATCTCGATAGTTCGAATTGCCTCCTCTTATTTATAAAACACTAGCGGGGTTACTTGGCATTGCCTGGGTGTGTGGAGGTGGTGTAGTAAGGAACCCCGGAGTGGGTGTGGGGGATTAAAAGGCGTTAAAAAAAAAAGTGATATAGTAGTGGGATTTCCCGGCGTTGCCTGGGTAGAGTAAGGAACCTGGAGGGGGGGGTTGTAAAAAGTGGTAGTAGCAGAGGAGGGGGAATCAAAACAACAGTAGAAAGTTTGGCTGGACAGATAAAAAAACAAAAGATGTGGTAGTAGGTAGGCAGGCTCGAACCCATAACAAAAAAAAAAAAAAAAAATGATGTTTTTGCTGATGTCTCCATTGCCAAACCGAAAGCCCTGAGTGTTGAAATTAAATGAACTCAATCAAACAGTGATGATGACTTGCTAAAATGTTGGTGCCCCTCCTTGTACAAAACTGCTGAGTTTAGGGTGAAGAAATTAATATTTTTTGGCCATTTTTTTTATATTGTCGTTCGAAGGATTTTGTCAGGATCCATCGCCTCTGCCGAAAATTTTTGTGAGACATATAAAGATGCACACACACATTTTGCCCTTTATTTATTTGTTTATATATATATATATATATATATATATATATTAGATGACGGATCAAAGCATTACATTTCGTTTAGTAATAAAATTTGATTTTGTTATTTAAAAAAATATACTTGATCAATTGCAGTGATTTTTGGAATAAAACATTTTTTGTTTCATGACTGGTACATTAATTTTTGGAAAATTTTTCCATATTTTTGTTTTGAAAATAGGCTTAATTCTAAATAAGTATCAAAACTTTATATAAAAGTGCACTTTATTGAATAATTTGTTGAAATTCTTCAGTTTGGTTTTAATCTCATTGTCATTATCTGGATTGTAGCCTTATTTTTTTTCTTGCGATTTGTCAAGCATAAATGAAAAACTGCAAGTGCGTTAAATTTTTTACTTAATGTTAAATCATTCATATAATTAAACTAAGAAAACGGTGCTTAGAATTCAACTTAATTAAAAAAAAAAACAGAACAATGTTTATGATGTATTAGGTTGGTGCAAAAATAATGTCATTTTTTGACATTCAACTTCAAAAGATCATAACTCTTTTCATAATAAACTTTATTAATCGAAATAGAACCATTAGAATCAACACATTTTTTGCCAACGAGAAACAAGTTCATTTATCTCATTAGCATAGAAATCCTCTCTTTTTGATTGACTATCCTTAATTTAAACATTCGTCACTTCCAGTTTGGTGAGGGACGCAACAGCAAAGACATCACGTTTTTTTTTTTTTTTCACTTTTGTTTTTCCTCCGCAGTACGGGTTCGAGCCTGCCTGCCTATTACTACTTTTTTTTTTTTTTGCTCAACACACACCTCCAAACACCCGGGCAATGTCGAGCACCCAGGCTAGTCATATATAAAAGTAACATGTGAGAAAACGATATTGTTTTTGCACCAACTTAATACCTGTCATGGAGCAGAAATATCATATTCCAAAAATTATATAAATTGATAAAGTTTAATTTTTAATCAATTAATGTGAATTCTCCATCATTATAACATAAATCTAGTAGTTCTGACTTGTTAAATTATCTCCCTTTAGATTTTTGACATTTTTTTCATAATGGCCAGTGAGACAACTTATCAGATACTCATAAAATTTGATTTTGGTTTACAAGAAACTACTTGATCAATTTAGGTGATTTTTGGAATATAACATCTTCATTTTGTGACAAGTACATACATCATAAAGATTTTTCTGTAGTTTTTTTTTTTTCCTTTAAGTTGAATTCTTAATAAGAATCCTAAAAAAACTGTTTAATTAACTTTTGTTAATATTATTAAATATTAGGGAGGTGATAGTGTTTAAATGGATAACATGGATTGACAACCTGGGTGTGCTAAGTTCAAGTCAGATCATATAGTATAACTTTCATTTTGGCAACTATTACACTGCCCTTGCAACAAGAATGTCGCCCAAAATCAAGTTAAGCAACAAAGTTGTACTGTACTGATTCATATGAATTTACTTTATTAAATACTAGCTGTTCCAGGTCATCTTTTCCAGCATGTATTTATGTATATATATATATATATATATATATATTATTTTTTTTTTTTTTTAATTCCAGTGTTGGGAATGGAAGTAAATTTTTTTATTAAAATATTTATATGAAATTTATGAATGAAGTATATAAGACATTTTTGTAAGTTATGTTCATAAAAGCCATAAATATTGCCTATGGTCATTAAGTAATAAAAATCATAAAACATAATAAAAATTATCCTTTTGTAATGAAAGTTTAATGGCTTAATTAATATGTTACTTTCTCGTGCATACAAAATAAATGAACATACTTGCTCAACTAAAATTAATATAAACATTGCCTTTGTCATTTCGTAGTAAATATATTAAAAAAAAATGCGATCAATAATCATAATCGTGTTTAGCAATCGGCAATTGAAATGCTGAAAAGACACAAGATGTGTTAGTATCATATGTCTGTGTTTCAATGGTAGGAAATATTAAAAAATTACAATATTCATGCTTTTCAATCAACTAACAAAGTACTAGTTCCATGATTTTTTTAAAAGAACAATGTGTTATCTTTGTTATAATTGAACATACATTTGGAGCTGAAAAGAAAAATATCTGCCATTTTTAATGTACATTTGTTTCTAAAAAGATTGTTTTCATGAAAAAAAATATTTCGCGGAGAGATAAATTGTATTTGCAAAGAGATGAAAATATATTATTCTTAGAAACATACACTAACATCAACAAAAAAAATGGTAAGCAGCAGCAAATATTGATGTGCCAGACATACTGCTATTTAGGTTTAATTTTTATAATGCAGCCAACATAATTTTATATATTCATCATCGTCATATTTGATATTATGTCCATTTTATGTCCATTTATTAGATTACTCGATTGATTCGAAAATCAATTAGAATTATTTGTGGAATAAAATGAACAAATTTATTGAAAATCAGAAAGGGGTGGCTTGCCTGGTTGTAAAATATGCTTAAATCTATTTTAATTCATGCAGATTGCATATTTATTATTACAGAGCCAATTCTCTGTTGAATATTACACACACACACACACACATGGTACTGATTTCAAAAGTTTAAAAATAAATGACTTGGGTGCTGTCAACTATAATGGAAACCAAAACATTTAGTGTTCCAGCCGCGTTCCCTATTGTTTGAGCTATCAACAGATAGATAAGAAACATTTAAAATTAAACTACTTCAAGCTATGAATGAATTTTCACATGCGCAAAATTAATAAAAATATGTTGTCAAGTTGAAATGAACATTTTGCATTTCAACTTACAGACATATTTCTATATGCGTTATTCATCCATCCAAACAAAGATTTTACTAGTTATAAACCATCCTTGGTGTATCATTACTATTTCCTGGTAATTTCAGTGTTTTGTGACCAGTAGTTTAAGAGTTTATTAGTTAAATATTTTCACACAGATACCCATACATACATATGTCTTATTTACATAGAAAAATGAAATATTACTAAATTATTTTGTTAATAGGTAAAAATTGTTTAATAACAATTTATGATAGAAATTTACTTCTTTTTTTTTGTTGTTTTTTTATAGTTGGCCAACATTGAAGAAAGATTGGAGCGCTTGGAAGCTGTGATTGGGCACAATCCACAGAAAATGGTTAGTGGTCAACAATTTGCAAGAATTTTTAATGATTTCACAAATCTTCAAATTGCAACTGTACTTAATGAGAATATGACAAGATCAGTTTATATAACAAACATTACTTTAGAATTAAGAGATGTTATAACTTTAATGTTTATACACAAAATATCACAATAGCAATAATAAAAAGAAATATGAATGCTTGATCCATTTCAAGATCCAGGTGTCTGTTTGCCAGAAGGAGTAGAAAAGGATTTGTTTTTGTGGAAGGATGATCATCAAGTATCTCTATACTTTTTGTAGAAAATTTATTTTCTTATTTAATACAAACTCGATGTTAAATGTAA
This sequence comes from Euprymna scolopes, assembly GCF_053919585.1. Classification (NCBI taxonomy): domain Eukaryota; kingdom Metazoa; phylum Mollusca; class Cephalopoda; order Sepiida; family Sepiolidae; genus Euprymna; species Euprymna scolopes. Next base: position 80,021,896 of record NC_136493.1, on the reverse strand, counting down.
CCTCTTTTCTTCCATGACTGTTAAAATTCTAATCTTGAGACGCTATTATTAGAAGATTGCTGTACAAGGCCAACTGTCTCCTTCTATCCAGTTTGTCTTTTTCAACAAAATTCCTTCTTTCCTAGATATATTGCCTTCATTACAGCTGATGAATTCCATCTATCCCCTGTATCGTAAAAAAAAAATCATATGGATGCAATAAAAAAAATAGCTGGGTGGAATAAAATTGCTCCATCATCTTCCAATGCAATAATGCATACAAAGGTCACAAACACAAGTGGGATAACATTTTTTTCACAATTTTGCTAGAAAAAAAAAAAAAATTAAACCGAGAAATTTTAAATGATCACAAAAAAAAAGGTAAAGCAAATTTCAATCATAAAACTGTAGAAATTTATAATCAACATTTTTCCAAATGGAATTAAAAACGTTTCTTACCAAAATATTTACTGAATTAGTTGATCGTGATGTGTCTTTTTGAATTCTTAAAAAACCTTGAGTATCCTCTGAGTACGTACAGGATATGATTCATCAGAAGTGCTCTGTTTGAAAGCAAGCCACAACAATACCAGCACCCAAAACTTTGAAAAGATGCATTAGAGATTAATAGAGTTAGGGTTAGAAGTTATTAAAGATGGCAGATTGAAATGATAACTGGAGGCAAACAAATGATGATTACGATTGCAATTGGATTTGAAGAAAAACATAGATGATACAACTGTCTATGGCAGCATTTGGAAGATTTTTCTGATTCTCTCTTGATCTAGAGCATGTGGTGCAATTGGAACAAAAGTGACTTATTATTTTTAATACCTCTAGAACAATGCTTCTCTCCTATCACCATCAACCCTTGAAGTTGAGTTGAAATAAATAGCTTTGTCTTTGCAGAAGTCTCATACTAATAAACTGTTAGAACTAACCTTCACTCCGAACTTAAAATGGAAGACTCTCATCCACTCCATTTTTAAGGTTGTATGAAAAATGATCAAAGCTTTCTACCACTTTAGAAAGTACCTCACTCCTGATGCAGTTCTCTACCCATACAAGAACTAAATATTTTAAGATGGAGTACTGTTGTCACTGTTATACTATCTTGGTTTGAAGTGTGTATTTTGTTATTGCTACTCCAACAGATATTCCGGGTGGAATTTTATCATGCTGGGTGTGGTACCACAATGGTCACATCTCCATTGGCAGCAATAGTTGACCATTATTTTGTCCATATGTTGTCTTTAGATCTGCAAAAATATGTCATCTACTGTTGGGCTGAATGAGTAATAATTAGTTGTAAGGTTAGTCATTAATTCTCTGCAGAGAATTAATTACTTAGAATTCAAGAAAATGGACCCTAGCAGCTGTAAATTGAACACTTTATAAAATGTGGACAAGGATTTTGATATAGAAGTATTTATTTTTCTCACTGCATTTTGAAAATCGCAGAACTCAAATTGCTGATGCTAGATAAAAATGTTTGTCTTGCCTGTCTGACAGAATTTCAATGACTGCCTTCTCACTTGTGATGATGAAAGAGGGGAACAAAAGTTCAATAAAAAGAAAGAAAGAATTAACAAAAGAAATTTTAAAAAATCAAGTTTCTCATAGTCTATTTACCCACAATGAAATGCAATTCTATTTTTTTTTTTTTATATATATCAAAATAGAATCTTTGATCTTTCCCAATTTGTATTTTCTTTTTTCTTCAGAATGTTCTTACAGCAGAGCTCAGCAACAAAAGTCTTTTGGTAAGTGCTTAGCTGCATTATTTTTTTTTTTTTTTTTTCATTATGCTAAAAATTTACGCATTTTTAAACTTTAACTTTCTTCCAAGACAGATTATAATTATTCCCAAAAATGTTTTATGATTTACTAAAATTATCAGTGAAAGACAACAAATACATTCAAACATTTTTAATATAATCGAGAATTTTGCCGGGGAATTTTCTCAATTTTTAGAGAACTCCAATTGAGCAACATTAAAAATGCTTGAATATATTTACTCTCTTTTATATTTTTAGAGAAAAAAAATCAAGAAAATTAGTTTAGAAGGGATACAAAAATAAGTTTTTTTTTGTTTTTTTTCATTACTTTAAGTTAAAATGCAGCTATAAAAATTAAATATAAAACAAAGTTTTCATTGAAATGAGGTGCATGGAGGTTTCATTGTAATTTTTACAATCAGATGGTCAAATTGATCAAATTAATCTGAGTCCTCATTGATCTCTTGGTGCTTGGTGGTCACTCTGGCAAAGGTCCTGAATGTTAAACGGTTCTGTCTGGTGAATTACCCCTTCTCCCATATAAAATGATCAAAAGAGCAAATTATCCAGCACTGGTATCACTGGGAGCAAAAGTCATTTAAGCCAAAAGAAAAAAGGATAACACTTTGATAACTTCTTTTTTCTTTCTTTGTTTTTTGGGGTTTTTTTTGATAATGTAACAATAATTATTCATAGAAAAGTCATACACTCTGATTCTTTACCAGTCTCAATTTGGCCCTTAATATTTGTGTGTGGACGACACTTGGGCGATTTTTAAGTTTAGTAATCAACCCTAAGTTCAAGGGTCAGTCTCTCAGCAAAGTAGAGTCCACTGGGGAGCAAGGTGTAGTCTAGACCCAGTCCAATTCAGTCTCTCTTTTTCTATTTATCTGAAGCTCCTGATGCACTGGCTTACATAGAGAATTTGCTGGGGGATAACTTTGCCCCTCCACCAATAGAATTTAATTTGTAATTTTCGATAATGCATTATCGTTCTAACTTCTTGCTACGTTTACTGGTTCTAATATTCCAGGATCCGCCACTCTGACACTAGAATGGTCAGTGGATTTACAACATTCCCTTTCTTACTTTCTTCATCTAATTTTGATCTCTTCCTGCTACCATGATTACTCTGACATGGGGCTGTTTAAACCCGAGACAGTCATAATTCTCTCGCACTCAAACCACCCGAACTCTAACCATGGGAAAGAATCCAGGCAATTCAATTAACAACCATTGCAATGGATATGGGTGGGCTTTTTAGTTTTTAATTATAAGCAATTCTTAATAACTTGACATTTTTTTTTAGAAAATTCAGTCAGCAGTGTCCTATTCCAGATGTTTATGATAACAAAAAAAAGGCGCAAATCTTCCTGAGATGACAAGGCTTTCTATATTGGAGAAGTTTGACATGATCGAACAAAGGACCGTTATTTTGTTTACCAACGCAAGCCAATTTATATCTCACAAATCCTCAAAAAGGGAATTTATTGGCAAATCAATTTCTTTTTATGGTTCAAAAATAACTCAAGGATTTTCTTTGGAGAAAAAAAGAGAATATTTCTTATTAATTCTTTTTTTTTTTTTGTTTACGACTTCTATAAACAAAACAGAATCTTTTCTTTCTCTGCCTTTCTTTTCTTTTCCACTGTCTGAATTTTGATGTTTCTTTCTGGCGCATCAACCTTTTTTTAACCCATTAAGATTGTCACACTTTTTTGTTTTCAATTTTTTCTCTGCTTTCAAATTTGAACTTTATCATTATTTCACAGATCAAAATTCTTGTAGAGCTTGAACAGTTGAACAGGTGCTATTACGTTTTATTTGAATTATTCAGACTATTCTCATCGTGAATGTTATTCTCACAATGTTTCAGTCGATGTAACCTCCAACCGTCTTCAAGTCAATTTTATCATACTGAAGAATCTTTATTGCATTTTAAACCACACCTTCTATTTAATTCATGGGGGTAGATTTTTATCATTCTATCAGCCATGACTATGTAATAATCTTATTCACTTGTTATGAGGATTGAATCATCAACTTGTTATTTAAAATTAATTATTACTTAACACTTTATCCATTGCACCATGTGTCTATTGTAAAAATTATCAATCCTTATCTAAAAAAATTCTAAACAGTAAATTTAATTCTTTGTAATCAATCACAGTTTTTTTTAAAAATGATGCCAGAAATTCTGTAATTCTGTATATGTAAAAAACCTGAATTGCTTTTTGATTCAGCATTCTTTCTTATCATTGCAAAATAAAAAAAAAATTTTTAATTGTAAAACCTGCAAGTGAAAAGTTAAAATTATGAAAATATTTACATCAGAAAAAAATGTTTGAGTTGAAATATCCTTTAACATTGTTTCTTTTTGTTTCTTTTTTTTTTTTTTTTATAGAACGCTGTGTCGTCAATAAACAGCAAATTGTCATTGTTAGATCCTGCTCAGATCGATCAAGTGGAGGGCAGGTTGCATAATGTGCTGCAGAAGGTCAATCAGATTAGTGAGAAAAAGACAGCCGATGACAGTACAGAGAAACAAGCCAAGGTGAGCACATTTATCTCTCTCTTTATTTGACTTCTCTCAGTTTAGAGAGACAATGTATACTCTTTTGCATGGGAAATCTGTTGTGAGATAAAAGTTGCGTCATTACATCTTTCCTGGATTAGCATAGATCAAGTCCAATAAAAAAAAAAAAAAAAAGAAGGATGACTAGAAACTGTACAAGTAGAAAAAGACTGGTATTTTTGAGTTTTCTTTCTCCTAGATAGGTTGCATAATTAACTTTTCGGAGTTTAGTCTACTGTTTGATCCACCTAAGTTGCTGGGGATAATGGATTTTTTTTTTTAATTACATTTTCATCCCAAACAAGGCACATTGCCACTTTGATGTAGGGGGGTACTATTAGAGACACAAGCTACAGGGGAACTATGTGGGGAGTTGGGCAGCAAGACGTCGGTCCACATTACACTGAACTTCTGCATGTCAGTACAGTTGGGGAAGCAGGAACCCAGAAGGGAATTTAAAAGTTTAGCGGTTCTGGGGAAGAAACTATTGGAGTAGAAGGCTCTCTTACATCTAGGGATCTCTACTGTGAAGGGGTGGGATTTTACTGCTTGTCGGGTTTGTCAGGGGTATTTACGTTGAGGGGGTACAAGTGCTTGCAGTTCATCGGAACATTCACCGTTAAAGTACTTGTAGAACAAGCAGAGGGATACTACATTTCGTCGATGGGACAGAGGCTAAAGCTTGGATGGCAGTTCAGGACCTATTAGGTTGGCGACTCTCTTTTGAACCTTGTCTAGGAATGAGAGACTAGTAGCAGATGCACCAGCCCAAATATGACAACAATACTCCATACATGGGCGAATGGTGGCCTTATAGAGGTACAGGATACTTTCGGGCGTTAGTAGCTTTCTAGCACGGTATAAGAACCTACCTTTTTCGCAGCAGTCCTGGCAATGCTCTCAATGTAATTGTTCCAACTCATGTTTCCTGTAAACGTTAGGCCGAGGAGTTTAAAAGATGTGCTTTCAGATAAAGAGTCTTTGGCCATTTCTATTGGTGGTAGAGAAGGTTTCTTGTAGTTATTGAAGGAAACAAGTTTAGTCTTGGCAGCATTGAATATGACCATCTATTTTTGTCTCCATTCCACTACAGATTGGAGGTCATCCTCTAATGTTTGTGCCATTTCCTTATATATGTGTTCATTTGTTTTCCTGTCGTGCCTGTTATAGAGCGTGGTGTCATCACAATTTTGTCAGGGAGGTCATTTATGAATATTAGGAATAATAGAGGTCCAAGGATAGACCCCTGAGGCACTCCTGCATTTATATCATATTGTTCAGATGTACGCCCATCGAGGACAACCTGGATTTTTCTCTTATCTAAGAAGGATTTAATTATGTTAAGTATTCTTCCAGTGATACCGTATGATCTGATTTTCCTGAGACCTTCATGCCATACTCTGTCAAAAGCCTTAGATATATCTAGAGCTACTGCTCTACCCTCCCCTGCTTTGTCAAAAGCCTTAGATATATCTAGAGCTACTGCTCTACCCTCCCCTGCTTTGTCAAGTGAATGGTATATATGTTCGGAGATTACAGTTAGGATGTCTGCTATGGAACGGGCTTGCCTAAATCCATATTGTTGGTCAGTCAGAAGTTTAGCATCTGTAAGGTGATGAACTAGAACTTGGTTAATTATGGACTCAAATATTTTGGCAAAAAGTGGGAGGAGGCTAATGGGGCGGCAATTTACTGGGTCAGTTCTTACGCCAGAATTCTTGAAAACTGGTGCCACAGAAGCAGTTTTCCAGCAGGCAGGAAAGCAAGATTCATTAAGGCATTTGTTGTAAAGTTTGGAGAGGATTGGAGCTACTTCGGCGGAGCACTTTTTTAATAGTACAGCCGGGATGAGATCAGGTCTACATGCTTTTGAAGTGTCAAAATTTTTTATGATACCATGTACCTGAGAAAGGGTGATTTTCAAATCGTCTGGTGTGGCATCTGTCCGCAAAGGAAAGTCAGGGAAAGGGTGGTTAGTAGGGTCCAGTGTGGAGTTAGAGGCAAACCGACTGGCAAGCATGTTAGCCTTCTCGGTTGCTGAGCAAACAACCTCATGATTGTTGGATAGTGGGGGAATTGTTGATTGCCCATTATTTACTACACTGTTGTAGATTTTCCAGAAGTCACGGGTTCCCAATTTCTGTGTTTCGATAAGTTTTTTGGTGGTTTCAGTAAATTCTCTCTTAGCTGTCGCTATTTCTTTCTTACAGTTACTTTTGGCTTCTATATACTTCTGTCTGTTTATGTCGGTTAAATCTGCGGTATGCATGCTGCCTTTGCGCGATGGCAGCTGCACATGTGGAAGTAAACCATTAGGGAGAGTGGGGCTTGCTATAAAATTTCCACGTGGGAACATGTGCTTCAATTGCTGTTTTGAACCATTCAGTTGTCTCATTTGTGCACTGTTCAGCAGGAAGTGAAAAGATATTTCGCCATGGGGCGTCTCTGATTAGATCCCTGATGGCTTCCCAGTCAGCCTTTTTATAATATCTCATTGTTTTGAGCAATGGCTCTTCTGTTTTTGTTTTTTTTGTTGTTGTTTTTTTTTTTTACATAGGCATCACCACTTATCAAGGCCAAGAGACCACTCGAGGATAAGGGTTAAAGAGTGTACAGTAGAAATTGAACAATATAGTAACCGTTAGTAATGGAGATTTGGTAAATTTGTTAACTTATATGGAACGGCTCATCAAAAACTTGTTTACGTTATACTTGAAGACAACCATATTGTAGTCAGCTGGAAAGCAGAAAAACAGAAGACAATTCCATAGGCGTGTAGTTCTAAGAAAGAAGCTTTGCTCATGGAATCTACATTTAGGTTTAGGCACAGATAAAGAGTGGGGGAAACTAGTGATAGTGTTTTCTGCTAGACGGGTGTTTCTTGTGAAAGTTTGGCGAGGAGAGACTATAGAATGGAGCTCAGCCGAGCACCTGCCATGAAAATAACGATAAAGCAGAGACAAACTCGCAAAATATCTTCTGTGAGAAAGAAGTTGCAGGTCCATTTATGAGAGTTGGGATTCTGTTTGCTATTTGCCAAAACTGGTGGGAATCAAACCGCTGCTCAGCTACTTGTGACTTGACAGACTGAGCATACAACTCTCTTGTGTTCTTTAATACTTTTTTACAGTGGTTGCTGGCAGTTCTGAAAGCGGCTTTAGTCTCAGTACGTCTATTACGTTCGAAGCAATGGAAAAAGTGATTTCTATGCGCGATGGCAGCAGCACATTCCGGAGAGAACCACAGCTGGCTGTTAGGTTTTTGCTGGAATTTTTTCGAGGGTATGAAACGGTCTATATCTACAATTAACCATTCTGTCAGGTCTGATACTATAGAGGACACATCCTTTTTAAACATGGAACACAGAGGTAGATTTGATATAAATGTGCGGAGGCTATCCCAGTCAGCCATAGAGTATCGATATACTGTACGATGGAGAGGTACATCTGGGGACTTATTACATTTCATTTGTATCCTAACTGATTCAACTGAGTGGTCGGAAGATCCAAGTGGAGACAGAACAGAAGCTGAACACAGTTCAGGGCAAGTTGTGAGAAAGAGGTCTAGGAGACTTGCATACTGGCCGTTAGAAACGGGAACACGGGTGGGTTCATGAACGATCTGAGTGAGGTCATAAGCAATGGAAAAATCATGACAGAACCTCCCCTCATCATTGGTCTTGTTTGAGTGAGTTAACCATTCCACATTGTGAACATTGAAGTCTCCACAGACATGAATATTAGCTTAAGGATAAGCAGATAGGGCCTGGTCAATTTTCTCAGCTATGCTTTTAAAGATAGTAACTCTGCTGTTGTGTAGGTTAGTCTCACTTAATGCTAAGGTATCCGGCGTGTTTGTTAGAAGAAATGCTTCAACATCATTTAAATTAGTTCTAAACCCACGGATGTTCGTAAATTTAAGTCTCAAGAGAGGAGACAATTTGATTTTGAGTTTTGTCCTGGTTTAAGCGTAATTTTAGATTGTACTGTCATTTTTGTTTTTAAGAGTTTCAGTTTAGGTAAAGGGTGCTGAACAAGTGGTTATGCAGAATACCAGACATGCAACACAAGTAGACCATTTACTTGGAGGTCATTATCACTAAGCATCTACACATTTCTACTGCCAAGGCATGCATTATTTTATTCTTACCCAGGTAAATACTTACTAGCTATAGCCTGTAATTCCATGGGCTTAGAACTAATTCAAATGATGTTGAAGCATTTCTCCTAACAAACACCCTGGATATCTTAGCACTAAGTGAGACTAACCTACACTCCTCCATCCCCTCTAACTACTTTAACATGCCTGGATATCTCCCACTCTGCCATAAGGACTCTGACAGACATATGCACGGGTCTATATCCAAAACTAATCCAGGATTCCTAGCTTTCCTAACATTCTCACTGAAAGTGATATTGTTGTCCTGAGAACTCAATCAAAATCAAATTGTGGTTAAAAAAACTTTCTAGGTAACACCGGGCAGATATGCTTGATAAGATCTAAAATGCAGTATAAGAAAAAATCGTTTTTATTGATATAAAAAATAAATGAAAGCTGCCATTCCTAATAAACTGATATTTCAATTCTATCTTCAAATATAACATTTCATGCCGTTGCAGTTCAAATGATATTTCATGCTGTTGTGGTTCATATGACATTTTAACACTATTTTCTCGTATGTATATATCATTCTCTACAGTTTTATTTTATTTTTTGTTATTTCTCAGACATATTTTAACCATTCTTACTTCACTTATTTTAAAACAATTTCCTGACTAAACTTTTGTCATGCTACATTGATGTGGTGGTGGTGGGGGGAGGTTCCCCTCCAGTTTATGCTAGCTTATTTAAATGACAAAAAATTTTTATTTAGGTATATTTAATATAATCAGCCATGGAAAGGCACAAAACAAACAAATAAAATAAAAATAAAAAATTAGAAAAAATTAATTAAATAAATAATAAATCTAAGTGATCCCCCCCCCCTTACCTTAAATTTTCATTCTATCCCTAAGCTAAGATGAACACCTCTCTCTCTCCTGGTCACTAACTAACCAACTGCTCTATTTCCCAAGTTGCCATTAAATCTAATGCATTGCACGTAACTTAGATGGGTCCTAGCTCTGAAACCTTAACCGTAATAGACTGACTTTTTGTAATCGATACGCGATTTTTAAGAGAAAGGCGAAACCATCTTCCTTCATTAGAAGTCTGAAGACAACATACTTAATGTCTAAAATTCCATACATTCGTATACACTGAAAACATGCTACTTATCCATCCATCTATATTTAATTATACTTACAGAATATGCCATAACTTATAGCTTTCAGGTATACCTGTACTGAACTCCAAATCAAATGTTTCTTGTATCTATCTGGAGCATATATCTTATCTTTCAGTCGTATTAAATACTCAGTTTGGGCACCAAATTTTAATTCCTAATATTAAGTAAATCATACTTTAACATATTATCCTATTCCTAAACTTACAAAACTATATCTAACCATACATTAACTCGTCTCTCTTAAACCAATGCTGTTGCAAATTTAGTTGCTTCCACTGCATGAATTTTTACTTATCCCCTCTCCCATTTACAATGAAAATGGAAAGCATAGCAATGTCCTTTTTAAACAACTTTGAGGAGTGTAATTTTTCAGTAGATATTAATCTAAATAACCGATTAATATTAACTACCCATGCGGGGTCGCAGAAATACTTGAATTAGGCGTGGGGCAAACCCTCTTAGTACTGATGGAACAGTAGATCTTCCCAGGTCAACCGTCTAGTAGAAGGAAAACTCTGAAGCTAAACCTAAGGGAGAGAGGCCTCTTCAGTCCCGGACGACAACCTTCCTAGAGCTGGTAACTCAAACAAATTACCGGTTGGCAAACCTAAACTGCTTAAGGAGATAGGCTCTGTCTATCACCCGGCTTTCATACTCCTTCTTTGCCTATTAGCCAGAGGTGCTATCACAGGGACTCGTCAGAATCACCCAGTGCTTGCCTTTGTTTCCTGACTAGGGCAATGAACGCTGTTTTTTCCCCGCTCCCGCAGCATCCAATCCCCCTAAACTGGACACTGTGGGGGTGCTTCAGTGCCATATATGCTGGTACGGTTAGACTTGGCTGCCTTTGTCTAAGGGATTGAGGGTACCGGATTGACAGTTCCTGGCTGCTGCTTCTGACTGATAGTACAGGAGCCCTAACTCTTTGTTAGCGCTTAGAGCGGCTGCTCCATCAACAGTTGTATAATATCAGGATGATTGTAGTGCCATGTCGCGCATGGAAAGGGACCCTGTACTAATCTCCGGTAGGCTTTCCTGAGGCCACAATCCTGTAGGTGAGGACAACTGATGGTCTACTTGTATTGCATGTCTGATATTCTGCACAACCACTTGTCCAGCACCCCTCACTCACCCTAACTGAAAACTTTTAAATTAAATAAATGGAATGACTGCTCAAACAAAAGTTACGTTTAAACCAGCACTAAACTCAAAGAAAACCAACCTGCCTCCTCTCTTGAGGCTTGCATTTACGAATATCTGGGCTTAGAACTAACTTAGATGATGTTGAATCATTTCTTCTTGTAAACACCCTGGATATCTTAGCATTAAGTGAAACTAACCTACACTCCTCCATTCCCTCTAACCGCTTTAACATGCCTGGTTATCTCCGCTCTCCCTCAACCAGAACTATACCCTAATAAACAAAGTCTCTGACAGCATAGATATAGCACTCTCCCTCAATACTAGCGCACAACCTACACTCCTCCATTCCCTCTAACCGCTTTAACATGCCTGGTTATCTCCCACTCTGCCATAGGGACTCGGACAGAGATATGCATGGGCTTGGAGTCTATATTCGTAACACCCTCCCCCTGGCTAGAGAAACAAAACTAGAATCGGATGACCAGGCCGTTATGTGCTTCAGCCTAAACATGCAACATAATATTAGCTACTTGTATTTTCTCTACCGCTCTCCCTCAACCAGAACTATACCCTAATAAACAAAGTCTCTGACAGCATAGATATAGCACTCTCCCTCAATACTAGCGCACAAGTACATGTATTTGGTGACTTTAATGTCCACCACAGTAACTGGCTTGAATTCTCTAGTGACACAGACGTAGCTGGTAGCACAACACATAGCTTCTCTATATCCCATTCCCTATCTCAGATGGTTACATTTCTGACACGTTTCCCAGACCAGCAAGATCAACATGCCTCACTTCTAGATCTATTTCAACAGTTCCCAATGATTGTTCAACAAATGCCCACAGCCCACTCGGGAATGCTGATCACGCTGTGATAATGGTAGAAATCACCCTAAATTCTCACCCTAAAACTGAAGACCCACTACTCAAAACAAGGAGATATTACAAAAAGGCTGACTGGGAAGCCATCAGAGAATTCATCAGAGATGCCCCATGGCGAAATATCTTTTCTCTTCCAGCGGAACAGTGTGCAAATGAGACCACTGAATGGTTCAAAACTGCAATTGAGGCACATATTTCCACACGGAAATTCTATAGCAAGCCCCACTCTCCCCAATGGTTTACTTCTGCTTGTGCAGCTGCCATTGCTCAAAGGCAACATGCGTTCCGCAGATTCAAGCGACATAAGTCCAGTTCAAACAGACAGAAGTATATAAAAGCTAGAAATAATTGTAAGAGAGTAATAGCAACAGCTAAGACAGATTACACTGAAACCACCAGAAAACACATCGAAGCACAGAAATTAGGAATCCGTGATTTTTGGAAAATCTACAACAGCGTAGTAAATAATTGGCAGTCAATGATTCCCCCACTATCAAACAATCATGAGGTTGCTTGCACGGCAACCAAAAAGACTAATCTGCTTGCCAGTCGGTTTGCCTGTAACTCCACTCCCTTCCCAACTTTCCTTTGCGGACAGACACCACACTAGACAATTTGAGAATTACCCCTTCTCAGGTACATGGTATCATAAAAAACCTAGACACCTCAAAAGCATGTAGACCTGATCTCATCCTGGCTGTGCTATTAAAAAAATGCTCTGCTGAGGTTGCTCCAGTTCTCTCCAAACTTTACAAAAAAATGCCTTAACGAATCTTGCTTTCCCGACTGCTGGAAAACCGCTTCTGAGGTACCAGTCTTCAAGAATTCTGGTGAAAGAACTGACCCACTAAATTATCGCACCATTAGCCTCCTCCTGCTTTTCGCCAAAATATTTAAGTCCTTAGTTAATCAAGCCCTTGTCCAACACCTAACAGCTCCTAACCTCCTGACCGACAAACAATATGGATTTAGGCAAGCCCGTTCAATAGCAGATATCTTAACTGTAATCTCTGAACATATATACTGTTCACTGAACAAAACAGGGGAGGGTGGAGCGGTAGCCTTCAATATATCTAAGGCTTTTGTCAGAGTATGGCACGATGGTCTTCTAAGGGAAATTAGATCCTATGGTATCACTGGAAAAATACATAATGTAATTAAATCCTTCTTAAGTAAGAGAAAAATCGAAGTTGTCCTCGACGGTCATACATCTGAACAATATGATATAAATGCGGGAGTACCTCAGGTGTCTATCCTTGGACCTTTATTATTCCTGATATTCATAAATGACCTTCCTGATAAAATTGTTTCGGAGATGGGTATATTTGCTGATGACACCACTCTCTATAACAAGCACAAGGGGAAAACAAATGAACACATATCTAAGGAAATGGCAGAAACACTAGAGGATGACCTCCAATCTGTAGTGGACTGGTGACAAAAATGGATGGTTACATTCAATGCTGTCAAGACTAAACTTGTTTCCTTCAATAACTACAAGAAACCTTTTCTACCACCAATAGAAATGGCCAAGAACACATTAGCTGCAAGTACTTCCTTTAAACTGCTCGGCCTAACGTTTACAGGGAACATGAACTGGAATAGATACATCGAGAGCATTGCTAAGGCTGCTGCAAAGAAGGTGGGCCTGCTCTACTGTGCTAGAAAATTACTTACGCCTGAAAGTATCCTGTACCTCTATAAGGCCACCATTCGCACATGTATGGAGTATTGTTGTCACATTTGGGCTGGTGCATCTGCTGCTTGTCTCTCACTCCTGGACAGGGTTCAAAAGAGTCGCCAACCTGATAGGTCCTGAACTGTCATCTAGGCTTCAGTTCATGACATTTCATGCTGTGGTAGTTCATATGACATTTTATTCATGCCATCGCAGTCCGTATGGCATTTTATTTATGCCGTCGCGGTCCGTATGACGTTTCATATGTGGCGTCGTGGTCTGTATGACATTTCATTTGTGGCGTCACGGTGCGTTTGACATTTCATTCATGGTGTCACGGTGCGTTTGACATTTCATCTTGTTTTCTTTTAGAAAAACTTGTTTAACTTAAAACTTTTAAATTTTTTTGGATATTCCAAGGAACCGCATTTACCATTTTCCCCAGTTGAGTAATAATTCACGACACTATTTTCATCAAAACTCTTATTTTCTTTGCAGGTGTCTGAATTATATGAAATTGTGAAGAAATGGGAAAGCATGTCTGATGTTTTACCGCAAATTGTTGATCGATTAACCACTCTGAAAGATATTCATGAACAAGGTTTGTTATCAATATTTGTTTCACTTTGGATTTTTTTCATGATATATATCATGTATATATATAATGTATTCTGTAAAATTCTAAGTATTTAAAAAAAAAATCGTTTTCAATTCAGGTTGGTGTGTGAATATTGATTAAAATAGATGATCCTCAAAGAGGCGTGACAAGCAAACAAATTTGTTAATCACCATATTAGGAATGTTTCACCGCAAAAATAAGATCCAAACAAAACTTTTAGATTAAAAATTTCTGATGTGTGAACTCAAGTTATATAGAAAAGTTGGTTTTTTTTTTCAAAGCCAAAATCTTTGCCAAGAACTTTGAATCAAACTCAACTTTATGTGATCAGGGCCACCTAACACCTGAATTTCCTCCCAAAACTGTAAATAATCTGAACGACATCCACATATGTTTGCGATGTGGCCACACTCATCAAGAACGTTGATGCCAGGAAAGAAACTGGTCTTGAAAATATTCCAGTTATAATATTCAAAAAGCTACAACCGGAACTAGCACTCATTCTTGCAAAGCTGTTCAATCGATGCATAAAAGAGAAATGCTTCCCAACATATTGGAAAACTTCATTAGTTTGCTCAGTATTTAAAAATAGTGGAGATCGATGTTTTGCATCTCAGTACAGATCAATTAGTCTTCTGTGTATCATGAGTAAGTCGCTTGAATCTGTGATGAGTAAAGAAATTGTCAACCACCTCAGCAAAAACAACTTACTCAGTGACAAGCAATATGGTTTCTGTTCTATGAGATCTACAGCTGATGTACTGACTGTAATTTCATATAGGATCAGTGAATCTCTTGACAGGGCCTTAATTTCCAGAGCAAAAGCTCTGGACATATCAAAGGCATTTGATAGGGTTTGGCATAAAAGTTTATTTTACAAGATTTCCAGCTATGGAATATCTAAAAGTTTCTTCTCAACATAGAATCTTTTCTCTCCAATAGGTTTATATAAGTAATCATCAATGAGCAGAAGTCCGAAGCTCAAATGTTGGCTTGCCTCAAGTATCCGTCCTGAACTCAACTCTCTTCCTGATCTTCATCAGTGATCTCCCAAATCACATTCTAAGTTCATTCATTGACATATATGCAGACAAAACTAACATTTATGGCAATACTTCAAAGACCAACAATAACTACTCCTCCAACGTTGAGCACATGATACAATGGCGCAAAGATGACTGGTGAATTTTAATGCATCCAAAATTAATCTTCTCTCTTTTCACCATAAACACTCTGATTCCCACTTAGCTCCAATTGATATGAATCTCTCATCTCAAAGAAGCTTTCTGTTTCAACAACCTTTTGGCACTGACCTTTACTCCTGACCTGAAATGAAAGACCTACATCAAATCTGTTGCCAAGGTTGCTGGAAAAATGATTGTATTATTTTATTGCTTCATAGGGTATCTCATTTCAGACACAATGTTTACCTGTATAAGAGCCAGATACAACCTAAAATGAAGTACTATTGCCTCATCTAGGCAAGATCTGCTCGAAGCACCTATTTTGCCTCAACAAAGTTCAAAATATGCTTTGAAACTTAGTGATGCCTTTTTCTTCTCCCTGCAATTTCTTTTTCACAGAAGTGATGTTGCGAGCCTGTCTCTGCTCTATTGTTATTTTCAAAGTAAATGCTTGTCTGAGCTCCAATCTAGTGTTTACCCCCCCCATCCTACCTGCCAAACTTTCACAAAAAATCACGTGTCTAGCTATAACTATTATCAACAATTTCCTTTGCTTTCTATTTGTGCCTAAATCTAAATGCAAATTCCACAAACAAAGTTTCTTTCTTAGAACTACCTGCCTGTGAAACTGTTCCATTGGCTTGCTTTCTAGCCAGCTGATAATATGGCCATCTTTAAGTCCAATGTAAACAAGTTCTTGTTGAGTCATCCCCTTAAATAATTAAATTCTACCCATTTACAATTTTCATCACTAACGATTGCTGTGTCTCGGTAATCACCATATACTCATTAGCCCTTATCGCTGATTGGCCTTTTAGCTTTGATAAATGGTGACTCCCTTAAAAAAATTTGAAGTTGAAAATGTGTTGGCTTGTAGAAGCATCTTGGAATATAATGAAAAATATAGAATAAACAGACACTTTTAAAAACATGCTATGATAAATTTTTTGTCTTAACTTTTTTTTACAATGTAAAGCAAAAAATCTTTTTTAAAAGTAACAGAAATTAAGTTTTTTATTTTTCTTAATATTAGAATCACCAAGCTTGTTTCAATATATGTTCTCGTATTGTTATTCCATTTTTGAGTTTTTAGAGCAAAAGAGAAAAATCTTTTTATTATCACATGACAGGTATTTTGTATAGAAAAAAATAAAGATAATAATTTGCATATACTTTAAAATGCTGACTCTGTTTTATGTATTTGTTCAGCCTTGCAATTTAGTCAAGCTCTGGCCTATTTGGACACGGCTCAACAAGAAATCAAGACGACATTGGCTTCACATGATGACATGATGAAACAGGTAGATTTCAAATCCTCTTGCATTTTCGCATTTGTTTTTTTTCTTATTCTGTTTGTTGTTGTTGTTGTTGTTGTTGTTGTCTATCATTCATGTTTTATTCTTGTTGGCATTTGTATCCCCCCGATTCTTTCTAGAAGGATATCGGGTACTTGCAGGAGGGATCATTTGAAGGTTGCCAACATCTCTAAGTGAGAGGGGTTTTCTTTTCTTTTTTTTTGTGGAACAAACTGGATTTGAACTTTATACATCCAGGTTGTCAGTCTGTGTCTTTACTAAAGCTGTGACAACAGAATATTCGTTTCATTCTTTTGACTCTCAAGCATATATCCGACACAGTAAGACAGTCAGTCAACCAAGAACCATATCAGTCTCTATAAAAACATAAGATATTAATGGATATATACTCAAGAGTCAAAACCATGAAAAGAATATGCTGTTGTCACAGCTCTAGTCATTACCCACTGAACCACCATTACCTCCCTGTTCGTCATTGTCAAAACAAAAAAAATGTCTCTTCTATTCATTTCTACTTTAAACAGTATCATGTTTGAATGCACAAAAAAAGAATACTTTTATTAAAAATAATTATTTATTTGATAATTGCAAACTAAAACTGTTAAAACAGAAAAGAATTTAACAATGAAATCAATTTTTTTTTTCTCATTTCAGTTGGACGAGTCTTTTAACCTAAACACAAAAGCTATCCAAAATAATTGTGATAGTCTTGAAGAACGGATAAAAGCTTTGAAGAAGTAATCACGCGAATGTAACCATCTTTTTCATGTCTTATGTAATAATCTACCATTGCACAATTTGCTTTTGATTTATCACAATATTTGCAACCAAAAAAGCTTGCTTAATTTTTAAAGTGATATTGCTCATTTTCATATAGACCAAAAAATTATGCCATCTCATATCTGTATTTATCTGTATGTCTTAGTTCTGAGAGAATCCTTATATAAAATTAAAGTTTATGAAAAGCATTTGACATTTTTTTTTATTAATTTATTTAAAATACACATAATTCTTTAATATATGCCAAAATCTAAGTTCAATTTAAGTTTGTGAAAATCTTTCTACTAATTGAATGCAGGATTTATCTTTTATTTCTATTAAACTTGAAAAGGAAATTGGCTAAGTTTTTAATTACAAACTTAAAAAAATGTTTTGATTGAAAAAAATGTTTAATTAAAAACACAAAAAACGAACTATTAATTATATCATAAAAATAGATGAATCATTTCTTTAACTCTTGCAATATTTGTTTAGATTTCATTCTATAACCAATTAATGTTTTCTTTCTCCACATTAAAAAGATAACTTCAGATGTTAAAAATAAAAACAATGTAAAAATCAAATCTACTTATTTCATCTATTCCTGAACAAAAACTTTTAATGAAAAATTTAATTTCAGATACATTTATTTTACTCTTATTTATTTATAGTTTTATTCAAAAGTAAAAAAAAAAAAAATCCCAAGTGCACGACTAAAATGTTATTCCACTGATTTCTTCTTAGAAATTATAATTTTGTTATCTTTCTAAAAAGAAGTTATTAAAATAAAGTTTACTTTTCATGTCAAAAACCAAAAAGAAAATAATCAACTTAGATGTGCAAAATCTTTTATTTTTCACTTTTTTTATCTTAAAAACTAGAAACTAAAATATAAAATTGTCAAAATATAAGAAAAAAAAAAAATTTTTTTTTCTCGTTTTGAAATCAAATTGTTTAGGATTTTTTCTTTTTTCTTTTTTCTTTTTTTTAAATAAAAATTACATGAACAACACCGTAGGGTGACTTGACTTAATATTGTAATTTTGTTTTGGTTTTTGCATTTTCAAACAAACTGGATTGGGTAATGGTTGTACATTTAAATAGTTTGCTTAATAACCTTGAAGACCATGTTATAGTAAGAAAAAAGACGATGCATCTGTGCAGTGGG
Organism: Euprymna scolopes; assembly: GCF_053919585.1. Lineage (NCBI taxonomy): Eukaryota > Metazoa > Mollusca > Cephalopoda > Sepiida > Sepiolidae > Euprymna > Euprymna scolopes. The sequence goes on along the minus strand of NC_136493.1, from coordinate 80,003,523 downwards.
TCAGTTTCTTTGGCATTGCTTTGTCTTTCACATTTGAAATTGTCAAATAAGAACAACCAAAATTTGTATTGGGCGAGATATCATTTCCCAAGTGTTTCAATTTCTACTTATCCAACATTTCTGCTTACTATTAAATGAAAGATAAAAATAATTGTCAATTTAAAACCTAATTAATGCGCGTTAATAAATGTTAGCCCCTCCCCCTTCATGATAATTGTTAACAAGTCAGGTTCGATGTATGACTCAATAAAAGATCGGAGCTAAAACTTTTTTCTTTTTGTTTTTCTTTTTCTTGTTTTTCCTTGTTTCTTTAATTTTTTTGTTTTTGTTTCTATTTTCCAAATCATGAGAAAAAAACCTTTCAACTGGACCATGCTACACCTCATTTGCATCAAAATAGATGATTTGAAGGTCTATTCAAATGAGTGGTAATGACATTAGAGTTGATTGCTTATTTGGCTGCCAACTTTCAATTCATATAAATGACTCTTTAATTTCCTTTTCTTCTCACCTGGTGATTATTGCGGCATTATCAATCGTGTGTCTGTTAGGTCCGTTTTAATATCAACTCATTTTCAGATTCATTTCGGTGCCAACTATATGATCCACACTTAAAAATAGTATGTACCCAAGTTGTCGATAAACAATCATAAATCAATTTTAGAAAAGAATGTTTTTTTTTTTTATTATGCTCTAAAGTTCTAAGATGTATCGTAATTTTGTAGCTAGATGTTTTTAGTTTAATGGTGGTGATGTTTTGTTGAATAGCACTTTATAGAACATAGAGAAGAGGGTATGCATGTCTTTGGAAATTGCTTTTTTTGTCTTTGTCAGACATGGAGAAGAAACTTTACAAAGAATGAAGGTGAAAATAATTCCTCATAAAATTATACTATGACAGAATATTTTGTAGATTACAAAAAGTTACATTTTAACACCTCTTAATGGGTTGTAGACAAAATACTTCTAAATTACTTCATGAGGTTTTGATGTATAAAAAAGATTTTCATGCCCTCCTCTCCCTCATCATTTTCTGACTACTGTACTTCTACTGCTTCAACTCCTTGATCTACCTCTTCCACCTATTACCAAATTTTAATACCTCTCAGCATGAAATACTAATCTATAAAATAAAGTAATTAAAAATTTTTTTCCCCGTGCATCTAGAGTTCCAATAAATGAACTTTTCCCAAACAAATCTTTTATATTTAACACATACACCATTTCACACTATTCTGTTAATTTTTAATCTACAGGCTTGAAACTTGATATATAGAGGATTCAGACCTGTGAAACAAGTTCAATTTTGTTTTTATCCAATAAAAATAGTTGCTATTGGATCAAAATTGGAATTTGGTAGGCATAGTTCAACTTAATGTGTATCCTCCATGCATATACATTTATACGATGAACTGCATTAATTTTTAAAGTTTTGTTATATTTTCTTAGGTCATATAGTAGTGAATGCTGCTAGATAGTAAATGTTTTGATTCTGATTCTAGCTGATGGCACCAAAATCTTTTTTTTTATTTATCGGAGCGGGACCTATGTTTTCAGTGGCATCCATCAGTGCGTCTGTTAGTTCGGAGATAACCGTTCATTAGTTTTTCCTGAAATTTTGCCACAAATTGTATTTCATTAAATAGATGTGCACAGTAAAAAGATTTTTTGCAAAAATTCCTTTTGTGTCCCTAGGGGCTCAAAAGAGGTCAAAAATGACCCAAAATGGCTAAAAATGACATATTTTGCCCCTAACTTTTGATCCACCCATTAGATTTTCTTGAAACTGGGCCAAAATGTGGAGGCTATTGTTAGTAATATAAATTCAGTATGGGTGACCCTGGCAAAATTCTGGTTCGCATCCCTCTGGGACTTTTAGGGCTAAAAAAAAAAAAAAAATGCCTTTTAAGAGCTCTTTTTTCATATTACTCAGAAACTTGATATTTATGTTTATATAGTTGTTTTCCATGGTACTGAATTCAAATATGAAAGTCTTAAGGTGTGAAACTGCACCGTTTGTCCATTTTCAGTAGGATTCGGCATTCCCAGGAGCTCAAGAGGTCACAAATGCCCCAAAATTTAAAAAAAAAAAAAAAATGAACTTTTTACCCCATAACTTTTGCCCCATCCATTAGCTTTTTCTGAAACTTGGCAAAAATGTGAAGGTAACATTAGCCCTTCACACTTCTCACATTCATCATTTCTTCACTATTTTTTTGTGGTGCCATCTCACATGCAACACCAGAGGGAGACCACGCACGGCTTGTTACTTTTGAAATCACTTTGGAAAATCTACAACAGTGTAGTAAATAATGGGCAGTCAACGATTCCCCCACTATCAAACAATCAAGAGGCTGCTTGCACGGCTTTCCTTTGATATATCCAAGGCATTTGACAAAGTCTAGCATGAAAGGCTATTAATGAAAATTAAATTGTATTGTATAACTGGACGTACACTAAATATAATTAGATCCTTCTTAGACAATAGGACCATCCAGATTATCATTAATGGACGTACTTCCAAACAGCATAACATTAATGCGGGAGTGCCTCAGCTCGTCTGAGCTCCATTCTCTGGTCCCCCCTCGCCAATCTTTCACGAAAAACACCTGACTAGCTGAAACCACTGTCTAATTTTCCCCGCTCTTTTTCCGTGCCTAAACCAAAACGTAGATTCCATGAACAAAGCTTCTTTCTTAGAACAGCATGGCTGTGGAACTCTCTGCCGCTTGCCTGTCCCCTCCCCCAAATTCAACTTGGATGTCTTCAAGTCCAACACAAACAAATTCCTGATGAATCACCCTCTTAAGTAATGACCCCTTATCAAATCCCCAATACTATTACTACGATACTATCCCATTGATTACTGTACACACAATAACCCTTATCCCCGAGTGGCTCCTGGGCCTTGATAAATGGTGACTCCATGTAAAAAAAAAAAAAGGGGTGGGGGTAATCCTTGGAGCACTTTTATTCCCGAGATTCATAAACGACCCCCTGATAATATTGTCTGAGTTGGGTATATTTGCTAATAATACAATGCTCTATAACATGCATGAGGGAATAACAAATGTACATAAATCTAAGGCAATGGCAGAATCGTTAGAAAATGACCTCCAGTCTATAATGGAATGGGGCTGCGAATGGATGGTTACATTTAATGCTAATAAGACTAAGCTGCTCTCCTTTAACAATTACAAGTGCCTCTCCAACCACCGATATTCATGAAAAATAACACCCTACCTAAGAATTCTTCCTTTAAACTGGTCGACCTAACATTCATGAGCAATACGAACTGGAATAAATATATTGAGGACATTGCTAGGGCTGCTAAGAAAAAAAAAAGCGTGTTCCTTCTATCAAGCTTGAAAACTACTCACACCTGAGAGTATTCTGTACCTCTAGGCCACCATTCACCCATGCATGGAGTATTGTTGCCACATCTGGGCTAGTGCATCTACCACTAGCCTCTCCCTCTTGGATAGGGCTCAAAAAAGAGTTTTCAATCTAATAGGTCTCACTTTGTCAACTAAGCTCCAGCTCCTGTCTCATCGCAGTGATGTTGCATTTATGTTTGTTTCACAGATATTTCAGTAGATTGTGCTCTGATGAACTCGCTTAGCAACAAAATCTCACCCCTTCACTGTTGAAGTCCCCTAAATGCTAGAAAGCTTTCTATTCTAATAGTTTCTTCTCTCGAACAGCTAAACTTTGAACTTCCTTTCCTGCTACCCTGACTGTACTGATATCCAGAAGTTTGAATGTAATGTAAACAAACGTCTTGTTAATCTTTCCTAGGCATAGTCACAAATAGTAGCTCGTTACATCCATATGACAATATGCCTTGCTAGGGGTGAACACGAGTTATAAAAAAGAAAAAAAAAAAACAAAAAAAACTTTGAATTCTTTTTGTATCCTTCACAGATATCTGTTTATTTGAAGTCATGGGTAGATGTTTGCTGACATGATTAAAAAAAAAACGTAGATTGTCAGAAACCAATTTATTTAATTTTTATTTTATTTTTTATTTATTTTTTGTTAACAATGTTGGCACATGTAGTAATGGCTTTCAAATCAAGATGATCATTCATATCTGGAGTCAGCTCCAAATGGTTGTCTGAGCCAATATGATGTGAAACTCAAATCGGCAATGAAGGCAGTGCATCACTGGATTTCATGATTTGAAATTTGGAATTTAAAAAAAATTTCTTTGTGCAACATAATCTTAAGACTTTTTTCTAGCTTTCAGTGGTGAGTTCATTATCATTGTTAACAGATGAATATAAAAAAGCGGATATGAACTTCCAAATTTAACGTGAATAGAATAAGTATTATACTAAGCACATCTAAGTTTTGAAGCAAAATAAAAAAAAAAATAGTCTCGACAATATTATTTCAGAATTGAAGTAAACGTTAGATTTAGAGTTAGCAAAAAAAAAAAAAAATGTATGGATTTTAATTTTGTCTGAACTTCGCATGATTGAAACAAAGCAAATATTATCGGAACATGAAATCACAGGTCAATAAATAGGCAAGTTTTGAAACGATTCCATTTTTGACAAACAGCAGCAGCATTTTCCTTCCTCTCCTTTTCTTTTTCTGCCTAAAAGCAATAACTTTTTTGGAATTTTTACTTATAAGTCACCACTTATCAAGGCTAAAAAACACTTGAGGGTAAGAGTTAATGAAATCTATGATGTTAATACATGTAACACTATCGTATCCTGGTCATGGCACCATCTTAACACTATCATTAGCTGGGTTGTGTGTCTGCTGTTGGAATATCTCTGAAAGAACTCTTATCCTGATGCTGACCACCAGCTCCATGGTTCGAACAATGCCAATGCCATTATTTATAACCTTTGAAAATGTGAGCTTAAATACAATAACAATCCAAATGAGCGATTTTGCTGTCGTATGATTTGGTTTCTTCAGTGTGTTAAAGTCATTAATTTTCTCCAGAGAATTAATTATCTGGAGTCATTTGAGATCGTGTAAGGGACCTCCATTTCTGGACAAAACAACCATTTTATATTACATAGAAAAATGCGAGCATGAAAAGTAATATAGTTAAGATTAAGCTTAGAAAAGTAAAAGGACTAGTTGTTAAAACTGGAAAAAAAAAATGGACAAGATATTCTAGAAAAAAAAGATATTAGAAATTTATAACTTAAAATATTGCAGCATTAAAATATTTTCTAATTCAATTTAACAAGTAAATTATTAATGCTACAATATTTTAAGTTATAAACTTTCTATGTTTTACTAGAATATCTTGTCTTTTTTTTTTCCCCCAGTTTTAGCAACTAGTCCTTTTACTTTTCTAAGCTTAATCTTAACCATATTACTTTTCATGCTCACATTTTTTCTATGTAATCCATAATTTTTGAGTCTTTGCTTTGAAATAATATTTTTATTTTGTGTTCAATATCATATGCATTGTCAACAATCCATAAAAAAATTATTACCAACTTCTTAAATTGATTTAAAATAAAAAAAAAAACTTGTAATTAAGTAAATAAACAGAAAGGGACAAAAAACAAACAAAAACAGGAGAAACAAAATTAACGGCCGATGTTGTAAGTGAAATATTATCAGCCCTAGCACGGCAAAGAGCAGCACTTGTTAACTCTCCCTATATAACTCAAATAAGATGGCATGTGAGCAACATTTCTGCTATGATTTATGAAGGTGTTGGCAACAAAAATGTTGCTATGGTAACCAACAGCCAATCAGAATAAATCGTCTCATGTTCTTTACTAATTCTGAGGAACTTTTGAACACCAGTAATTTTATTCTAACTTGTTTTAATGAACGATAATTGAAAAGTTTTTTTTTCAAAATATAGCTGAGGTGACCTATGAACTGTAAAAATTGTTTGAAATTTGATTGCAAAATGTGTGAGCGGTGAAGCCTTAAAGCAGTTGTAAGTAAGTAAAACTAACACTTAACCATATATTCAAATATGGTAGTGTTTGAATGATATATAATTAGAATTTATTCGTTTTGGTTTCCTAAAAACAAAAACTCAAAAGCTGACTTGCATGTCAGTCATATGTGAGAAAAAAAAACAAAACATACCAACTGCTGAATTCTCACTCGCAAACAAAACAAGAGAAAAGGTAAATGTCTGCAAGAGAAACAAACAAAATACACATAAAAGAAAGACAGAAAAAGGACCACCTTTTCAATTTGACAAGTCCCAGGAGACCAATCTGATCTTTTCAAACCTACTAAATGGTACACTTTTATCAACAACCTGTTAACTCAGTCAAAATCAAATTTGACGACACTTGTTTAATGGCAACTGTAGCAACATTTCCATGCAACATCATTATCTTGATTTACTTGCCTCCATGAGGGCAAAGTCAGATACAAGGCTTTCAATGTGGGGAAATCCAGCTCAAAAAAAAGTACTCGTCATTGTAATACGTGGACATCAGAACAGGCAAATCTTTTAAGATCAACTCAGTTTCAGATTCATTTCAGCACCAACTACATGATCCACGCTTAAAAATCGTATGTACCCAAGTTCTTGATAAACAACCATAAATCAGTTTTATAAAAGAAAATTAAAGTTTTTCGTTATTAGATGTTTATGCATGTCTGCTCTAAAGTTCTAACAAATCATTTTGTAGCAAAATGTTTGCAGTTTAATGTTGGCAAAAGAATGTAAGCTTTTGTAGATTTTCTTAGTTAAAAACAATTTATGATACCGAGCAAGTGCTAGTTCTTGATTCCAAGTCCAAAACATTGATTTTTCATGTTAACTACATATACATATAAGATCTGTTATTTTCTTTATTAGCAATATTAGTAGTTTTGAAACACTGCTTATTTGTATTTATGGTACTTGTACCATAAATACAAATCAAGACATTAAAAAATTAAAATATCGAATAAAGGTTATATTGTACGTATCCGTTTTGGACTGAAGATCTCGAAAAAAAATTTCATTTAATTTGGTCGAGTAGATACATGCAATATAACCTTTTTTCGATATTTTCATTTTTTAATGGCTTGATTAAACTGTACAAGTACTGTATTTATATTTCACTTAAGCAGTAAAGGGTTTACCTCCCTTTTTTTAGTTTTGTCCCCCCCCCCCTTCTCCATAAACCTTTTTTCTTTACATTTGTTAATTTTAGAGCCATTTTTGTTTGGAACAAAAATGATCCAAGTTGGGAAATTATAAAAAATAAAAATTCTTTATAATAAAAAAAAAAAAAAAAAAAAAAAAATTGAATATCAGTTGCAGATAGGTAAGATGAATAGTCCAAAACAATAATAGTAGTAGTAATAATAATCCAAAAGGTTAAGTTCACAAAGAGCAGAGCTTAGTTCTGTCAAAAATTAGATAAATAAATAAAATTTTGGTCATGTCAGGGTTGATTAAATATACATGGCAAACTTGCTTTCTGATTGGTCCATTGTCTCCATCTCTGGGTATGAATGAAACCTTCTAAATATACAAAAACATAAAAGAAAATTGCAACTATATTTTAAAATCCCGAAAAAAATTGTTCATAGTAATGATCCCTATAATAATATTGAAACCCAAGTAAATTGTTGGAAGTAAACTAATGCAGTGATGGAAACTTGATTGACTTACAAACAAAAGGAATTTTCCAATGAAGGACTTGAGATTAAAAGTTTTGCTTAAAAATTGAAAACCTTTCAGGATATATGGCGCTAGTGAATGTTGATTGGTTCAATTTTTTCTGCATGCAAGAATTTAATGACACATCTCTGCTTCTGACACACCCATGACAGAAGTTGCTTTAGAGTTTCGCACTGTCAGTATCTGCAATAGAGATGAAACTTTCAGGTCATGAGAAAAAATGCAATTTACAATCCCTTTTGATCCATTTAGGTGAAATAAACAAAAAATAGGAAACACTATTTTTGGAACATCCTCACGTGTGTGTGTGTGTGTGCATGCATGTATATATTTTTATGTATACTTACTATGGATCATGTATAGATCAAGTACACCAAGCCAATGAGAAATTGTATCTTCCTTTCTATAAAGTGTATTTTATTCCCATACGAAAGAATGTTGAATGTATGATTGTTTGAACAGACAAGATGAAAAAAAAAAAAAAAAAAAAAAAAAAAAATCAAATAAAAAATAGTTTATTCCTTAAAATTTCATGACAAAATGAATCCAGTTACAGAATGACAAAAAACACAAAAGATTTTGATAAATTAAAATGATTTGCAGAAAATTCGTTGATGTGCAATTTCGTTGAAAGAACATTTTTCCCCGCTTTGTAGATTTGCATTTAAACATTTCTTTTCTATTTAAAAAAAAAAAAAAAAAAAGTGAGAAAATATTTTAAACTTTTTTATTCATTGTAGAAAAAAAAAAAAAAAAGTTTTCACTTAAAAATTGTAAATTTAACAAATAAAAAGTTATTGGAGATTGGTTGAAATTTGAAATCTGATTCTGTTTATATCCACCATTTTAATCACAAATTTGACCAATTAAGAGGGAGAACTCTGCCTCTCCTTCATAGCCAACACCTCAACTAGCAACAAAAAACTAAATAGAATTGGTAAATATATAGAAAAATATTATCTTATCTTTAATGTTGTCTACTTTTATGGCATATCAACCCTTTTTTGTGGATTATTCAATGCCCAAACTGAATGCCTACTTTAAATTATTCTATTTTGAAAACAAACTTATTTTATGCAGAAAGAAAATCTAGATAGCATCACCTTCTGACATAGCCACAATGTTCCAGCCATATGTTAAAGTTTAACATTTAATATCATGATAATTGTAATAAGAAATTTCACACTAAAAGGAAAACATCAATTCTTGCATTCATTCATTCATATAAGGTACACTCATACACCAAGCATACAACAAAAGCACCGAGACGATCCTTATCATTTAATGGAATTTGAATTATAGCAAGGAGGAAGATATTTATTCGTATGTAAGAAAACTTAAAAATCAAACTACATTTGGAATCTGTTTGGGTGAATTTTTATATTCAATGTCGGTACGAATAAAACCAATAATCTTCACCCATACATTTTTTTTTTGTCACCCGCAGAAAGGCATATTGCCACTTGGGACATAAGAGGCTACTATTTGGGATTATGTCTATCAGAGGATTGTGGGGAGTTGAGCAGCGAAATATCTATTCACATTATTAATCTGCAGAAGTTTAAATGTAGTCAGGAAAGAAGGCTTTCCAACATTTAGGGACCTCAACAGTGAATGTGTACGATTTTGCTGCTTGTCGGGTTAGTCAGGTGTGTATACGTTGAGAGGGGTACAAGGGTTATGAGTTCATCAGATCACATTTCATTAAACTATTTGTAAAACAGGCACAGGGATGTGACATTGTGACGATGGGACAGAGGTTGAGCTTGGATGACAATGTAGAACCTATTAGATTTGAAAGTTTTTTGGACTGTCTAAAAGTGAGAGACTAGTGATAGATGCACCAGCACAAATGTGGTTACAATACTTGATGCATGGGCGAATTGTGACTTTATAATTATGAAAATAATAAACAATTTGTTTTTCTGTTCAATACAGTGGTGGATCCATAAGTTCTTATAACACTTTCTATTTTCACTGATATGTGTATTTGTATGGATTTTTTTTTATCACAAAATGCAGCTGAGACAGTGTCAGAAAGTTTGAAACTGATAAGTTTTGTTTCTCACATATATAAGATTGTTTTCTTTTTGTTAAGAAAAAAAAAAATTACAAAAACAATGCCAGCATTTTATGACAGGGATAATAATCGTTTTCCTTACTTTATATTTTTATTTTTTTTATAGCAATTTTACGCTTGTGTTTATTTTCTTGAAGTTGCAGACAATTAGATTTATGAAGTGAAAAAAATATTTTTTTAATCATGCAGCAATTATTATCCCAAACTCGACATAGAAACAGTTTTACAGACAACATGGTCACATGACCAGTATCTCGTCTACAAATAAAAAAAAAAAAAAAGCATGTTTTTACTTGGGTACTTTTTACTTTGAATAGACCCAAATATTTAAAAAAAAAAAAAAAAAAAATTGTTCAATATTAAAAAAAAAAAAACTATAAATAAATAAAGGCCATAAAGAAAAGAAAAATAGGGGGGGGGAATAATAAAAGAAAAGAAATATAAAAGATATAAAAAAAAAAAACGATAAAGAAAGGAAAAAAAAAATCAGTCACAAACTGCAAAAATAGAACTGTACACATTTATACAAGAAGAGAATCTTTGTTGCAGGGATTTAATACTTCATTATTACATATGAAATGTTTGAGGATTTTGTGCAATTAAATAATTGTTATTATTTACTTTGAAGAAAAATGCATGATTAGTTTCAAGTAAAATACAGGGTAAATATATTGGGGGCGGGGAGTGGAGGTAGGTGGTTAAAGTGCAAGGCTGTTTTCGATTTCACTTTGAAGAAAAAAAAGAAAAAGCAAGAAATACCAATGGTCAGCTTTTTGATTTTTGCCTAATATTTTATTTATGCAGTCTCATAACAATTTGTTAAACGTAATCATTCAGTAACAGTTTTTGAGTTATTAAAAAAAAATATATTGAATAAGAAAATTTGCTGAGAATATATTTTAATACGAATGAAAAATACTTTTTTTTAAAACTTAATTGGTGACTCAATAATGACCCAAAAATAGTCTTATTTATAATATAATAATCCAGTTTTATATTTCATGCGCATCTATTTTTGATAATGATAAACATGGCACTTTGTAGAGGAATCTTTTTGACATCCAATAGCATTAGAATGGTTTTAAATTGAAGAATCAGACATTTTCTGGTGCTTATTTGGAATAATGAAAATTTAAAAATTGAATTTCAACTAAAAGCAATGTTATCTACTCAATTCTTATGTTGGAATTAACATTACTACATTATTGCATAAAATACTTTCACGATCCAATGATCAGTCATTATTTTGAAATGTAACTGAAAGAAGGGAAGTAATTCATAGTTTGAAATTTATTTATTATCCAAGTATAACTTGAAAATATTTCAAAAGCAATTTTCATTAATAATTAATTTTGCATTTTATCATTTTTTTTTTAATTTTTGGATATATTACTAATTTCGACATGACAATTAAGTAGATAACAGTGCTTATAGTTGAAATTCAATTTTCTGATTTTCGTTATTCTGAACATGCACCCATTTTCTTGCCAAATTGGCACACCGGTTTATTAATAGGTTTTTGTATATGAATTAACAAAAAGGAAGGGAGATAACTCCCACATTCTAAATTGATGGTTTTGACTTGTCTTCATTCACCTGTCAGCCATTTTGAAAATAAATTACTTAATTTGGGGGGAAATTCATTCATAGGCAAATCAAAAACTGTTGATGCTGCAACAGTTTTCACATAAAACTGATCATAGAATTCATTAAAGCAACTATTCTGTCTCTTTGATATCTCCAATCATATACCTCTATGATTGGCAAGGTACAAAAACAATTTCTTGAAAGGGGATAAAATTGATTGGAAAACAAATCAGACAAGGATTTTGTTTTGGAAGTGTGAATTGGTAAGTTGTAGCATAAAATTTGGTGCAAGTCTATAAATGGTCCGCAAGTAATCTTTTTTGCTATAAAAATCTGAAAAAGATCTTTATAATGTACGCACTTGTGACTGCATGAAAATGTCATATTCCAAAAATCACGTAAATCGATAAAATAGTTTTTTTTTTTAATTTATTTTTTTATTTAAGAAAATCAAATATTATGAGACATTTTATCGAAGAAAAACTTCATGCCATCTTGTTTTTGAATAATACACTGCTAGCGACACCTATTGGGAATGTCTGGAATATAAGATCAGCAAGGGGCAGGCAATCAACTTTCCACACTATAGAAAAAAAACTTGGAAAATTAAGACATTTATAAGTTTTTGAGGATGTTGAAAACGAAAATACCGTTTAAAATTCCAGCAAACAAGTAGTTTCCAAGATATGAAGAAATGTTAGTTTAAAGAAAGTGGGGAATCACTTTTCTATAATAATTGCTCAATTTATGTAAAATTCTTCATATCTTGGAAACTACTCGTTTGCTGGAATTTTAAATGTTATTTTCGTTTTCAACATCCTCAAAAACTTATGTCTTCATTTTCCTAGTTTTTTTTTCTATAGTGTGGAAAGTCGATTGTCTGCCCCTTGCTGACTTATATTCCAAACATTCCCAATAGGTGTCGCTAGCAGTGTATCATTCAAAAACAAGATGGCGTGAAGTTTTTCGATAAAATGTCTTATAATATTTGATTTTCTTAAATAAAAAAAACTATCGATTTACGTGATTTTTGGAATATGACATTTTCATGCAGTGACAAGTACGTACATTATAAAGATTTTTTTTCAGATTTTTATAGTAAAAAAGATTACTAGTGGACCATTTATAGACTTGCACCTAAAATATTATATGGCAACCAATAATAGATTGAACACCACACACACACATTATATATATATATATATATATATATATATATATATATATATATATACACACACGGTTATATATTATAGCATGTTGCCCAGTCGTAAAATATGCTTAAATGTGATGTTTTAATTTATGCAGATTTCGTATTTATTATTATAGTACCAATTCTCTATTGATTATTATATTGTACCAAATATATAATAAAAATTTCAAAAGTTAAAAAATATGACTTGAGTGCCATCAGCTAGAATCGAAACCAAATCACTTAAGTTTCCAGTTGTATTTTCTACCATCTAAGCTAAAGACACATGCATATCAAAACTTAACAAATTAAAGCAGCTAAACGTATAAATGTATCTTTGCACATACATAGAGGATAAGTATTAGTTCAACTTACACCTGCCAAGTTCCATTCTTTTTTCTATTTTGACCCTTTAGCAGCTATTCTTTCCAGCTAAAAACCCAAATAGAATTTTTTTCTACAGGTCTGAATCCCTATGTATCAAATTTCAAGTCTCTCAACCAAAAAGTCGAAAGTAGTCTCACACACGCACACAAACACACATTCACTTTTATAATATATCTGTATATATTACAAAATTTTTAAGATGAGGATTTGTAATTTGTATTATTTGAATTACTGTTCTCATCCTGGATGTTATTTTCACGTTTGGATCACTGTAACCTTTGACCTTCATAGCATAATAAATATTGTACAAAAGTAATAATCAGTTCTGAGTGACAGTCTTCTAGAATGCAGACGATACTAAGAATACAATTATGAATTACTTAAGACTTCTTCCCAATCATGGTTGACACAGAATAAGAGCATGCTACATTCCGAGTTTGACAAGATACACTTGAAGAAGTTTGGAGATTACATCCGAAACGTGAGAATAACAATGAAGATGAAAACGCTATCTTCTCTCAATGTTTTGCTGGATGCAAGCAATACTTGAGAAATATTTCAATACTAAAAAAAAACATGGAAATTGTTAAAAGATATCTGCAATATGAGACATGATATAAAATATAACCTGTTCAGATAATTGTTTTTATGTATTGAAGTTGTTTTTTTAGAATTCAACTTAGAAAAAAAAATATATATATATATATAAAAAAAAAAAAATCTTTAAGATGTACGTACTCATCACGGAATAAAAATATATTTAAAAAATCATTGATCAGGTGTTTTTTTTTTAAACTACAAAAAAAAAAAAAAAAAAAAAACTTACGATTTTCAAGGTTTAATCATTTTGAATACAAACAAAATCTCGGTAGTTGAATGGAGTTGTCGCCCCTGAATTTTACCACATTCTAAAATAACATGGGGGCTCACTCATAATAAAATTTGATTTCAATTTTACATGATTTTTGAAATAGGACATCTTCATTCAGTGATGGGTACATATAAGATTTTTTTTTCCTGTTCTTTTGTTGTTTTTAATTAGGTTGAATTCTAAACAAGAACCCATATTGAATATAATAGAAAATTTACTGACCACAATGTAAGAGGGCAGTCCAACCCTTGTAAAAATTTTCAAAAATAATCACAACTGTAAAGAAATCACCGCTTTCAAAAAAAAAAAAAAAAAAAAAAGTGTGGAAGTATAATTAATGGTGAAAGTATACAGAATTTTTTTCATTTATATATAAAAAAAAAATAAATTGAAAATAAAATTTTTCATTTACAAAATAAAATAAATAAAAAGATAAACATCAAGTTTACAGAAATGTATAATTTAGTCACATGACCACAATTAGGTATTGTAACATTTTTTGTAACGTTTCATAAGATTATCGATCGACAATACGTCGTTGCAAAGATTATCACGCAAAGAATTACAACAGTTTATCGATTCGCTTTGTTTGTGATTGGATTTTATTGTCTGCACTTTCTACGGAATCGGTTAAAATGTCGAGCTTCTCATTTTGTTTGACTTCTTCATCATGGATGTCTGTCGCGATTGACTTCAATTTGCTCAGCACTTTGCTTACCTCAGCGATTTCCGTGTCGGACACGAGAGGCTTGGAAATTTTTTGCTGCCTTACCTCAGCGGCTGGGAAACTCCTCCTTGCATAAGGAGATGCATTTGATGATGAAGCACGCAGCTGGACTGTAGAACAAAAACGAAAGAGAAATGTCTAATTTTTTAAGATGATAAACAAATAAAAAAGATAAACAAACAAAAAAGATAAACAAACAAAAAAGAAGGAAAACAATTATAACTTAAAATGATTTTGTTTTATTAATACATTTGTAATATTCAAAACTGAAACATCTTGTAGTAAAATCGTATCATCATTCACTATGCATTTCTAGCCTGATGATTGGATTTGATAAACGATCTTCAAACGATTGATCAGTTCATTTTATTATTTGCTAAAACTTTCCCTGATCTGATTAGAATTGCAAACCGTCTTAAACTAATTAAAAACTTCTAAATATATAATTTCAACATCAGAAATCCTATGTTCAGATCTTCTGTCATATTCGGTCACTCCCTGCTGACCATATGTCCTACTTTTGGGTATTCACTGTATTGCCTTTGTCTGCCTTCATAAATCAGTTCAAACTATTGTCCTTCCAACAACTTATTTCAAACTATTGTCCTTCCAACAACTTATTTCAAACTATTGTCCTTCCAACAACTTATTTCAAACTATTGTCCTTCCAACAACTTATTTCAAACTATTGTCCTTCCAACAACTTATTTCAAACTATTGTGCTTCCAACAACTTATTTCAAACTATTGTGCTTCCAACAACTTATTTCAAACTATTGTGCTTCCAACAACTTATTTCAAACTATTGTGCTTCCAACAACTTATTTCAAACTATTGTGCTTCCAACAACTTATTTCAAACTATTGTGCTTCCGACAACTTATTTCAAACTATTGTGCTTCCGACAACTTATTTCAAACTATTGTGCTTCCGACAACTTATTTCAAACTATTGTCCTTCCGACAACTTATTTCAAACTATTGTCCTTCCGACAACTTATTTCAAACTATTGTCCTTCCGACAACTTATTTCAAACTATTGTCCTTCCGACAACTTATTTCAAACTATTGTGCTTCCGACAACTTATTTCAAACTATTGTGCTTCCAACAACTTATTTCAAACTATTGTGCTTCCAACAACTTCTTGTCAAAATATTTTTATGGATTAATATTGCTTTTAAGGGTTGAGGACATTCTAGTATTGCAACAATCAAAATCAGAAAAATTGGAACTTTTTGGGGTATAGGAATAGGAATTTGATAAATTTGTGCTTAATTTCCAATTCTGAAAACGATTATTAATATTTTGTTTTCTTTAAAACATAATTTTCTATTGCTGATGCTAATAATAAAATGATAAATATTTGATGTTAAACGACCAGTAAAACTAAAATAACAAAATCAGGTGAAAACCTCACAATGAGTTTATTAAAATCTTGGATACAATACAGGAATGAAAATGATTACAAAATTTGTGAAATTAAAAAGGAAATTATATCTACATTTAAAAGAAAAAACTATCAGTTAAATTCTCCCTAAAAATGAAATTCTACATTTTTAAGTGTTTATGCAATTTTTGAACCAGAAATGGAATTTACAATAGAATTTTTAATTACATTAAAATTAGGAAAACTATTGGAATAATTTCATGAACGAAAATTGATACGAGAATGATACAACGGTTTAATTAGCATTACAAGTTGATTATTTTTAGATAATTGTTATTTTATCAACTTGCATGAAAAGAGCTATGTAAAAAATGCTTAAAACCGTTTGAATTATGCAAATACCATCAGAAGTTCAAAAGTTATGAGAATTTTAAGTGCCAAAATTTATGCTTTTCCGTGGACATTTTTCTTTAGAAAAAGTGGGCTAAATTACGGGCCTCAATATTTCAAGAAATTCGATAATTTGCCACCATTTATTTATTTTTCAAGCTATTCTCATGAAACTTGGCACTCTTATGTAAAATTGTGTGTTCTTTCTGATTATTCAGTCAAATCCGATGTATCCCTTTACCATAAGCTATGAATTATAAATTAAGATGTACAAATTTCAATTTTTTTAAAACTGGCACATGGTATTATACAGTGGGTGTCTATTCATGAACAAAACTAATTATAGTGGTATATAATATAGCTTTATTGAGAACAAGCATTTTCCTGCCTCTTCACCAAAGGAGAGTTTAATCTAGGATGTAGCCATTGAATGCCCAAAGAGCAATCATGGCCAGTATTTACTACTCCCTTCAAAGAAAAAAAAATTAAGTAGATATGAACTAATTTCAGAAATAAATCGAAGAAAATGTTTCATATAGATTTTGGATTTCTGTAAAATTCCCATAGTCGGCCAGAACTTATGCATTTTGGGATCAGTCCAATTTTCAATTTTGTAAATCCTCTCTATCTGGCCCAAAATATACCCCTATTTTCCGAGATGCAATCATAAATCATACTCTACATGAATCCTTGATGTAGCTTTCACAGTACCAGGAATCCTGATAAGCAACAACTATATATTTACCAGTTGATGGTAATTTTTGTCATTTCTATTCTGTTGTTTTACTGAAAATTCAATTATGTAAACAAAGAAATAGCTCTGTATTTTTTTTACCTTGTTTCCACCTTAACATTTAAAATGATTACTTTTATAGGTTTTAGGGTATGCTGAAAACGAATATCACATTTAAATTTTCTGCAAATAAGTAGCTTTCCAGATATTAAGCAATGTCATTTCTTATGTTATCGCTGGTGGCCATCTTGGTACGCTCGAGCACGCAAACATAACCCCGAGAAACTATGCACGAACACACATACCAAGATGGCCACCAGCAATAACATAAGAAATGACATTGCTTAATATTCGGAAAGTTACTTATTTGCGGAAAAGTTAAATGCGATATTCGTTTTCAGCATACTCAAAAACCTTATAAGGTAGTCATTTTAAATAAAAATGTTAAGTTGGAAACAAGGTACACATTTACAAAATGCATCACAATGAAATTCTTTATTGAATCGCCTAATTATTATTATTATTATTTTTATTTATATATCCTCAGTTAAAAAAAAAAAAAAACTGGTTTGTTTTACGGATTCAAAAAAAATGGTCTTGACAAGGAGTTAATAAATTCAAGTTTCATGATATATTCTATTTAATTGTTAGGTGAAAGTACAGAATAGTTAACAAAACACCCTCCCTTCCCCATGTTAAGAATGGGTTTCTAAAAAATTACATTATTTTAGCATGGTAGCATAAGTGCACAAGTACCTTTTATTTGTTATATATTTGTTTTTTTTTTTTGTTTTTTTGTTTACCACTAAAAAAAAACACCATTCTACCTTAAGTACAAGTAAGAAGTCATAAATACAATGATAACAGAAACAAAATGTACTTAGTACATTTTGTTTCTTTTTTAATGCTTTTCGTACATGTGTACTACAAAACAAAATAGTATTGTTTGGAAATCAAATTTGAAAAACTTGAAAATATTTTTTTAAATTGACAAACTCAAAATAAGAAATTGAAACTGATTTTTCTGGTTTCGTTTTGAAAGCAGAAAAAAGGTTTTTTATTTTTAAGAAATGAAATGCGTTAATGCGCCGACTTTAGTTAGCTGAGCTGGTCAGCGCATTAGTGTATAGCGAGCTGTTTTTCCCATTAAGCGGATTTGAATTTCTTTAAAAGATAACATTTTAAAGAAATTTCGGCACAATTAATAATTATCAAATATTTACAAATTATACATGAAAATAATTGTGAAACTATTATCTGTATGAAAATGCATGATATATACTGATTTATCTTATCAATTTTACCCCCTTTTTGTCAAACCTATTTTTATCAATTTTGAAATATTCGTTGTCAACTTTGCTCTGTCGTAACTTTGCTTCCTGTGGTCGTAAAAATATAAATCAAACTCCAGTAGAGATGGACTTCTATGCTTATATAGCCTGTAAAATTTCAGCAATATCCAATCAAATTGGACCCCGTGCATGTGTATCCAAACGTAACGTATGAAATGTAAACATTGAAAAAACAGTTTCCCTTTTTTGCTGTCGTCATTTTTTACCGTTTTTTCATTTTTACTTGGAGCATAAAAACATTGAATGCATAAAAGAAAAATAAATTAACATCATTGGAATGCTTATTCTATTCTCTTTCCATCAATGTAATTCTTTTCAAAATTGACCCACAAATAAAAAAGATAGGACTTGTTGAAGCACATTAGGTATGTAATACCACTGATGTCCACAAAAATATAGCATATGCTTGTAATGCTAGTTTAATGGGAGTCTTAAATACAGCCTTGGAAGCATATGTTCAGACAGTACAGAACAGGAGACTTTAAAAGTGTATGGTCATATTGAAAGAATAGATGAAGATTAATAAATGTAGAAAAGTTAGCAGGTTCAGTTCACAGGGGAAGATCAAGAAAATCATGGGAGGAAGTGATAAAAAATGGGTTTGACAAAAAGAGGGGTAATTAAACAGGTAGTCAGAGATAGATTAGTTTGTTGATTTCTAAAAGCCATCTAACACATGCCAGCATATAAAAAAGATGTTATGCCAATGGCGACAATGATGCTGGCATTTAATCACATGCATCAGATAATAGTAAACTTTTTTCCTATAACAAAAAAAAAAAAAAAAAAAAATTTCCAATCAATGATTGCAAGAAAACGCTACCTGAGAGCCCATCTTTCAAACTGCTTGACAGACAACATGAATTGGAACAAATACAGTGAAAATATTGCCAAGGTTGCTGCAAAGAAGGTGGGTTTCCTCTACCATGCTAGAAAATTACTCATACTAGAGAGCATCCTCTATATCTATAAAGGCACAATTCACCCATGCATAGAGTATTGTTGCCATATCTGTGCTGGTGCATCTGCCATTAGTCTCTCACTCTTAAAAAGAAACCAAAATAAACAAAAAAAATTCTCAAATCTAATAGATCTCACACTATCGGCTAATTACCACATTTCTGCATCCGTTTTCCAAGTATTTAAATAGAATGTGTGTTGATGACCTCATAACACTTGTACTCCCCCCTCAACGTACATACCACTGTCTAACCCAACAAACAGCAAAATCCCACCTCTTCACTGTTGAGGTCACTAAATGATGGAAAACATTCTATTTTAATAGTTTCTCCTTTCAGACAGCTAGACTTTGAAATTCTCTCCCTGTTTCCTGCCTCCTTGACTGTACTAAACTACAGAAGTTTAAATTTAATGTGAACAGACATCTTGCTGCTCAACTCCCCACAGTCCCCACTGTAAGATATGATCCCAAATAGTAGCCCTTTATGTTTTCAAGTAGTAATATGCCTTGTTTGGGATGAAAAAAAAAAATTACAAACAAACATTTACAAAACCAAAATGAAAAATGACGCAATTTACCTGGAGTCTTTAGTTGCGTACATGTGTTGCCAGATGGTTTTGGAGAAATATATTCCACACGATCCGCTAAACGTGGAACAACTTTTTTCACCAGTTTATAGCCGTGCACGGAGATCAAAACATAATTCACATCAGGTTCACCGATACGATACTGACTCAACTGAATCTCCCACGGATTAAGAATCCGAACGCGCGATATATCTTCCCACTTATAACTCTCCACAACCACTTGCAATGGCGTCATGAGAACAATCGTCTCTCGACTCACTTGAAAGATTCCATCCTTGCAGGGATGCAATGGCGTTTGACTAGCATCCACCTTCCAGTAAAGCACTTCATATTCATAAACATTTGGAATGTCCTTATTTGTTATAACAACAGTGTCCGCGTCATGCTCGGCCTTCTTAATGGCCGACCACTGACCCATCCACGATTCTAAGCCTGTTACAAGATTTTCCGATATCTTCAGATCTTCATGAATGTCGTACATTGTTGCCATACAACTATCTATTTGCTCTCCCTGTAAACTAAGTTGTTCGGAAGCTTTAGACAGTGTCTTTTCAGAATCATGAACCAAACTTAACAGCTCAGAACCCAACTCTGTCTTCTCGCCTTCCAAGGGAGGAGCGGGTGTTGCTTTTTTGTGTAAGCCGTACTTCCAGAAGTGATTGATGAATGTGTACACAGTGTTCCGATCGGCAAGTGAGGAGATCCAATGTTTTTCTTCCGGTCCTTTAACAAATATCACAATCGAGCTGAAAATCCAGGTTGATCGCATCTTTTTGATATTTTCAATTTCCGTGTAGGGAATGTTTACCGTAATTTCTTCGGATTTTTCTTCTGGACTTTTGCCTTTGAAGAAGACATACTCTGAGCAGAGTGACAAAGTTCCATAGGTCCAATGTCCAGTTTTGTCATAGTAGGATGCTTCCCACGTTTGTATTATGAATTCATCCGATGAACTCATCATGCTAGTTAATGCCTTTAAAAGAAAAGAAAAAAATTGCATTAAAATTTAATCAAGATACTTTTTTATGGAAATCACTCCAGACAAAGCATAAAGCAATTTGATGTAAGAAAAAATGATTATCACAAAAAAAAAAAAAAAAAAAAAAAAAAAAACCTCAAGGAGATGCCTTTTGATCTTTATCTTGAATAAACTAAGACAATAGATAGAGAGTTCCAGAAGGTTGCAGTTCTTGGGAAAGAAGCTACAGGAAGCCGTATTATGCAGTATAAAAACAACAAATTGAAGACCACTAGACCAATAAGTCAAACAAGCTTGAACAAAGAAAGCAGGGAATAAATCAAACAATTCTGAAGAATACATCTGATAATAGCATTTATAGAAAAGACCGAGACAACAACATCACGTCTATGAGGGAGAGGTTGCAGATAAGAAAGGGTGGGGTCAATCAAATTACAAATAAGTTTTTGCACTTTATCAAGTCAAATGAGAGAGATTCACTCGATTATGTACAATCAAATCAATTATCAGAATTATACACATTCGCATATGCATCAATCTTCAACAACAAAAACAAAATATTCCTAATGTATATCATGGAAATTTCAAATTCTGCAAAAGATAAATAAAATCAAATAGTGTTTTAATTTTCTGGAATGAAACGGATAATGACGACAAAAAAATTTTGCCACAATTTTAGACAAAAACATAAATTTTATTAATTGTAATTGAATCAAGCACTTTTATATAACGATCAAATAACCTAACTGATACACCAGTTCTCATTGAAGTTAAGCAATACCAAGTCTGGTTAGTACAAGATAGCTGACCATTTTGGAATACCAGGCGCTGTATGTAGGAGTGTGATACAATAGACCCTTGAGAGAACACATGGAAAGAAAGGATTCATCAGCAAAAGTAAAGGAAGTGAAAGGAGTAAAAAGAGAAGTGGCTGAGGTCTTTTTTGAATTCTTGAGACAGGAAGACGTCTTATGCTTGGTGATCAATTTGCAATGGGTGGTCAGCTAGGAGTGATCGAGAGCATGTCATTTTCTGTTTATCAATTACTCTTAGACCAAAGACTGGACAAAAGATTTGAATCAATAAATTGAGGAGTTTAGGATAGGGGTCTCTGAAGTTTTCAAACGTAGGTGGGTGGGTTGCATATTGCTAATTTTTTTTAGAACTATGCAGGTAAAAAAAAAAAAAAAAAAAAAAAAAAAAAAATGACCTGAACGTGCTTTATGTTTTGCTCATTAGCTTTGCTTTTTTAATGAGACTGGTTCTCCAAAACTACATTCCTTTGATCATTTTCTGAATGAAAAAGAAAAGCCACCACACTATTTTCACACATTTCCACTTTAAAAAAAATTTTCCTGGATATTTTTACATTAGCTCCATAGGTCGGATTAAAGACTTCGGCAGGCTGTATCTGGCCCACAGGCCGCAGTTTGCAGACATCTGGTTTGGGACAGTTTTCAGTTTGGAACAGTTAAGAATGGTTTCAAGATCAGAGGTCTCCCAAGAAAGATCAGAGTCAAGTTGGACAAGAGTAGATTAGGCCAAAATAATTACAAGGCACTGCTGTAACCAGACAGCTAGCAGCAGACAACGTTTGGAGTTCCTTTTTCTACACTATGCGACACTATCAAACACATAACTCAACCGAGGTAGATCAACAACTTGTGCTGTTTTAGTGCAACTATGAAGGTGATCATCAGGCAACAGGAGCACAGTGACCCTTACTTGTCAAAATCATCAACCCTAAGTGAGATATACATGTAACTGAGGGAGTGCTTGTGAATTTAATGTTCGCTAGACACTTCCTTCTTAAAGAAAGAAACCAGCTCAACTCACCCAGGGTGGATGTCATACCAGAGTAGGATAATTTTTGAAGTATTTCATGTTATCCATTTTCAGTTATGAAAATCAGATTTCGCCTTATCTTCATCTCCCGAGACAGAACTTTTCCAAAATGTATTCGACCACTAGTCTCTCTTCCTTTAATTGAAAGGATCCATAAAAAAAAAAAAAAAAAAAAAGAGTTTCCAATTTAATATGTGCCAAACTGTCAACCATATTCCAATCCCTGTCCCATCACTGCAATGTTGCATCGCTGTGATTGTTTTAATGGAATGTGCCATGATGAACTCGTAGCAAAATACTCTGGCTTCACTATAGATGTTGTCTAATGCTGGAGAACCTTCTCCTCGAATAGTTTCTTACTTTAAACTGCTAAACTTTGAAATTCCCTACCTGTTTCTTGCTTCAACAACTCTACTAACATGCAGAAATTTGAATGTAATGTGAACAGACATCTCACTGCTCAACTCCCTACTTAGAATGTTCCTCAAGAGATGGTGCCTAATTCACAGTAGTCTATTATATCTTAGTGGCAATGTGCCTTGTTTTGGGGGTGAAGATGAATTTTTTTACAAATGAAAAGGAATGCCCAACGACTCGTCTTTCCTCTTCAACTTACTTCCGGTCCTCCTATGCTACATCATAGTGCGTGAATCATATATCATTCTAATCAGGCACACAAATAATTTGGTCTATTTTTTGTTCATATTTATTTGACAAACATCAATGAAATACTCATTTAATAATTTGAGAAAGAATTTAGTTCTTTGATATGACAGATATGCATTAAAAAAAATAAAATTTTCTTTGGTTTAGAAGCACAGTACTTGAATTTTGAACTAATTAGAATTCAAGCCAAAAATCACTTTGTTTCAAAATTACAAAATTGCTTGGAATTTTGAATGACATTTTAAAAAAATGTCAATAAAATTTTAAAAGGGAGTTGCTTCGAGTTAATTATTGTGATAATTCAGCAGTTAATCGGAAGCCTTTTGACTGATACACAGAGTGATTGGTTTGAAATAAAGTTTTAATGTCGGCTCTTCTGTGTCAAACAGAAACATTATCTCATGCACTGCTGTCATATCGAAAAATTTAATGAAAACATTTCCATTTCAAGATTTTTTTTTTCTAATGACATGCAAAAATGGTCTTTTGGTTAGAGGCAAAATATCTGTTCAGATGAAGTTAGTATAAATTCCCCCCAAAATTATACAGTATAATAATTACAAGTAAAAAAAAAATTTATCAAATTATCAAGTTTTATCGTATGTTTTTATATGGAAGAGTTGTGCGATTAATTCAGTATGACGAATTGACTTATCTCCCTTGACTTAAATTAAGGGTCTGCCATTTTTAAACAAAATGTCAACGTAATTGTGAATGATTTTTTGATAAAAATGCATCTTATTTTTTGGAATTTATGCTAATTTTGACATGGCACGTACATAATGTTTTTTACTTGAAGTACCAAAGACATTACCAAGTCTTCAAGTGGCCTCCTATCACCTGCCAATATCCTATATCTCTATAAAACCATACATGCCATATCTGGGCTGACATTAAACTAATGATGATGATGAGCAGCGAATATTTCACACTCCCATATTTTTAAAATCATGAAATCGCCCAATTTTTAATCAAATCGCTTGATTGCCTGCTCTAGTTGTGGAACCACTACAGTGTAATGAAATGAAGCTTTACATACCTCCCCGCAGTGACTTAGTCTACATTGCACTGTAGAGAACCTACTGTTGATTTTATGAAATTATTTTATATATATTAAATTAAAGTTTAAACTGCAAAAGTCAAGTATTATGCTTCAATTGTGCTTTAAATAGAAACATTAATTTCGAAAATGCCGTTGTTATATCAAAGAACCTACTGTTGATGTATGTCGAGTCTTGCTTCTTAAATGCACTTGTGATGTTAGGCTGTGTAAGGTGTTAACTTTAGGCAAAATCGCCTGTTACTTCTTGCATCGGATTATTTCGATTATTGATATCTAAAACATTGATACAAAACCTATCCAAGAACACTACCAGACACAAAGTACCTTTGTGTGAAATTTCATAAGAATCGGCCCAGCCGTTTTCGAGTATATAGGGAACAACTCACAAAGTTTCTTTCATATAATAGTAGAAACATATGCATATATGTTTATACTTGAAACCAATCGTGCTAATATCAAAAAGGAATATGATTCTATTTGATCTCAAATGTTCTACCTCTAGGCGTGGCGCGTATTGCCGGTCGCCTGGAAAAAAAAAATAATAAAAATAAAAAGTTGCAATTATCCCCAGTTCCCCATTTTTGTGTGGTGTGTGGGAAGAAAAATACATTTATCCATGTTTTACTAACTTTGTGTCACATCCAATGTCTGTGGGAAGAGAAGGAAGCAAATGTTTGAAACCAAAAATAGTCGTCGATATCAACCTTAACTACAAAATAGCATTTAACTTGTTCATTATTACCTTGCCTCAAAATACCGGCGACAATTTTTTAACCTCTTTTAACCATTTTTTTAAAAGATTTTAAATCTTATTTAATTTTTTTTTTTCATTTGAATTTTTAAGAAAAATATTAAGTAATTTATATTTTGTCAGTCTTTATATCGGGTTAAAAAATTGCGATAAAAATTAAAACCTGTCAAAAAACCATCACCTGATTTTTAGAGTTCAAATCGGTGTAAAAGAAAATGGAATATTTCTTTTTTAACAAAACATAAAATAATTTTTTTGTGTGTGTGCGTTTTGGATTAAAAAAAAATTTTTTTTTTATTTATTTAAACCAAGAAATCAAAGTTTCCGCAAAATAAATTGAAAAATAAAATCAACCACGGAAAAAAAAAAAAAAAAAAAATCACGTCATGAACGATGATTTCTTGTCAAAAGAATTTCTAAAATATATTTTTCATTATTCTGAAGACGAAGGTATTTTGAACAGTGATATTTTTTGTCGGAACGATTTACAGTAATTAAGAGAAACGTTGAGAGAGAGAAAAAAATTTGTTTCATTCATAAAAAAAATAGTTACTACGTGACCTTGTAAGGTTTTAATCGACTACGGATAAACCCCATCCTCATCACTTTGGCACCATTCATAAAATAATTCGAAGTAAAACGAATTCAAAGGATATAATTATTGATACAAGCAGAAAATTAATCGGTATTCCTGCATTTTACAAACCGATGTATTTTTTGATAGGATTTTCAAGTTAAATTCAATTTCTATGGTATCCTTTGTTTATTAAGGTGGGAGATGAAAGTTTCGTTTCTTAATAATAATGCCATTATTTCAGAACGGTTCGTAAACTGCAGATACTAATTATATTTTATATCCAAAACCATAATTAATATCACAGAAACATTTTTAATTAAATCATTACATTTTTTAGCCATATAAAGTGTTATAAATGAAATTAGAAATTTTTACTTTTAATTAAAAATATTGGAATTTCTTTTTCTGAATTAAAAAAAAAATGGTACTTAGGCAGAGAAGGTAACGTGCTATTTATTTTAATAGTATTTTCAAGTTAGATTCAAACATTACGGTATCTTTTGTTTATTCAAATTGTTATGTGAAAGCACAGAGTTACAAAACACCCCCTCCCCATATTAAGAATGGGTTTCTAAATTATAACGTTATTATATTGGCACTGTCTGTATCGTGCTTAAGTACAAAAAATTACTATTTTGTTTTAAAAATAAAACGACTTTAGCGGTTTTATTTAAAAAAAAAGAAAGAAAAAGATATAAATGTATTATTTATTTTAAATAAAATAAAGTGTGAAACATTGCGATGTGAGTTGGGGTAAAAAAAAAAACAAAAAAAAAAACGAAATCTCAGAAATACTCGTCCAATCGATTCTATGAAACAAGGAATCAAAATTTTTGTTTTTTTTGCCCCCCCCCCCCACGAAAATGTGTTACATCATCCAACTCTGCTACTATCTTTGGTTTTAAACGAATAAGAAACAAAAGATTTTTGATAGGCAAAAAATGTATTTTCTTATAATTTTAACATTTTAAAAAGAAAATGAAAAAGAAATCATAAAATATTGATAATCGTAAAATATCGATGATTACGCCATCAAAATGGCTTTTTTTTTCATTCATTATTTTTCGATTTGGTTATGACATTACAAGTCGAAATTCTTCGTTTACGACTTATTTTATAATATTTAGATAAAAATTACACATTTCTTCTTTTAAATAGAATTTATTAGCTTTTATTTTTTAGAAAAAAAAAATAAATAAAAAATTGTCCGTCCCCAACGACAACGTTGCACGGGAGTTTTGTTACTTTCACTTTTGGTTTTATATATATATATATATATATATATATATATATATATATATATATATATTCCTAAATTATACCTTTTTTAATCAAATTATCATTATTATTTAAATTAAAAGATTTTGAAAATTAAATTTAATGATAAAAATATCGTTTGGGCATTCAAAATAAAATAAACTATAGCTAGTTTTTGTAAAGAGTAGTTTTAAAAATTATTCGATGTACAAAAATTTTAAGCATTCACTAAAATGAGAATTTGCAATGAATTTTAAATCTAGAGTAAATAAGTTTTTATTCTATAGTTTAAATGCTTACAAATTCCTTTCAAAGTTCGAAGGATCACAAAGTCATTATTATTTTTATTTTTTAATAATTTCTGCAAAATATGGACAGTGATATTTCTTTCCAGACAGGATTTTAAAACGAAATTCAATTTTTACTGTATCTTTCCTTTATTAAATTGTTAGGTGAAAGTACAGAATAGTTAACAAATCCCACTGGCCGCTCGCTCGCTATGTTCAGAATGGGTTTCTAAATAACAAGGTTGTGGTTTTAGCACGATAGGTATCCCGCATAAAAAATTTTTTTTCTTTTTTTTTTTTCGACAAAAAATTAAAATGTCTGACCTGTTCATGAAAAGAAAAAACTATGTATTCTGGTGGATTTAATTATGTAATTAATTTGTTGGTTAATTTTTACGACGTGCCCCAGGGCGTATTATAAACACCCCAACCTCCACATGTTAAGAACGGATTTCGGAATAAACATCCCCCAACCTCGAAAGCCGTTCTTAACATGGGGATGGCTATTTCGGAAGCCGTTCTTAACATGGGGAGGTTGGGGGTGGTTTTGGGGCACGTCGTAAAAATTAACCAAATTGTTTTTTTAAATAGATTTTTTTTATTTCAATTTTTAAAAACATCCATTAATAGTTAATAATAATAAAATAATAATGTGCAAGTCACGCAGAAGCGAGAAACACATGAGTTGTCTGAAAAAGTTATTAAAATAAGGAGTAAAAAAAATAGAAAACGAGTTATAATGAACCAGAAACCTTAAAAATGAGTCATTAAAGCCATTGTTTTTTACTTTAATTATATTGCAAATTATGAATGAAAAAAAAAATACAATAAAATAATAATAATTTCTAAAATTCAAATCATTTATTTTCTTTTTAATAATGATAGTATTAATCTATGTGGTAATCGTTTTTTTTTGTTGTTGTTGTTTTTTTTACTATTAAAGTTACTAATCATGAATGAAAATGAACTGCGAAATACAATAACAACACGAACAAGATGAGAAATGCGATCAGTGATGATAATCATAGAGTTGATCTGTTTAAAAATAAAAATTATTATAAAGCAAAATACCATCTTTTACAACAGAATATCCGTGAAGTTTTGGTGATAATTACAAAATATGACAAACCTGAAATCCAAGTTAAATGTGCCATCAACGCAAACCATTCACAAGAATGACGAGGAAAGGATTGTGAAAGCGGTGACAATGCAAAATAGTGACCTCATTAAATAAATTCCGGATCTCAACTATTTTCGGTGATGACGTGATTTGTTCAATCTTTTTTTTTTTTTAGTGTTTTCATGTACACAAGTTAGCATTTTAAAATAAAATAAAACATTTCAATATTAAGAATAAAGATTTTTTTCTATATAAAGATTAAAAGTAAAGATTTTTTATATCATAAAACATTCAGGTGAATGAAGAGCTTGGTGAACCTGAACGAGCCCCCCCCCCTCTGTACATTTTTCTCTTTTTTTTTTTTTCAAATTTTTTCAGTGGATTATTACTGACTAGCTGAAGTACCTGGCGTTGCCAGGTTCTATTTGATATATTTGAATATTTCGTCCTCATACATAATTTTCATATTGATTAAACAAAACATTAATTCATAAAGGCTTTATTTTCCATTCCCCCATGAGGTAGGAGCAGTAGATGCGTTTTATTTTATGGAGGTCTCGCCAGTAGCCCTAATCTTCTTTTCTAGTTTAATTTTTAATTTTTTTAGTCTTTCTTCTTTCAAAATATGATGTAAGAATTGCAATTATTATTTTATATCATAATGCATATCTGAAAACTGTTAAATCTCTATTTATTTTAACTGTATAATGTACAATATATATAAAGATAAAATACAGATGACTATTCTGTTAATGAAATAATTAAAATTTAGTTTTGATCAGTGCATATCTGAACACTGGTAAATGTACCTTTAGAATTAATTTTGAAGAACCTCTACATAAACAGCATTTTGGATGTGACCTCTAACAGGTGTGTAAATGTAGAGTTTTTCACGACTTCCAATGTGTGAGCAACCAACATATAACTGGTCATGAAAAAAGGAAGGTGTCTGAAGATTAAGTCCAACAACTTTGAAGCTTTGTCTTTGAGAATTATTTATAGACATGGCAAATCTCATTTTTATTAGGACTTGTAAACACTTGAACTGAAATGGCATGTCAGAAGGAATCAGTGGAATTCGAGGAATTAACAGTTCCACCTTTAAAATTTCCAGTTATTATAATGGATTCCAGAATCTTAGTTTTCAAAGATTTTATTGCTAACCGTGCACTATTACACAGTTTATGTGGATCAATATTTCTTAATAATATAACGGGAGCTCTTTCATTCAATACCAAGTTATGGTATGGCATTCCAGACTGTTGTAGTGAATTCTACAGGAAATTCTACTGCATGATCTTCATTAATAACACAATCAATGGATTGATAAC
The DNA here is from genome assembly GCF_053919585.1 of Euprymna scolopes. Classification (NCBI taxonomy): domain Eukaryota; kingdom Metazoa; phylum Mollusca; class Cephalopoda; order Sepiida; family Sepiolidae; genus Euprymna; species Euprymna scolopes. The sequence continues at coordinate 79,973,774 of NC_136493.1, read as the reverse complement.
GCTTGCAAAAGATTATAACTGCTTATATTAACAGCATCATGTCTAGGGGCCAATATTGCTCTTTCATGAAGCCATCAAACATTGAAGTAATTTGGAACACTATCTGGAAAAATCTTAATCATTAGGTCACCAATTGAATTTACCATCTAGCCACATGGTAATTTGTGCAATTGAAGATATCTATTCAAAATTATAGAACCAGTGTCAATGAAAAGAAGATGATTTGAGAAAAGTGCTGGAGACTGATGATCAAATAAATGTGTCCTCATAATAATATTCTTCAAACTGAAAACAAAAAAAATGTGGTTACCACACAGTATTGCAGAAGTGCTGGAGTTCTATATCACATTTTAAATGAAAAGAAAGAATTCAGGACCGAATAAAACTTTTGGTTCCCAAGGACAGCAGGATTTTGTTTCATAGATAAACCACTTATTGGAGACTATAACGTTTTGTTACACCTTTCTCTTCTTTTACCATTCAAAGGGTAACTCATAGTAATATCATAATTAAATATTGATAATGTAAAGTGCTGGTGTAGGATGATTTCGGAATACGATGTAAAAAGAATAGAATTATACTTATTGTATTGTAATGATTTGGCAACTGCCGCTTGACACTTCTATCAGTGCGTGGTGGATGAACATAAACTTTATAAAATTCATTGTGTTTGAGCAAATTCCAATTTGAATTACTTTTAACTAGAAATAAATTTCTACTTAATGATTTTTCATAATTTTTGGATATATTACTATTTTCAGTATGACAATTAAGTATGTAATATTGTTTTTGCTTAAAACAACATATCTAAAAATATCAATCTGTCGAATGTATGTTAACAAGCACCTTTTATTTTTCTAAAAAAAAAAAAAAAAGGGAATCAATAAATATTTTTTTTTTTTTATAATATTAAAAACAAATTCAAAACAATGCAACAATAACATTTTATTTTTTATTTTATGCAAAAAATAATTAAGTATAATTCGAATTTTTTTATTTTGTAATGACCACTATATACAGCCGGTCCAAATCTTCAGTAAGAACACTTTCATATAAATCACCGTTTCAATGCTTATGCATATGAAGAATGCACAAGCACAAAATGTTGTGATATAACCACCCGCACACATGGAACAAAGGAAGTATGTTACGTTTCCTTGTGTAGAGATTAGTGTCGGACAGTTAATCGGAATCAGAATTGAGAATCAGAAAAATCGGAACTTTTTGGGGTATCGAGATCGGAATTGGAAAAATTTGTGCCGATCTTCTGATGCCAAAAACTATTCCTTTAATTATCTTTTTTATTTGATTTTGTTTCAAAAGATTTTTCACTGCTGGTAGTAGTAATAATAAAATAATAAATACTAGTGTGACCTGTAGAAATTCCACAGCATACTCTTTCATATGTAATATATTGATGTTGGCATTTTGTAGATGTTCAGTATAAATAGAGACGCACTGATTATTGTAGCTCTTTTGTTAAAACTGCTAAAATATTTATCCAAGCTAACAGGGATGCCTGGTGTAGTCCGGTCGTAAAATACACTTAGATATGACGTGTTAATTTATTAATTGATACCAAAATCAAAACTTATGTAGAATTCTTGGTAAAATTATTTATAAAAAATAAATGTCTTGAGTGCCATCAGCTATAATCGAAACCGAAACCAAAACTTATGAAGAATTCTTGATAAAATTATTTATAACAAGAAATAGAAGTCCATAACAATTAAATGACAGTCACTCGGATGTAAGCGTGACACAGAAAATAAGTAAATAACACATATGCTATCCTATTAATATATAGATTTATTGATTTAATCTTCCAGTAAAACTAAAATCTATAGATTATCCCCCTTACACGCGTGTTTGAGAAAAAATATATGCATTTAATGTGTTTTTACGCTAATCAGGGCAAAATAAGCAATTTATAGTTAAATATTTAGAGATATAAATCTCTAAATATTTAACTATAGAATTGGAATTGGTAATTGTATTGGAATTGGGAATTTTGTACAGAATTGGTGATTGTACTAGAATCAGCAAAAATATTGGAATCGTCCCATCACTAGTAGAGATACACCAAACAGGCTCGAACTTTCCAGAACATCACTATATAAGGATTTAACTGCCAAAATTCAAACAGTCCAGGATGCAATTCTACAAGTAACTATCACCACTATCCATGCTCATCACATACACTGGACTCCGTCTGTTTAGATGTAAAACTGCATCATCGAGAATTCCCCCCAAAAATAATTTTTCAGTTTTTCTCTTCAACAACACTCATTATGGAAAGTTACCACATTTAACGAGAATTTAATTTATTTCAACCTACTGTTCTTACGAGATGAACACAAATGTATGCTTTCACTTTCATGATGACAGACTTTTTTCTCAGAAAATAATCACATTAATTCCAAGCCACACGTAACACTCTGACCATAAAAATCAGTAATTTCAAATCTTGTGCGATTTACACGAAGTCCATACTTTGTTATTTCTGCATAATGAACACTTATGACAAAAACACTTACGTTGGAACGAATTTGAAATAATATTTTTAACATGTAAATAAATGTTATTTTATATTAATTCAGTGATTTTGAGTTCTTTGTCAGGTATCGTTATTTTCCGGAGTTATTTCTATATTTTTATTTTTATGTATGTGAGGATGTCATCTGGTGACTCCCTTCTATTAATCAGCGATCTTGTTAAATTTATCTTTAACGGCCCCTTGGATACTCTACTATTTTTGACTTCAAAAGATTCCAGCACCTGAAACCTCAGTCTTAAAAATTGATACATCCTGATTATTAAATGGTGAAATCCAACTCGCACCCTTACAAGTTAGTAACTCCACGGTCAGTACCTACAACTGGTAATGCCCCCTCCTGGAGTCCTACAATCTAACACTGTTTACTATTGACTCCCAGTCACCTGTTCTTTTGATTCACTATAATAATAATAATCTATATGTATAAAAGCGAAAATGTGTGTGTGTACGTATGTATGTATGTATGTATGTTTGTATGTTTGTATGTGTGTTTGTGTGTCTGTTAAAAACTTTCGACAGTCACAACGAAAATTCACAAACTCAGTATCATATCGAAGCTCCATCCTTCGCTCGAAAAATATCGAAAAATTGGCCAAAAACGTTCATTTTTTCACCCTGAAATCGTCAACTTTCAACAGGGGGGGGGGTCAACAAAAACGGTCCTCTCGGAACGACGACCGGTTCTAGGCATGTGTCAAATGACGTCATCACCTGATTTACTTTAAATACTTGAAAAACTGACTAAACTTAATGTACGTTGCGTTAGCTCAGTTGGTTAGCTCGTTGGTTCATTATCTAATCGTTTTGGGTTCGAATCGTGGTGTGAGATGTCTTCCTTTTTTTTTTTTTTCGATTTTTTAAATTTAAATATTGAACCAGTGTTATTTAAGCCATTTTTCACGTAACATTTGTTTTTCTGTTTTTTTTTTTACTTCGCTTATCCACCCCCGACCACACACCCAAAACACCCGGGTACCCACTGATTTTTTAAATTTTAATATCGAAACAGGCTTATTTAAGCCATTTTTCACGTGTTCGTTTTTCTGTTTTTTTTTTTTTGTTTTTTCGATTTTTACATTTAACATCGTTCGTTTACCTTACGTTAGTTTTCTCTGTGTTTTTTTAGATGTTTTGATTACCCCCGCCCAGCTTAAGTTTTAACTTTGTTTTCTATTTTTACTTCGCTTATAACAAACAAACCTGGTCATTGACCTCATTTGCTGAATAGCCATGCGCGCACATGTCAATTTGGTTCTTACTTAAATAAATCCAAACATCTTTCAGTAACTCATTCTGGCTGCCCAATTTTATTTTCAAACTTCGCTTCAGGGCTTCGGGTTCGATCCTACCAACTTTTTCACGTAACATTTGTTTTTCTGTTTTTTTTTTACTTCGCTTATCCATCCCCGACCACACACCTAAAAACACCCGGGTACCCACTGATTTTTTAAATTTTAATATCGAAACAGACTTATTTAAGCCATTTTTTACGTGTTTGTTTTTCTGGTTTTTTTTTGTTTTTTCGATTTTTACATTTAACATCGTTCGTTTGCCTTACGTTAGTCTTTTTTGTGTTTTTTTTCGATGTTTTGATTACCCCCCCCCCCTCCACCGCTTAAATTTTAAAGTTGTTTTCTATTTTTACTTGGATTATAACAAACAAACCTGGTGATTGACCTCATTTACTGAATGTCAGTGTCGGCGTAATGTGCGACGACTTCTGTGCACGCACCTGTCAATTTGGTTCTTACTTAAATAAATTCAAACATCTTTCAGTAACTCATTCTGGCTGGCCAATTTTATTTTCAAACTTCGCCTCAGGGCTTCGGGTTCGATCCTACCCTTCCCATCCCCCGGTTTCTTTTTTATTTAACATCACACACACCTTCAAACACCCGAGCAACCCCAGGTATCCCGCTAGTCTATAATATAAATCTCACTTGTCTTTTTAAATGTATGTATGTATGTTTGTTTATATGTCTGCCTAAAACTTTCGACAGAGGCAATGGATTTTCATGAGATCGGTATCATTTTGGAGCTCAACCCTTCGGATAAAAAATATTGAAAAATTCGCTTAGAACATTAATTCCTTCACCTTCAACTGGACACTTTTGTACAGGGAATAGCTGCTTTTTTCGCCAATATTTTCAAAAGTCATCCCCTCTTTTCGATTGTCTAGTCTTAATTTAAACCTATATCATTTCCAGTTTGACAATGGCTGCGACAGCAAAGGCGGCATGTTTTTTTCATGTTCTTTTCCTCCTTCATCATGCAGGTTCGAGCCTTCCTATCTTCTACATCTTTTTTTTTTTTTTGCTCAACACGCACCTTCAAACACCCGGGGAACGCTGGGCACCCAGGCTAGTTATAAATAAAATAATCTTTATTTTTAATATACGTAATACCTAATGCTTTTTTTTATATGTATACCAATATCATAAAGACCCATTTACTTACCTCCCTACGAGGGCAGAGTGACACACATGATTTTTTTATGTGGGAAAAGTCTAGCTACTCCAAAAAGTCGTTGTTAGTCCCGCAAACTCAAAAAAAAAAAAAAATGAAAATAATGTGTAAAATAGAGTTGAACAATCAAACAAAAATGGCCGAGGCGGAGAATAAATTTTATACAAAATTTATTTTCTCAAAATCGTAAATAAGTGAAAAGAGAAGACCAGAAAGTTTCTTAATGAAATAGAAAAAGTTCCTGCGACTGAGGCAATAAAATGAAATGAGGTAGAAAAGTAAAAGTTCTCGGTTAGAAATAACCAGTCCTTTTTAGGAATAATCAAACAACATAAAAATCCATCGCTTACTTCAGCCAAGAATCAGAAAAGGGTAAAAAGTCCATCTCCACTTCGAGAATCAAATGATGGTTGGACACGAGTTTAACGTCAACGATGACGGAGTCAAACTGTCTGTTTATGGCGTGCTGTACTGGCATCGACTGCCCCTTTTATAGATTTCAAACCGGCTCCACAGAAACTGTCAGAAAAAATATATTTGAAAGTTGCTTTCTTCATAATCCGATTGGATAAAAACAAAACAAAACAAAAAAAAAAACATCTTTGTAACCTAAGGTGCTTTGGAAGACATCTGCGTGAAAAGGCAGAGTTTCAGTTTTTATGCCCATTGAATTTGCGTGGGTGTAGAAAGGAAATATCCAGAGCCTATATTTGGCACTTTTTAAAAAAATCTTTTAGAAATAAGCAAGCAATCATTAGATTCTTACAAACTAAGGTTTTGTGAACAACCTTTAGCTTAATTTATCTAATAGTAAGTGTAAACTTTGCCCTTTGTGTCACATATTAAGGAGAACGTCCATTTTTTTTCCAAATTTTTTATAATTTTTTTGTCAAATTTATATACCCCATTTCACAGTCATAAAATGTTTCAATCATAGTAATTTGTTTTTCCTAGTTTTGCATATGAATCACAAAAATATCTGATATTTCCCCCCAAACCTCTGGCTTTGATGGGGGGGAGACTAAAACTTGCTAGTATGATTTCAAATGATCTGAACTAACAGCAAAAGGGAGATTTGATTCAAAACTTTTATTATATCATTTAAAATTTCTTTATATTATTCTTTCTTATATTTATATCAGATACATATCAATGGTAAATATTTCTCATATGTTATACCTCCCCTCTTTTGAAAATAGCATACGATTATGAATATCTCCAGTGTCAAATAATCCTTATACACTGTGAAATTTATTTTATGTATGAAAACTAAAGAGGGGAGACATAACACGAGAAATATTTGGAATTAAGTCTCCCCTTTCTGTTATTTCAGATCATTTGAAAGCATAGCAACAAGTTTTAGTCTCCCCTTCATCAAGGCCAGAGGTTTTGGGGAAATATGATATATTTTGTAATTCATATGCAAAACTATGAAAACAAATGACTATGATTAAAATATTGGTAAACATGCAGTATCTTTTCACCCACAAAAAACTTTAAAATTACCCCTATTATAGGTTTTCGAGGGTGTTGAAAAAAAACCCCAAAAAAAACAACAGTTAATCTCCGGAAACGAGTAATTTCAATGATATGAATAAATTATAGTTTTAAAAAGTGGGGGGTCATTTTTCTATAATAATTTAATGTAAAATGAACACCCACTAATAGCCACGGTTGCCATAAAGTGGGTGCTCATTTTACGTTAAATTAATATAGAAAAATGATCCCTCTCTTGATTAAACAATAATACGACCTTAAAATCAAATGTCACATAGCTCACTGCACAATTCAGGTCATTAGCTTTCAAACGAACCTTCATTTGTTAAATTCTAATCAATAGTCGCCAAGATTTCGAACTTATAAAATTGCCAAAAAAGTGATGTCTCTCTCTCTCTCTCTCTCTCTCTCTCTCTCTCTATATATATATATATATATATATATATATATATATATATATATATATATATATATATATACTCATAACCAAATTGAATACTGAAATGCTCATATCTTTAATTCTATGGGACGAAACTACATGAAAATTTGCAGGCTTTTTGAAAATTATAATACTATTCTATTTTATGACAATTGGTAAAAAAAAAACTTATATTTTCAAACCAATAAAATATGTCCAAATTTGCCTACATTTAGTGTACTAGCAGGTGAGCTTTAGTTTTACTTCTGTTGTCTACCTTATAACCTTGTCAGGCCACTAATATATATACTAGAAGGGCGCTCAGCATTGTCCGGTTATAAGATATGCTTAAATATGATATTTTAATGTATGCAGATTTCGTATATATTATTAGAGATAATTCTCTGTTGATTATTATATTGTACTCAATATATAGTAGCGTCCCTCCTCAGTGTGACCCAGTTGTAAAATGCACTTAAATATGATATTTTGATTCATGCAGATTTTGTATTTATTATTATAAAGCCAATGTTGAAATTTTAATAAAAAATAATTTTTATTTATTTTTTATATACACATATTCCACATCTCAACATTTAGTGAAAGGAACGCACTCTTGTACTGGCCTTTTGCAGGTCACTTCCATCATCATCATCATCATCATCATCATCATCATTCCTTTCCAGCAGTCACGTCCTCTTCCACCTTCTGGAGGGGGGTGAGGAAGGGAGGAAGAAAGGACCTTTCCTTGTTTTCATCAGTTCGAGTATTCTCGGCCTTCGAGGAGGCGGCTTACTTCGTTCTCCGTCAAAAAGATTTTGACGTTAAATATAATGTTACTGGTTTTTCTCCTTCAGAAAAAGACGTTTCTTTGGAACTCCATTGATAGTTTTTTGTTTTTTTTTACATAGGCATCACCACTTATCAAGGCCAAGAGGCCACTCGAGGATAAGAGTTAAAAAGTGTACAGTAGAAATTGGACAATATAGTAACCGTTAGTAATGGAAATTCGGTAAATTTGTTAACTTATATGGAATGGCTCATCAAAAACTTGTTTACGTTAGACTTGAAGACAACCATATTGTAGTCAGCTGGAAAGCAGAAAAACGGAAGACAATTCCATAGGCATGCAGTTCTAAGAAAGAAGCTTTGCTCATGGAATCTACGTTTAGATTTAAGCACAGATAAAGAGTGGGGGTAATTAGTGATAGTGTTTTCTGCTAGATGGGTGTTTCTTGTGAAAGTTTGGCGAGGGGGGACCATAGAATGGAGCACTTGCCATGAAAATAAAAAAGATAACGCAGAGACAAACTTGCAACATCTTTTCTGTGAGAAAGAGATTGCAGGGATGAGAAAAGGACATCCCCCACAAGGCTACGAAGTCTATTTTGAACTCTATCAAGGCAGGATAAGTCTTTTCTAGCAGCTCCTGCCCAGATGTGGCAGCAGTACTCCATCCTTGGACGTATCTGGCCCAGAAGCTTGTCAAAACATGAGGCCTCCCCAACACGAGAGCCATTCATTTCAATTGATGCCAAATAGATATCAGAGTATTGATGATGTAAAGATAAAAGCTTGGTTTTAGATGCATTAAAAGTAACAAGCCACCTCTTTCCCCATTGTACCACTTGCTCAAGATCAGAGGAGAGAGAATGAGAGAACTTGGTCATTTACGGTCTTAGATGTGCTACCATAGATAGTAGTGTCATTAGCATAGATGTCTATGAATGATGTAGGGATGTGATTTGGAAGATCATTAATATAGATCAGGAAGAGAGTTGGGTCTAGGATGGACCCCTGAGGGATTCCAGCATTAATACTAAGAGCTTCTGATTTCTGCCCATCAACCATTACTCTTATGAACCTATCAGAGAGAAATGATTTAATAATTGAGAAGACATTTCCAGCTATACCGTAGCTGGAAATCTTGTGAAGTAAATCTTTATGCCATACTCTATCAAAGGCCTTTGATATGTCAAGAGCAATTGCCCTAGAAAGGTAGCCTCCATCGAGAGATTCGCTAATCTTATGAGATATAACTGTAAGCACATCTGCTGTAGATCTAGCAGAACGGAAACCATATTGCGTGTTACTAACACAGGTTATTTTTGCTGAGATGGTTGATTACTTCTCTATTTAACACAGATTCCAGCAACTTACTCATGACGCACAGGAGACTTATTGGCCTGTACTGTGAGGGAGATGAATGATCACCTGAATTAACTTGATAGTTACTAAACTTTCAACGTAATTTCATTCCCAGTTATTAAAAAGCAACAAGGTTTTATCGACTGGAAAATTAGTCTCAAAAAGACCAGTGGAAGAAACCGGTTGTGTTTTGGGGATTTCCTTTCTGTAAAAGACAGAAATTAATTTCGCCAGCTTGCTGAGAAGAAGATGAGTAGATTATCGGCACATGTGACCGCCAGGAAAGAAAATTCCCTCTTTGTTCAAGGAACTTGAAAGAGGCCATCTTGGAAGACCATTCAACTGAAGTTTTCTTCACAGAACACCATTTTTTTTATTTTAAAAGAAAAAAAACCCCCCAAAAACATTAATACCAGAATTTATCTTGTGTAAGGAAGACACGATATCCTGGACAGTCTAGAAACACAGACGTAAGAATTATTTTATTTGTACACATAAAGCCTATCAAAGCGGCTTTATGGTTTTCTTTTCTTTCCTTTGAATTTAAAGGTATCTGAGCCTTCAGAAAGGAAAAATATTTTATCTATTTTCTTCCATTTAAAGTCAAAGAGACTTTATTTGTTTGTGATTCCTTTCGAGAAAGAAAGAAAAAACATTTTGTTAAAAGAAAGACTGAACTTAAAACAAGGACTTAAAAGAACTATTTTCTGTTTTTTATATGTTCTTTTCTTTTCAGCCTTTCTTACAAGTAAGAATTGTCGTTTTTTTTTTTGTATTTGTTTTTCATTTTAAATGTTTCTTTAAGGGGATTTTTTTTTAAACCCTAGCTTTGGGAAATAAAGGCAATTCATAACTTTTATTTGAGTAAATTTGGATCATTTCAAACACATTTAGGGTCTTTATTCTTTCTTTTGCTTTCTATTTTTTGTATTTCTTTTGTTCATTTCTATTAGTTTCCCATCTCCGGGAAATTTTCTTTATATGTTTCTTTTCTTTTTTCTTTTTTTGTTACCATGGAAAACGGATTTTGGTAACGACCTCCAAATTCCGTTAGCAATTCTTTCTTGGTTATTATATTGTACCTAATATATAGTAGTGACTTCAAAAGTTAAAAATATATATATATGAATTTTGACTTTAGTGCCATCAGCTAGAATCGAAACCAAAATATATATCGTTCCAGCCTTATTGGTTAAGTTTGAAAAGTTTGCTAGAAAGGACGTCATGGCGTCAAATTTGAGACGGTGATAAACAAATGCAGAGTTTTAATATAATAATAGATAGCCATCTACAGACAGATTGTTTCACTAGACGACAGTCGGTACTTATAACTTCTAGGTCATTTCGCTGCTGCTAAAGCAGGTGAAATTGCAATGATAAACATTGTCAAACGCCGGAAGCTCCACTTGTTTACACAACAAGCATTGCATTTATATGCTCTTTGTTATTCATAGTTTGTTATTTTACTTACCAATATGTTTAACCCGAGAGAGGGGGGGCAAGGGAAAGAGAGAGAGAGAGGGAGGGAGAGAGAGAGAGAGGGGGGGAGGGAAAGAGGGAAGGGAGGGACAAAAAGAAATAAAGAAAGAGAGAACTGCGCGAAAGAGGGGGAAAAAGAACGAAATGTTGTAATCGGCCAATATTCAACTCTTGTCATTGTTCATATTTTTCTGGCAGTAATTTCCAATCAATCGGTTGTGTGCTATTTTTAGGTTTCATCCTACTTGTAATCACGTGACTGTGTGGTGTCTTGTGATGGAATGAATGAACGCCACACATCATTTTTACGCATGAGGTAAAATAGACAAAATAAATGCTGACGCTATGTGCATAGTTTAGTTTTAGCGTTTTCGGTTTCTAACATCGTCGGTTAAGAGACTAACAAATAATTGAAATCTAGGTACACTTAAACGCAAGTAAGGATCGATGTTTCTGGAACAAACATTATGAAAAAAACAAAAACAGCAGATTTATTTTTAAATTATAAAGAATTACTCCATTTCAATAAAAGTTTCATCCATTATTTAAGAATTATTTTTGATTAAGTTATTATTGTTGTTGTTATTATTATTGTTGTTCTTTTTCTTATTATTTTTGTTATTGTTGTTGTTGTTGCTGCTGCTGCTGCTGTTGTTGTTGTTGTTGTTGTTGTTGCTGTTGTTGTTACTGTTGTTGTTGTTGTTGTTGTTGCTGCTGCTGCTGCTGCTGTTGTTGTTGTTGTTGTTGTTGTTGCTGCTGTTGTTGTTGTTGCTGCTGCTGCGCACGTACAGTTTATGGACTGTGTTGAAATAATAACATTAAAACAACATTCTTACTATCCAGGGGGAGCCATTGTTAACTATTCTGTACTTTTATCTAATAATTGGATAATTTTTTTTTCTTATTGCAACAGCTGTTTACCATTGACTTCTCGCTGTTAAAGACTATTGGTCTTCTCTAGAATTTGAGCGGCAACAAACCTATCATCCAAGCAAGGAGACCAGATTTGATAATAGTCAACAAGAAGTTTTCTACTACTCTCCCCACTCTTCCAGCAAAGATCTGATTTGTGCTCTCCCTCCTTGGCCCATAACCATTTTTGTAGTTTCAGCCAAGATTGGTGTCACCTGCATGTATGTGTCTGTGTATTGTGTGTGAGTGTGTGTGTATGTGTGCATATGTGTTGTTTTTTATATTTTTATTGTAGAAAAAGAGGAAGTTCAGTTTATGAGATTCCCTTTGATTCCAATTTCTCCTTGCCTTTGTACCAGATTTTGAAGATTGTTCCCAGTACTACTGCAATTATTGGTATTATATTGATTTCCTTCATGTTCCATATCCATTTCAGTTCTCTAGCAAGTCCTATTCATTTGTTTTGTTTTTATCCTTGTTTGATGTGCCCCGTGTGAACTGCTGATAGTGACATATATGATTTGGCACGATTTTCTCTTCTTGTTGACTATTATCAAATCTGGTCTCCTTGCTTGAATGAGTTTACCAGTTTTTACTTCCATGTCTCAATTTTTTCCCTTTCGTTTTCCACTACTGTTTCCAGTTTGTGTCTATGCATTTATCTGCATCTTCAACATAAAACCATTTTTTTTTTAAGACAGGGCATGAAGCTACTTAATGCAAGGAGCTAACAAGAACAAAAGATGATTATCGCAAAGACAAGAGATGCTTATTGACCTTAGTCTTGAAAAGATCAAGTTAAAAAGTATGGAGAAAACAGTCAGCAGGAAGAGAGTTCTACAAACTTGCAATTCTTAGAAAAATACTACTGGAATGGAAAGTTGTATTATAATGAGCTAACAAAACAGGCAATTGATGAAGATCACTAGCCAACCAATGAGACCAACGCGTCAAACGAGTTGAAGCAAAAGAAGCAGGGAATCGATCAGAAAATTCTGAAGAACACATGCCATAACAGTGTTTATAGAAAAGACTGAGACTAGCAACATCATTTCTGTGAAAGAGAAGTTGCAGAGAAGAAGAAAGAGTGAAGCCAATTAAATTTCTTCACATTACCAAGAATTCTTAAATGGGACAGTAATTCATCAGCCCAAATATGACAACAGTACTCCATATATGTGTTACATGAGAGGGCTGTCCCCTTCTCATGTAAGTAAGAAGAGATACTAGATAAGTGAAAATGATATTAGGAAAATGATAGAATCGAACCCTGTAGGCGTTAAAGATAATGGAATTTGGAATCTTAGAAATTCAGTCCATTGTTAATTATAAATTAGAAATAGTTAAATATTGTTCCTATTTACAATGCCTCCCCATGGGACAGAGTTAGACACCAGGGTCGTTTTTTAACGTGGAGAAAAGGGACAAAAATAAAAATTGTCTCAGTCGTGTTAGATATTAAACAATTAGACTGAGGTTTCTTTGCTTGCCAAAAGTTTGTTTGGACAAACATTTGTAAATCCACGTGATAGTAGTTACATTGGTAAACACACTTCTGATGTCATAAACAAAGGAGATTTCACAATATAGGAATCTGTGGGTTCGAAGTTAGAAAGTTGACGAGAGAGAGTCAGTTAGGAGAAATCGAGAGGAAAGTTTAGAGAGTTGAGTTAATGCTTTTCGGGCACTCCCTAATAAAATAAATATTTCAACACAAGCTACTGAATAAACGAACAAACGACTTCGTAAACTTGCAAGGAAAAGGTAAAGGTTGAAGCAAGGACATGATGCCATTTAGATATAGCTAGGATAGAACTCGTCTGCCTTTGCCCGGTAGTTAATCACCGGTGTAGGCAGAGAGAGAATGTGAGGAAACAGGTCCGCTCTCTTTGACGTCTCGCTGGAAAAGGGTTGAGTTTTTCTCGTCCGGGACGGAAGCAGTTATAGTTCCTTAAGGGGGTAAGGAAGATCCCTGCGCTATGCCTTTGATTGGTCAGTATGTGCCATATCGCACAGTCAGGGGAGGCACTGATGCACAAGAAAAGAGTTCTATTTGTTTCTGCTTCAAAAGCCCCTTAGAAGCGAAGGGAAGAAAATAGACCATGTAGATCAAAGTTTGAATTCCTGACATCACCAATCGGCCGGTTGAAGAATAAAGAAACCAACTATGTTTGTAACTGTTGTCTAATGTCATCATTCCTTACAACCAAAAAAGTAAATGCGTTTTAATCATCATCTTGTAATGAACTTTGTACAACCCTTACAAGTAATGTGCCTCCTCCATCATCAATAATGTATCTCCCCTTCTCTATATGTGTTAACAAGAATCATCCCAGTTTGATATAAATGTCTCGCTCATTATCATCGTCATCTGTTCTGAGTTCCCGTTAATGTGTGCCCAATAAGTACCGCTATACAACACATGGTTTGATAGTAGCTTTATAGAAATAGAGAATAGCCTCAGATGTGAGAAAGTGTTTAGCGCGATTTGCAAAGTTTTCAGTAAATTACTTTTCTTGCACAGTCACATTTTTGTATTCTTTTTAGTCTGGTTTGCTGCATTCACTTATTATGTGATTGACCATTTTGTCTCTTTGTCCACAGAATCTATATTTACTGTTTTCTTGGGTTTTGTATATTTTAATTTCGATATTATGATTTTGGTAACATGGTTCTGTGCAGCTGTTAACAGCGATTGTTTCTATGTTGAAATGTTCTCTTTTTTTTAGTCATGTCTAAATGCTTTCATGAATCTCTTCCTTTGTCAATCTTATAAATCACCCATCCAACTTCTCTCATTTTCCTTTTCTCTTCTTTCTGTTTCCAGTTTTGTGATTCCTTACTTTGTTTATTTTGGTAGTGCCTCTTGCTGCAATCATCAGCCTTTGTCTGTTTTAGGTTATGCATTTTTCTAGTTCTTTTTTTTTTATGTGTGTGTGTGTGTGTGTGTGTGTGTGTGTGTGTGTGTGTGTGTGTGTGACCCACATAGTCTTCTATACTTATTAGTCTTCTTCCCCTCTTTTCTCTGTCTCACATAGAATCAGTCAGCATTATCCTTTGGATGTAGTACATTGCGAATGGTCATTAGTTTCCTAGTCTTCTGGTTTCAGGCATTTGAGTTCTTCTTTTGTCCTACCTATGAATGGTTCAGATTATCTTACCCAGGTAGTTATTCCTTTTATATGGTTTTTACTATATAATTTAGTTTCTAATATTTTTTTGTCTTGTCAGTTGCAATTTTCTCTTTTACTTCTGTCTATGATAAACAATAGTGATGATAAAGAGTTTCCCCCAAAATATCTTTCTGTATCCTTATTTTAGTCAAGAGTTGTCCTCAAACTATCACTTCCAGTTTCTAAGTTTTTTGGTGTTTTTTTTTTACTTGCAGGGTCAGCACTTATCAAGGCTGGAACTCAGTTGAGCACCTACCATAAAAGTAATGATAGAGTAGAGACAGACTCGCAACATCCCTTCTGTGAGGGGGTGGGGTGAAAAATTTATCATCCATTAAATTTCCAAAATGGTTTTGTACCTTGTCAAGGCAGGAAAAGGTACACTTAGGAACTCCACTCCAGATGTGACAGCAGTACTCGATCTAAGCTCATATTTGACTCTTGTACAGGTAAAAGATTGCATTGGGAGGGAGATACTTTCTGGAGCAGTAGAATGATGCAACCATCTTTCCAGTGATTTTGGCAATGGATTTGATGTAGGTCTTCCATTTCAAGTCGAAGGTAAAGGTCAGTTCCAAAAGTTTGACAGGATTCTTTATCAAGGCACAAGTCATTCATTGTCACTTTAGGGTAATCCCCATGGATGCTAAATCATTACAAAATTTGTCCTGAGCAACCCCACTGGAATTTTATGATTGGAACTCAGATGACCAGCGATAAATAACAACCTTATTGAAGATAATGCCTAGGAGAATAGTCTCTAAGGATTGAACAGAACTCTGCTCTACTTTAATATAAGTGCAAATCCTGTGCTAGGTAATATTCTCATGTCGATAGTGTAACGTCATTACATTCTTGTCAACGAGCAAACAATAAACGAAATAAAAATAAAGCCTCTATGCGTATTTGTGCGGTTTTTATACATGCTCTTTTATTTATCCGCATCTTTCCTGTTTTACTGTTTTGTCTGGCGGTTCTCAATGATCTCATCTGTTAAACTAAGACAAATAAAACTTCTCATGCAAGAAAGCCACAAGGCAGACGTTTGCTGAGTTCTTCAAGGTTTTATTTAATAGAATTAACTTAGGAGAGATATAGAGACTAATGACTAACCCTTTACTTGTTAAACTTACTTTCTATCAAACAAAACGAATTTATACACAGACGGACAAGCATCAGAAACATTTGCTGTGATTATCTCTGTATCTGATTTGAAAAGCTTTGTTTCTCGCAAAAACGTGACATGATATATATATATATATATATATATATATATATATATATATATATATATATATATATATATATATATATATTCTCATATCATTTGACTATGTTTTGTCTATGGAGTTTGATCTCTTGTTCTTGCAGTGTCATCCATTTTCATTAAACCCTGAGAACGGTTCTGTTTTACAGAGCTGGGTTATCCTGACATGCACTAAGAGTGACCCTCGTTCAAATTCACACTAGCAAACTTAATCGCAACTTACTGGTTCCCTACTATGTAATAATGTTACGTTTACTTAATAATTTGGTTCTTCATTTATTCTTGTTTTTTTTTTTTCTCTATTAATATTTACTTGTCTCCCTGCTGACAGCAGATTTAGATTTTAGATGAGGTAATCTTTTTATGTAGGAAAAATCTGTAATGTTACCCAACACATTGTTGCAAAGTAGTCAAAGAATAGAAAAGAACTTCAACGTGTTTTTAGTTTTTTCGTAAAGCAACATTTATTTCTTCATTCTTTTGTTACCGCTGTGACATCACTCACGTGATTGTCTTCTCAACTGTGCTTTCAAGTGTTACCCATGCCTCCATCGTGATCTTGAACGTGCTTCCCATCTCTCCTGTGATTGTCCTCTTTCTCTTTTTTAAAGTCTTTTTTCTTTACCTGTGACGTCATTTCGCATACATTTGCATACATGCAGCCACACTCTGTTACAAGTCCAGATCCCCCAAAAGGGAAACAAATCGAACATCGGTTTCTTTCACATTTTTTTATGTAATGAGAATTATGGGCTTTATATTCTAGTATACATTGAATATTAAATTGTTTTTTTTTTTTTACACCAATATAAATCAAAATCACCTGTTTTGAACTATTAAATTAATTTCAACACTACAGATAATGTTTAACCATTTATTTTTTATTATTGCTTATGTTTGAGTTCATGTTTTGAAACATAACATATATCATAAATCTATGATGTCATGACAAAGCTATAATTATTTTGTTAAGGTAATTTTTTAAGCTCTATTTATAAGAAAGTCGAAATAGGTCAGTTAGTAGAACCTAGAAACTGAAGATTGCAGTGTTTCGGTTTCTGTATATGGTTATGTCATCCGCTTCATTTCTTGGAAATTTATTATTTACTATTAATGCAAAATTTCTATTTCTAAAATTAATTAAGATCTCTGATATTTCAAAATAAATCAAATTTCGCAACATATTTATTTTGTTTAAAAAATTAGGGTGATGGACGGAAAAATCTCTTAAATTCTTTACTTTAAAAAAAAAATGTCTACTATAATAAGCAGCAGATTTGCTTCCAGCCTTTGGGCTTGGATCCAAGTGTAGTATCTCACCAATGAAATGATTGTAAATAGACATATTTATTTATTTTCAGTAAAAGTTTTTGAATGATTTTGGAAATTTTAAGTAGAATGGCTCCGAGAGTAAATGTGGTATTCTGGTGATTAATGATTATAGTAAGATAGACATTTTCTGGCTATCATGACAAAGGATAACCAGTGACACTCATTTTCAAACACTTTTAAATCGCCTTGTGCCTAATTTGTTCAAATGTTTAAATGTAAATTTAAAAAAATATATTTTGTACCAATAAATATTTCAACGTGTAGTATCTGTTCTGCACTCAGAGGAGGAGAAATAGTATTCTGTATACTTACATCACATGCTAATTCACCCTCAAATAAAAGTGAGATTTTACTTTTTTTCTGTGATTATTACATGTAAAACAGTTTGAAAATCTTGGCTAAACCATGAAAAGTAAAGAAAAATATATTAAAATTTACAGTTGGGGATCAATTTCACATATAAATTTAACGTAAAACCATGATTTCCCACTCATCAGGTGGTAATGATAACCCATTTCCTAACCGGATAGTGTTTTAAGAATATATGACCAAATATTTTTTGTTAAAGTGAGATAATTTTTGTGAGACAACAACAATGGTTCTTCTTCATTATTGTAGCAAAATTCGAAAATCGAACTATTGAATTTTAAGTGAAACCAATGGTATCTACTGAATTGTCATGTCGCAGTAATGAAAATATCCCCAAATCACAAAAAACAATAAGGTAGAAAATTGATTATTTATGAAAACAGTTTTTGAAGACAATTAGCAGAAATTAAGTTTTGCTAAATTGACCAAATATTTTCAGTTTTCAGGAAATATTTACCTCCCTTTTGTTACAATTAGAACTCTTCAGTTTCTGTTTTTGCAAAACTCAATGTTTGCTAATTCTCTTCGAAAACTATTTTCATTAAGAACTACTTTTCTACCTCATCATTTTTCATAATTTTTAGATATATTCATAATTGTGACATGACGATTCAGTAGATACCATTAGTTTCACTTGAAATTTCATATTTCAATTTTACAATTGCACTACAATAACATAGAAGTGTGTGAGCCTTTTCTAGTAAAACACGTGTTCACACCTCAAGCCATTTTTCTTGTCATACACATACGCGCACACAAACATACGCACACATGTACACACACATAGATATATTCACGTTCACATACATACACCCACATTCACGTGCATATACACATGCGCTAACGTACACACATGTACGCACACATATGCGCACACGTACACACACATGGGCAACGTCACTTCCCCTTTGAAGGAAATCCACACATGCGCAAAAGACCACCGGAAACAACTATAAAAGCAAGAGACAAGCTGTTTCCTTCCCTTTTTTCGACTCGCCTTCCGAGCTGAGCGGTTGGCGAACCAGCTGCCTCCCTCTCAGGGAGCACGCACCCGCACGGCTCACGCCACCTGCTACTGTGTGGGGCAAGAGTCAACAGACAGTACGTACACCTTACATGTTTTCTATCTCCATGGCCTGGATTGACTTTCTCACTCTCTCTCTCTCTACAACAATAGACTTTCCCTCTCACCTGCTAACAGTGAGAGACGCACGCCAAACTGGATTGACTTTCTCACTCTCTCTCTCCACAACAATACACTTTCTTTCTCACCAGTGAACAGTGAGAGACGCCCGCCAAACTAAACACGTGCTGAACCCTTTTCTTTCATGTGTTTCTTTACAAAATAAATTCTAGTTCGTTTTAATTCAATAAACACGTTGTTCGTCTCTTCCTAAAAACAATACATTTTTCCTATTTTGCACTATTTCTACAAATTGGTGACACCCGAACGTGAGATGAACACGCATTTCCTTCTATACTACAAGTCTCGCAACAAACTGGCGACCACGACGAGACGTGAAACGAACACGCATGGTGACCCCACTTTTTTTAAATGAATTCTTTTGAGCGAGATGCGCATTTTACTTGATAAACAAAAAAAAACAAAAAAAAAACAAACGTTTCAACAAAGAAAAACAAGTGAACTACAATGACGAAACCCCTCGTCAGACTCGGCAGAAAAATAAACACGGAGCTGTCAACTTCATACCGAATATAAAGAAAAATTCGAGCTTAACAAACATTTTTCACAGTTTCCTGACATTACCCTGCAACAAACGCGAGGAGCAAAATCACATAGGCCTATACATATTCTCTCCCACACAACAGACGCAATAACAAAGAAACAATTACAGGACATCCCTATCACGCGCACACATACACACACATAGATATATTCACTTTCACGTAAATACTCCCACATTCACGTGCATACACACACACACTAACGTACACACATGTACGTACATGTATGCATACATGGGCAACGTCACTTCCACTGTGATTGTCTTTCTCGCTTTCTCTCTCTATACAACGATAGACTTTCCCTCCCACTTGCTAACAGCGAGGGACGCAGGCCAAACTGGATTGACTTTCTCACTTTCTCTCTCTATACAACAATAGGCTTTCCCTCTCACCAGCTAACAGCGAGGGACGCAGGCCAAACCGGATTGACTTTCTCACGCTCTCTCTCTACAACAATAGACTTTCCCTCTCACCTGCTAACAGCGAGGGACGCAGGCCAAACTGGATTGACTTTCTCACGCTCTCTCTATACAACAATAGGCTTTTCCTCTCACCAGCTAACAGCGAGGGACGCAGGCCAAACTGGATTGACTTTCTCATGCTCTCTCTATACAACAATAGGCTTTCCCTCTCACCAGCTAACAGCAAGAGACGCACGCCAAACTGGATTGACTTTCTCACTCTTTCTCTCTATACAATAATAGACTTTCCCTCTCACCAGCTAACAGCGAGAGACGCACGCCAAACTGGATTGACTTTCTCACTCTCTCTCTCTCTTCACAACAATTCACTTTCCTTCTCACCAGTGAACAATGTTAGACGCACACCAAACTAAACGCATGCTGTACCCTTTTCTTTCATGTGTTTCTTTATGAAATAAATTCTAGTTAGTTTTAATTCAATACACACATTGTTCATCTCTTCCTCAAAACAATTCATTTTCCCTATAATGCCACACCACAACAGAAGAACACAATATTGAATATTCAGTAATATTCAATATGAATCTACATGTATGACTAAATAATGTACATAATAAAATATTTCTAAGAAATGAAAAGAGTGATTTCTAAAAAATGATTGATTGAAAGTTAATGATTCAGAAATATAGGATTACATGTAAACAGTCTAAAATTTTGGGAATAAAAATAAAAAAATAAAAATTATGACATGATTTCCCTTAATTCTACTACTAACTCTAAGTCAAGATAGCTATACACAAAAAATTTCCCCAACAAACACAATTGATTTACAAGAAATTGAGAAAATAATGAAGACTAAAAAGCAAAATTGGTTACATGTCCTTAAGTATGCTATCTGGTCAGGAAGTGGCTAATTATTTTGCAGTAAATTTATATGCAAAACTGATCTCCCATTCTAGAATTATTGATTTTTGTTGTCTTATTTATTTTTATTGCTATGCTTTTTAGGCTGTTTACATATAATGACTAAAAGAATTATGAGTTCAATGTTGGAGGAGGGGGGGGAGAGATCATCTAGCGTACGGTGTAATAATACCAAATAAATTCTCCTAGACTAAAATAATTCTGGCAATCATGCAATATAATTAACAGTCAAGAAATCTAAAACAAACAAAATATACAACAAATAGCGTATACCAAATGCAAGAAAAATTATTTTTCTATCAACTTGTGTAATTTTAAAGTGTGGAAACTTAATTTATGGTGATTTTCCAGAATGGCCAACAAAACAAAACAAAAAAAAGGGTTAAAAAATAAATATTGTAGAGAAAAAAACTTTCTACCTGGAAGTTAATTGAATATTTTGACAGAGTCAAAATATTAAGAATTGCTATATTGCAATATTTGTTTTAAAATATTTTGAAAGAGATCCAAAATATTAAAAATATTTTCAGTAAACTTTGAATGGAGGTTCCCTTCCCAGAGGGAACTATTTATCTTTCGGATAGAAAATCTGACATTTTGTAGTCTGTGTGACTAAATTGTTAAAAAGAATATTAATTATTTATCGTAATGATGAATAATAACAAAAAAGAATATTAATTATTTATCGTAATGATGAATAATAACAAAAAAAGAATATTAATTATTTATCGTAATGATGAATAATAACAAAAAAAGAATATTAATTATTTATCGTAATGATGAATAATAACAAAAAAAGAATATTAATTATTTATCGTAATGATGAATAATAAAAAAAGAATATTAATTATTTATCGTAATGATGAATAATAATAACAAAAGAATATAAGAGAATGAAACAAGAAGATTGTTTCAGAGTATTTTCTAAAAAGAAAGTTAAAGAAAGGATTCTAGAGCTTAAATGAATTTTTTATTCATAATATAAATTATAATTCATAATATAAATTAAAAGAAAAAAACAATTAAAGGCTATATTTAGCTATTTAGGCTTTGTTTTTCAGCATTTTCCCCTTTCAGATTCTTAACAAATTTTTCCTAAGAAAAGGATGCCCCTGAATTGTTTTTTTTTCATAAAATTTCCTCAGTCATCCAAGATTTCTGAAAAGAAGAAAAAAGAAGCCAAAAGAACTATTTTCAATAGACTTTTCATCAAATTTCAAGAAGAAAAGAAAAGAAAAAAACAAACTCTTTTATAAAAGAAATTGTTTGCATCCTTTATTGTAAAGCCCAAAAAGATCTTTATGCTATGTAAGAAATTCTGCAGAATTAAGCAAGCTTTTTATTGGACGGTTTCTCCACCCACGGATTGCTTTAACCAATCAAATTGCATGTTATAACTAACTGCCGAGAATGTTCTCAGCGCCAAATTCCCTTTTTCAGATCAGAATCCGAGAAGATACAGAGTTGGACAAACTGGATTTCTCACTTGAATCAAGGCAGCAAAAATACTTTGTTGCTTTGAGATGTTTTAATGCTCAGATGTGGAGTGGAACATTATCATTGCAATTACCAATGCCCTTAAGTAGGGCGAATTTATATCAGCACGCTTGTGCTACAATTTAATGTCTGTCAAGACAAAATTAATGTCTATGGTTTGACCTGCTTTGTCCGCCATTGCACTAACTGTACAGGACTCCTCGTGTATGCCCGGCTAGCAGCATCCATCTTGGAAGCCACCTCAACATCTCCAACCTGCACACTACTTCGTCAGCTGGAATTCTACCCAGCCTTTATCGAAGACGAACTATTATTCCCTTCGGGGTCGTTACTAGTTCATAGTGGCAGATAGCTGAAGATAACGCATCTTTTGCAACATGGACCTTTTTTACTTTAATAAAATTTAAATGAAGTTTTTAGGTGAGCTTGTTGTAATTTCTGTTTGGTTTTCTTCCATTCTGCCGAGGGCAAAAACCTTGTGAGAGAAAATCTTACATAGTTTTTTCGCAAAAGAGTCTCCCCCCCCACCTTCTAATCTTTTTTTTCCTTTTGTAAAAGATAGTTTTTCTCCCCCCCCCCCGCTTCTAATCGTTTTTTTTTTTTTTTGCAAAAGTTTGCCATTTTTTCTTTCCCCCTTCTAATCGTTGTTTTTTGCTAAAGAATAGCCCCCCCCTTCTTCTTCATTTTTTTTCTTGCAAGAGTCACGTTGGTTTATACTTGTAGTTTAAATTCTCATATCATTAACTTGCAATAAATGTCAACATTTCTTTTGTCGGACTGTTGTTTTTTTTTTTATATTGACGTTCTTGAATTTGTAAATTGTAAGCAACCAAACACCATCCATCTTATTAAATTGTAATGATTAACAAAGACCATATCCTTTTATTAAATAAACAAATAACTATTGTCCATCTATTTAAATTGTAACTGAGAAAAACAAAATGTCATCTTATTAAATCGTAACTTGAAAAAAAAGACATCTTTTTTCTTCCTTCATTATTCTAATTCTTTGTGAAGATATTTTTCAAGTGTTGTCTGTTGCTTAAATGTGTTCATTTTAAATTAATGTCCTTCGTGGTCGAATTTATTATCTCGGGTTGGCGAAGGCCTCATGGTTACCTCCCTTGCACCTTTAATTGGATTTTATTTAGCCGGTTTTCGGTTTCCAATTTTCATTCGTTTTTCTTTCTTGATGACTATAGTTTTACGTTGTCGGAAAATTGTAATTTATAGTTCGCACCTTTTTTATTATTCCACGTGGGAATGGCCATTTTGATTTTTCATTAATTGGATTATCAGTTGCATCGTGACTAATTCGAATTTGCTTTCTCGAATAGAAGCAAAGAAATTTTGAATAACAACAACCCTAACTTGGATGGAAGAAAGGCTAGATGAGAAATTAAAAAAAATTTTTTTCTGGATATTCAGAAATAGATGTCCGAACTGGACAACCTATTCAACCAGTTGATTTTAAAATCCTCAGTTGAAGATAAATTCAATATTTGTCAAGATTCGGTGGAATTTATGGCAAGAGTTAGGGAAAATTTAGTTTGTTTCGAACCTGACCAGGAAAAGTCAAAGGCTATTGTTCCTATGAAAATGGAATTAGAGTGCCCTCTATGCAGTGGGGATCTGACTTCAAATAAATTCAAATTTCGTAGCTTCCTTAGAAAATTTGAATTTTGTACTTCTAATTTGGATGACGCAGATAAATTACTATTATTAAAATCTAAATTGACGGGAAAGGCATTCGATCTTGTATCCAATTTATGAAAAATTATGAACAGGCCTTGGCTTGTTTGAAGGGGAAATTTTTAAATCCATCTTTAATTATGAATCAAATTTTTGAGGATATTATTCCTCAACCAGAGAAATTTTTATTGATTAAAGACCTTAAAATTCTTCTCGAGCATGTTAAGCTTGAATTGACTGAGATGGACAAGTCCGTTAGTACAGATTTTTTTTCGGATAATTCTACATTTGAAATTATGGTTGCGCACATTCTGTTTGCTAAATTTCTGAACAGTGTGCGCAGACAGCTAATGAACAAATCTAACGAACGTTTCCCCTCTCTTTCTTCCATCATGTTGTACACTTTCGACATTTTGGATATATTGATGGCATCACCAATAGTTGTGCCGAGGCGGGAAAATAGCCCGCCAAAAATGTTGGCTTCTTCTTCGGATTCAAAATCTAATATGGCGAAGAGTTCCGAGCCTAAACAGATTAATTCAAAAAAGAGTAATAATAACTCTAAGTCTCTCATTAATAATGGTGAGATTAATAAATTTTGTAAATTATGTAGGGTTACTAATCACCCGACTAAAATTTGACTCAAAAATTATAAGAGCCAAAGAACTCAAATTATGTATCAGGTGCCTCGGTCAGCACTCTGAGACTGTCTGCAAGGGAATAAAGGGTTTTCCTTATCCTTGTGCCGTTTGTAGCTTTAAGAACCATTTTTCTATCATGTGCTCCCAAAGTCCCAAACCCTTTGTGGGACGTACATCATTATCGGGACAGGAAAAATGTATATTTTCTATACTCAAAATATCAATGAAGCCGAAACGGTGCCCAGTCTATTTTTACTGTCTTTTGGATACGAGTAGCCAGAAATCCTTCTTTTCTGATGTAATACTAAACCATTTAAGTCCCGGGAATAAATTAAAACCAGGGATAGTGGAAATGCCTGTTAATACTCTTGTGGGGACTAATTCATTAAAAGTTAGGGAGCTGGAAAAGTCTCTTAAATTGGGACATCAGTGTCCCTTTCCTTTTTCTGCCTTGTTTGCAGATGATTTGAGGTTAAAGTTTCAAGTGGACAAATTTGATGAGATCACGTCAAAATTGACTAAAGAGGGTTTTCGTCTTTGTCCTGGATACTCTGAATTGAATGGGTCTGCTATTCACGGCATAATTGGTCTGGACCTTATTCCACGGATAGATAATCTCCGGTTAATTAAATGTTTGGGAGGTTCTGCATGGAAACTCCCCAAGTACATAATTCTCTTCGGCGAGGGGTCTAAATTTTTGAATTCCAATGCAAAGGTTAAAGAAGAGTTACCGGCCTTTGATCAAGTTATTAAAGCACTACCTACATGCCATTCTTACTTAATTCATAGCGTGTTATATCCTGTAGCTACTTACGAAGATGCATTTCAACCCTTTTTCAATGATTCTGCCGTCGAACGTGGAGTGGAAAGTTTTTATCCCTAGACTCCATTGGTATTGACGAAACAAAAAAGTTGTCTTCTCTTGATGAAGAAAAAATTATAACATGTATGTTCTCGGATGAAGCTGATTCAAACGAGAGTCATTTACCAATTAAAATATCTGATTTCTCCACATTAACTAAGGCGATTAATGTCTTAGAAAAAGTTTCTAGATTCGGTGACAAATTATGACACCGAAAGACTGACACCGTTAAAAAAGCTAAATTGTTGCTTTTTTTCTCATATGCAAAATGAAGCTTTTCCCTTAGAATTGGCTTATTTGAAGCAAGTCCATAAAGTTGCACTCCCAAGGGTGACGGTCCTTGGCTTATTTCTGAATAAGGATGGACTGATGCGGACCCATGGACACATTCAGAACTCCGATGTTTTTCCATATGATGTAAAATTTCCTATACTGTTAGGAAAAGATAGTCACCTGATCAAATTGGTCATTATTGAATCTCACTTGAATTGTTGTCATATGGGAGCAAGTTCTACCCTTAGCAAATTGAGGCTATCTGGTTTTTGGCTCCCCCAGGGAAGACAAGCGGTGAAATCTATTCTCTGTAGCTGTATCATATGTAGGAGAATCAATTCCTTACCATACAAGGCACCTTCCAGGTCTCAACTGCCCTCTCATAGGGTAAATTTTGTCCGGCCCTTCAAATATGTGGGTGTGGACTTTACTGGACATTTTTTTTGTCAAAAATAATAATCAGGATGTCAAAATGTACATCCTACTGTTAGGGTTGGATCAAATACTGACTTTTAACAATTGAAATACAAATACAAATACTTTCGTTTAGGTTACCAGAAATACAAATACAAATACTTTTATTCCTAAGTCTAAAAATACAAATACAAATACTTTTATTCCTCAATCTCAAAATACAAATAAAAATACAATAACTGATTTAAACTTTTTTTTCAAAGTAATAAAGAAATCTGAAAATATGCAAAAAAAAAAGAAGAAAAAGAAAAGAAATATTTCCTTCCAAATTTGACATCTACATTCTATATCATGTCCTCATTGCATTTTATTATCATTAGAGCTCTGAAAGTTTCCTTCTCTCTCTCTCTCTCTCTCTCTCTCTCTCTCTCTCTCTCTCTCGCTCTCTCTCTCAAATATAAATACAAATACAAAATACTATTTTCCTGGATGCCATAATACAAATACAAATACAAATTACTTTTTCTTGTGATGTTAAAATACAAATACAGTTACATTAAAATTGTATTTAAATACAATTGAAATACAAATACAATTGTATTTGATCCAACCCTACTTACTGTTTACTTGTATGAGTTTACGTGCTTTACATCTGGAATTACTGCCAGACATGAGCACACACTCTTTCTTATTAGCTTTTATTAGGTTCACCAACTTATTCTGTGTGCCCACTCACATGTATTCCGACAATGCTAAATCATTCTTGATGTCAGGTATTATATTGTCAGATGTACTTGTCTCTGACAAAATTAAAGAACATTTCAAATCAACTACTATTGTTTATTATACCATTCCCCTTTATTCTACTTGGCATGGTGGAGCATAGGAAAGATTGATTAAAACTGTTAAACAATGTCTGTCAAAGTTGTTGGGTAGGAGGAAAGTCAGTTACTTCGATTTCCTAACCACCCTTTCGAATGTTCAAAAGGCCATAAATGATAGGCCACTAACATTTATTTCAGCTTCAGATAAAAGTTTTGATATTTTGACCCCCAATTAGTTTTTGAAGATGGGATATCACCCCCGCCTGCTTATCAATAATTGTGGTTCAGAGGATCTTTCCCCCAGAACCTCTCAATAGAAATACGCTCTTGCATTCCCTTGAACTGAGGGATGAATTCGTCAGTAAATTTAGACGTATTTGGCACAATGACTACTTGCTCTCAATTAGAGAAGTAGACGCCAACATTAAAGATCACGCCCCCCCCCCCCCCCGAAGGTCTCGGAGGGTGTAATTGTTCTTATCAAATCTCTGAATAAGTCCCAACCTTTCTGGGGTTTGGGCAAAGTAATAAAATTATTAGTCGGTAATGACCATAAGGTCCACTCTGCTTCAGTTTTGAAGGATGGGTGTGTTCAAGTTCATTCTTTAAAAAATATTTATCCCCTAGAGTTAAAACACAATTCTGAATCTACAATAGCAGAATTTACGGAAGACGGAAGCCCCTTCTTCTGCCCTACATGTTCAATCGCCAATGATGGAACAACACCTATAGTGTGTTACGACTTATGCGATAATTGGTATCATTTCAGTTGTGTTGGGGTTGACCAGCGGGACACCGTAGGTGAGTGGGTGTGTCTGAGTTGTATGGACAAAATGTCAAAATAAATTCTTATATTCTATTATTGGGGTCGCCAACTCAAATTAAAGTCACTTTTTCTTATCATTGAAAATTTCTCTAGTTAGACTAGAATGACTTGTTATAATTTTGAATTTGGCAGCAGACACACACATTGAATTCATTGCTATTATTTGTATTAATGTTAAGTCCCTCAGGACAAAATTCTTACCCATCACTTATTGACAGTTTTTAAAAGTACATCATTATTTTGTTTAAAAAAGTAATGATTATCCATTACTTTTTCTTCCTTTTCTTGGCAGTGTGTAAGAAATTCTACAGAATTAAGCAAGCTTTTTATTGGACGGTTTCTCCACCCACGGATTTGTTTTAACTAATCAAATTGCATGTTATAACTAACTGCCGAGAATGTTCTCGGCGCCAAATTCCCTTTTTCAGATCAGAATCTGAGAAGACGCAGAGTTGGACAAACTGGATTTCTCACTTGAATCGAGGCAGCAAAAATACTTTGTTGCTTTGAGATGTTTTAATGCTCAAATGTGGAGTGGAACATTATCATTGAAATTACCAATGCCCTTAAGTAGGGCGAATTTATATCAGCACGCTTGTGCTACAATTTAATGTCTGTCAAGACAAAATTAATGTCTATGGTTTGACCTGCTTTGTCCGCCATTGCACTAACTGTACAGGACTCCTCGTGTATGCCCGGCTAGCAGCATCCATCTTGGAAGTCACCTCAACATCTCCAACCTACACATTACTTCGTCAGCTGGAATTCTACCCAGCCTTTATCGAAGACGAACTATTATTCCCTTCAGGAACGTTACCAGCCCATAGTGGCAGATAGCTGAAGATAATGCATCTTTTGCAACATGAACCTTTTTTACTTTAATAAAATTTACGTTGAAGTTTTTAGGTGAGCTTGTTGTAATTTCTGTTTGGTTTTCTTCCATTCTGCTGAGGGCAAAAACCTTGTGAGAGAAAATCTCACAGCTAAAAAAAATGTCTTCTGCTTCTAAAAAAAGAGAAAAGAACAAAGCAAAGAAAATACACAAACGTTCTCTGCATTGACCCAGAACTGTTTTTTTTTTCTGTAAAAAGCTCAAAGTGTGAGTAGTTTCTTTTTTTTTTTGATGTTAAATAAGTTTTTTTAATTTTTTATCGCATATGAACATATATGCATTGTGTCGGGGAAAGGAAGTTTAAGTGAAATTAAATTTCTCTGCACCAAACAAAATAATAAAAAAAAAGGAATAAAACAAAATACCTCCTTCTCGTTTAAAATGCACCACATTTATTTTTCAACAAAAATAACAAGATGAACAAGCAAAGTTCGATCAGTAAGAGTTCTTGAGAAATCATTATGATTAGAATGTTCAAAGTAGGTGAAAAATTCTTTGAGGAGTTATTAAGATTAAAAGGTCATGTTAGATGAAAGTCCTTCGTTGAGATAATAAGATTAAAAGGTGAAAGCCTTTTGTGAAAATAATGTCTTTATTTCAAGGTTTGTGTTTTAACTGGCGAAGTTCGCCTTATTCAAAAGTTCCATGAAGAAAGTAGTCCGTTCTTATTAATTCTTATAGAAAATGTATGGAAATGCGTGGGTGTGTGCATAAGCGTGATTTTTGGGTGCCCGCGTGGCGTGTGTAATTGTGGTTTTGACAGATTTGAAAACGATGATGAGGTGAAAACGAGAGGCATGTTCTTGTGTCACATTGGAGTGAGAAGAGAGGAAGAAAGAAGGGAAAAAGAAGGGAGAAGAATGTTTTGTTGCGTTTAAATACTTTTTGAACCGGCTCCAGCACAAGATTGCTGCTGCTAGTATTTGTTTTTTTGGAAAAGCGTTAAAAAAACAATGTTCTAAATTTTCTCATTAGTCGCTTGTGTCATGTCTTCAACTACGTCCGCCAGAAATAAGTCCATTTTACTTTTGTTGGTGTGAGAAAAGCATGTAGGCGTAGTTGAAATTATGTCGTTGCTGAAAGAACTTATTTTTGTGTAAATACGTGGGGAAATTAAAATTAATAAACATTCGTTTATTTGCGTGCAAGCGTGTGTGTGTGTGAGTAAGTGAGTGTAGGTGTATCAGAATTTTTGACACCCCTAACACGAAACTGCGAATAAAATATAAAAAACTTGTAATTTCTCTTTTAAAAGTGGGTTGTTTATTTTCTTTATGGATTATACTTCCAAAATAAACTATTAAAATTGTTTTAAAAGTAATAGAAATATTTTTTTTTTTTAAACAGTATTGAAATTAATTGAATTTTATGAGCTCAGTATTTTTCAATTTTTAAACTTGAAAAATCTATCAAAATCTTTCTATTCATTCAATTTTTACGATATTTTCAGGGTCAATGTGAAATTTTATGCTCTTTCCAATAAACCGAATATAATATTTTAGACAAAGGTTTTTTTTTTCAAACTCACGCTCTCCCCATTTTCAAGTGTCTAGTAAGAAGTAAATAATTAATTTACTCACCAAAGTTTTATATATCACAAATTGAAGATAAAAGATCAATAAATAATATATTCAAATTTAAAACAAAAAAGTAGTGTTTTTTAGAAATTTACCTGTAAAGTCCGAAGTTTAAAACCTTTTTTTTATTTTAAAACCACGTTGTTTGTTTTTTCTTTTGTTTTTTTTTTTTTTAAATGAAACCTTGGTCCTTGCTCCTTTAATTGAAAAAAAAATTAGGGCTTGAATTACATTTTTCGAGTAGTTATAAGCTTGGAAAGACAGGGGTCGAATTCATTCACGCATCCCATTTTGAAATGTCTATTAAAAAGTAAATAATCAATTTACTCACCAAAGTTTTATATATCACAAATTGAAGATAAAAGATAAAAAAAGTAGTGTTTTTGAGAAATTTACCTGTAAAATCCGAAGTTTAAAACCTTTTTAAAACAAAAAAAAAACACGTTTTTTTTTTTTTTGTTTTTTGTTTTTTAATGAAACCTTGGTCCTTGCTCCTTTAATTGAAAAAAACAAACAAAAACATTAGGGCTTGAATTACATTTTTCGAAGAGTTATAAGCTTGGAAAGACGGGGTGGAATTATTCAATATTTTTCACGAAATTTCTGACGCACCTATGAGTGAGTGAGTGACAGCACAATTGTCTTATTTATTTATTGTTTTATTTATCTTTTTTATCTTTTAAAATAAATTTCTTGTTCAACTTTTGCACGGATTATGTAATTATTTAAGCGATTATCTTTTTTTTTTTAAATTCTAATTCAGAGAAACAATAAACGGACTTGTTTATTGCAGAAATAAAAATAATTAGTTTTTCTCAGGTATTTGTACAGTTTAATCAAGACATTAAAAAAATGAAAATATCGAAAAATATTTAAATTATACGTATACGTTATGGAACGAAGTTCTCTGAAAAAAATTCACTTAATTTCATCAAGTAGTTTTTGTTTTACAGCGAAAAAACAATTTGTTGTGATACCGAGCAAAAGGTTCGATTTTTAGGAAGAAAAGCTATTATTCAAGATGGGGAGGGAGTGTCGGCGCTTTAGCTGGAGTTATCTCCCCGTGACGTGCTCCTGCTCCATAAATTTCATAACGCGCTCTCATAAAAACGAGTTTTTCCGCTGTAAAAAAAAAACTACTCGATTAAATTAAGTGACATTTTTTTTTCGGAGATCTTCAGTCCAAAACGGATGCGTACAATTTAAACTTTTTTTTTTTTTCGATATCTTCATTTTTTTAATGTCTTGATTAAACTGTACAAGTATCCAAATTGTTTTTTCGCTGTAAAACAAAAACTACTTGATGAAATTACGTGAAGTTTTTTTTTTCAGAGAACTACGTTCCATAACGTACAATTTAAACTTTTTTTCGATATTTTCATTTTTTAATGTCTTGATTAAACTGTAAGTACAAAAAATCGATTCATAGAAATTTTAACCAAAAAAATTGTAAATAAACAAATAGTCAACAAATAATTGTTACCAACGATGCTACTTATGTTTTAAAATATTTTCAAGTGCTTTTATTTAAATTTTTGTCTCAAATTGCGCGTGTAAGTATAAAAAAAAAAGCTAGCGTCTAGATCATAATTTTGCCGCTGGATTGCAAACGAAATCACCAGATATAGCGGGAAAAACGCTAAATTGGCAATACCGCAGTCTTCCTATTTGAGTAACTCTTCTAGAATGGAGGTAGAGCACTTCCTCCTGTCATGATGACTTCACAATAGACTTCCGTAATTCCGTTGTCGTCATCATACGAAACAATTGAGACAAGATTCGAACACGAAACCCATTTTTTCTTAATTAACCATGAGTATACTTCTGCCCCATCGATCAATAATTTAATCAGACCGCTCAAAAAGAAATGTTTAGGTTGTTTTTTTTTCTTTCCTTTAATAAATATTTCAGTATTAAATAAGACAGTTGATTTTGTCTTTTAACCGCAAAAAAAAAAGAAAAGAAAAAATACACAACACATGAAAACTTTCCAACGCATACAAATGTAAAAATTTATTTATTTATTTATTTTATGTAATTTAGAGAGAGAAAAAAAGGAGGGAGTCACATTCCGTCCACTTATTTTTGTTTTGTGGAGACGTGTAGGAAAATTTGAAAAAGAAAAAAAAAAAAAAAAAATAGAATATTAAATTTTATGCTCAGGACAGCTATTTGACATTTGTGTCTACAACGTCGTGCCGTGCCATTATGGTTTACGAACCAATTTTTAAGAAATTGCCTTTTTACCAACTTCTTACTCCAGTATATGACACCACTCTGTTCGCTATTCCTCAAAGACATTCCAAGTATCTTAATCGCGATTTTTGCTTTCTAATCCCGGAAGAATTTCGCGAAAGATTATGCACTTCACGCAAAACAGTCTGCCACAAAAAAGTCGAAGTTCAGCTTCGATTTTGCCGGCGTTTAAGTAACTTAAAAAGCAGCCACGAAATTGACGATTACTTCCCACCCGAACTGGAAGTTTGTATGAACGGGTACATCGTCGAGCTTCCACCTTTCACGGATGTTGAATGTAAATCCCGACGAGCCAAACCAGTCGACATCACGGCATTCTGCAAAATCTCGGATCCAAACCAAATCGCTGTTTCCTGGTTCTCTTCACACACGGACAATTACGAATATTTCTTCACCATTCATCTCGTCGAACGGATGTTGCTCGATGAAATCGTAAAACTAATGCGCGTGTCCGGTGAAAAGAATTCTATGAACCTTGTCCGCGAAAGTTTCGGTGGCCGAACTGGTTCGACCAATTCTGACTTATCGATGACATCTTTAACGGTCTCCTTGCTCTGTCCGCTTAGCATGCAACGGATGAAGTACCCTTCCCGGTCGATCTATTGCACTCATGTCCAATGCTTCGACGTGGTCAGTTATCTCCAAATTAACGAATTTAAGCCATCTTGGAAATGTCCCGTATGCCGCGACAAGGCCCCCTTTGAGAACCTCGTGATCGACGGCATGTTTAAACGAATTCTACTCGAAAAGAACGCATCGAATGAGATTCAATTTGCGGCTGACGGTTCTTGGAAATTCTCACCTTTGTGTCGTTCCAAAAATGGGATTCAAGATGAAGATAGTAGCCAAGAGAACGAAACCGAAACCCTCAACAAGTCGGTTTTAAATCTGCAGAAATCTCGGACATCGAGTCCGAATCAATCGAAACGGTCTCTGGTTATTATGGATGCCCCGAAGGCGTCAAGTGGGCGCGGACGACCGCGTAAGCTACAATCCACAACAAACTCCATTCATTTGACTTCCATGAAGAAAATTAAATATCAAAATGAATCTATAGACGTTACTGATTTAACTCTAGATTCTTCAGACGAGTCTTGAATATAATTAATTTTATTTTCAAGAATACAATCGGGACGCGTACTAACGATACTGAACTTTCGCCTAAATTTCGTCAGTTTAAAGGCTTTCAATTTTCAACATGTGTTTACATTTACGTTGTATTAGTGGAAATGTGTGCATATGGGTTTGTATTACTGTACACATAGATTCGAAAAAGTTGTCAAACAAATATATAACAAATAAATGTTATCAAAAGCAAGATAAGTTACTTTTCTACCAAACTGGATATATTTTTCGTGTTTTTATTCAATGTAACATGTTTATTCAGCTCGAAAAACATAGTGTTTACCGATGTATTGGAAAATTCAAGATGGCGTCTAATTCTCTCTTTAACACGGTAAGTTTGGGAAAAGGTGTTATAAATAAAAACCCAGATAAAATACTGTTAAAAACTCGCTCAATATATGTTACCGTGACATAGGTTGACATATATTCGGCGAGTTTTTAATAGTATTTTGTATAGTTTTTTTATTTATAACACCTTTTCCCAAACTTACCGTGTTAAAGAGAGAATCAGACGCCATCTTGAATTTTCGAATACATCGGTAAACACTATGTTTTTCGAGCTGAATAAATGTTATATTGAATAAAAACACGAAAAATATCCAGTTTGGTAGAAAAGTAACTTATCTTGCCTTTGATAACATTTATTTGTTCTATATTTGCTTTTTGACAACTTTTTCGAATCTGTGTACAGTAATACAAACCCGCAGAAATCTTTATGTACGTACCCGTCACCGAACGAAAACGACATATTCCAAACATCACGTAAATTGATCAAATGGTTTTTATAACTAAAAAGATAAAATTTTATGAGGAAGCGAGACCGTCGTCTTGATCCGTCATAGTTAATAAAGAGCGACATCTCGATTCGAACTAAGATTTTTTAATTGACCTCATAATGGCTGTGACTATTGAAATAGCCCCAAAAGATTATTTTCTTTAAAATAATTGATCAATTTACGCGATTTTTGGAATGACATCGTTTGTGACGGACACGTACGACAAAGATTTAATTAGGTTGAATTCTGTATAAAAAACGTACCTGAAGTTGTTTAAAGTTTGTTTCTTAGTTGCAAATCCAATTGTCTGTGTCTTCTGTAATTATCATTTGTCTCTTTCTGCTATTCAAAAATTCATGTTTATGGAAAAATCTAAAATTCTTTTCGCGTTTAATATCTTTAGTTAATGCTTAAACATTTTTCGTTAACATTTTTTTTTTTTTTTTTTTTTTTTTTTGTTTCACTTTTTCTGTTTACCACATAAACCAAACAAAAACATTTAAAATTAATATTTTAAATATATTTGTTTTTAATGCCATCTCCCCGGTCCTATTAAAAATTTAACTTTTAATATCTTTTTTACTGTCAATCGAATTAAAGTTCGAACACAAGTTTTTTTTAATAAAATGTCGCTCAAATTGTTTCGCGAATCCCCCGCTTATTCATGTTTTTAAAAATACATAAATTTTTTAAACGTTTTGCGGTTTTAATTACTAGTTTGTGTTTAAACCCTAATTTATCGCTCCCATAACATCGATATTATCTACCATTTATTGGTGGTTTACTGTTTCCACATTTCACAGGGAATGTGGACCCTGCGTAACAGTGTTATTTCATGATTGCTCCCTTAAAGTTTTCTTTTGATTAGTTAATCACGAACACTTTTGAAGGCACTATTTGAGACCAAAAATGGTGAGGGCAGAAGCATTATTTGAATATGTATGAAACTAAATAAAAATAATGAAACTAAATAAAAATATTTAGTTGAGAAAATAAAAACAAGCACGAAATACGTTTTTTTTTTAGTACCTGCCCCGGCGTAGTATAAACATGCCCAACCACTTATACAAGTATGAATCAAATTTACCCAAAGAAATAAAATTTAAACATATAAAATAAATATACGAGGAAAGTGAATGAAAACGCTTTCGGGGGAGGGGGGGGGGGCAATCATTAAATAAAAACACCGTTTACGCAGGGTCCACATTCCCCGTGAAGTACCGGTGTTTGTTTACATTGGTGATCTTTTAACCCAACGCATTTCAGGTGAGTACATTATCACGTACTTGCATGTCATTGCGAAATTATAAATTACAAAAAATGATCCAGCTAGAAATATTTTGAAAAGTCTGTCACAATTACGTTCCCAGATGGCGGATAAGTCGAGGATTTGTCATTGAACTTGTCTTACAACTCTTAAAACGTAAATTATATTTTTGTAGTTTTTCTTCTAGATCATTTTATGAACTTTTCAAATTTATTAATTTTGACATGACACGTTTTCACCTGAAATTCGTTTTTAAAAGATAACCAGTGGAAATAAGCATCGCCACCATTTTGAATTGTTTTTTTAATTAATATTTCTGTTACGTAATCCATTTCGAATTAAATGGAGTTGAGTTGAGCACTTTATTTTAAATGTTAAAACAATTAAAAACGGTAATTTATGGCTAGGTTGACTCGTCTGCGAGGCATTTTAAATTGTGTGCGTATAGAAAAATGACGTACATGTCAAGGTTATATTTTCAGAAATAGGAAATTTCAGTTTATCTCCATTTTCGCCTACTTTTTATTTTCCTCCAAAAAAGTGCCGAATGTAATTTAATTTTGAAATTTTACGTGACATTAAAGACTAGTTTAGATGAAAAGATTTACTCTCGACAACCTCGTAACTCTCACTTCGCTTATTTTGTGCTTTTAATCTTAACATTCCATGGGCAATGTTTCTGACAAAGGGGAAGAATTGCAGTTTTCTGGGTTGTAATCTATCCATATAACACTTATCAATGAGTAATTTTTATGATTTTTTTTTTCTCCCTACATCAAGTGACTTCAAGCTTTTCTGGAACGATTTCCATAAAAAGGCGGGAGGGGGAGGGGGCTTATTCAGTTGAAATATTGAAAACTGCTCATAAAGAAAATGTCGGATTTAGTTTTGTATCTACCCGTTCTAGGTTTAAAGACGGAATACCAAAATTACGCAAATTCAGCCAACGATTTTTTTTTATTTTAATTTTTAATTTTTTTATTGGTAAATATAGCGGTAAATTTGCGACAGGTTTGATTATCAGATTCGTTGTCAGCGACCTCGATTACCACTGAAGAACCAAATTAGTGGTCGGTGTTCTGTTGTAGCGTATCGCTAGCAGTGCAGAAATCGCCATTAAAAATTTGCGGTAAACACTGGAATATTTAGACTTGCTGTCTTTCGAAGCTTATAACTTGAAAAATGTAATTCAAATCTTAAATTTTTTTTTTTTTTTTTTTTTTTTTTTTTTTTAAGGAGCAAAGACTAAATTTTCAAAAAATAACAGGTTTAATAGCAAATTATGCAATATTTGTTTTGTTTTTTTTTAAATCGGATTTCTTTAAAAAAGATTTAAAGAAAATCAACGAAATTTTACTTATTTCGATTATAAAAATATATAAATTTAAAAATCACTTACCTATAAAAATACTATTCAATGGGTACTTTCATTAAGAATTTATCCATATTTATACTTATATTCCATGTCCTTTTTAAATAAAATACTTTTGTGAACAAGGATTACAAAAACGTGAACTCAGATGTTTTTCACTGTTCAAATAAAAGGAGACAAATTTCTGATTTTTCGCGTTTATTTTCCGGTGGCTTCTAAACGCCACAATTAATGTCTCTTTCTATTGCGTGCTATAAACCAAAATTAGTATTTTTGGGCCTCCTTATGTGAAAAATGAACACATTCACTCAAGTTTTTGCCATTAAACAAAAAACTCACTCTACCGATTTAAAAAAAAAAAAAAAAAAAAAAAAAAAAAAAAAAAAAAAAAAAAATTAAAAAAATTTTATTCTCTTAATGAAATACATGAGTTTTTGATTAATATATTTTTCTTTTATCGAGTGATTTTTTTTTTTTTCTTTATCTAAAAGAAAACATTGAATAAAATAGAAAAAATTGTTGTAAGCGTCCGGTATTTGCTTGACAATATAAGCTTCCACTTAAATCCACGTGGTTTTTTAAAGCGTTTTACACTTTGGACTTTACAGGTAAATTTCCAAAAAACACTTTTTTTTTTTAAAATTAGAATATTTTATTTATTGATCTTTATCTTCAATTTGTGATATATAAAACTTTGAGTAAATTATTTAAATTTTAATAGACATTTCAAAATGGGGGGAGGGTGAATTTAAAAAATGTATGTCTAAAATATATTTAGTTTATTGGAAAGAGCATAAAATTTTACATTGACCCTGAAAATATCGTAAAAATTGAACCAATAGAAAAATTTTGATAGATTTTTAAAGTTGAAAAATTGAAAAATATTTAACTTGTAAAGTTCAATTCATTTCATTATGTAAAAAAAAAAAAAAAATGGCTGCATGAAGGCATGCCGGCACTTTGTAAGCACTTTTTTAAAAAATAAAAAATATTTCTATTTTGTAAACAACTGTAATAGTTTATTTTGGAAGTATTTCCATAAAGAAAATAAACAACCCGCTTTAAAAAGAGAAATTACAAGGGTTTTTTTTTTTTTTTTTTTTATTCGCAGTTTTGTGTTAGGGGTGTCAAATTCCCCCTAATTCTGATAACTTAGCGTATCGCTAGGTGTGTCAGAATTTTTTATTTTTTAAAAAACAGTGTTTACCAAGAGCCTGCGCCGTGTTCATACAGCCACATTTTTTATGTAATGAAATCAATTGAATTTTACGAGTTAAATTTTTTCAATTTTTAAACTTTAAAAATCTATCAATTTTTACGATATTTTCAGGTTCAATGTGAAATTTTGTGCTCTTTCCAATAAACCAAATATAATATTTTAGACGAGCGTTTTTTTTTTAATTCACCTCCCTCATTTTGAAATATCTATTCAAATAAAAATAATCAATTTTCTCACCTCAAATTTATATCACAAATTGAAGAGAAAAGATCAATAAATAAAATATGCTAATTTAAAACAAAAGTTATTTGCAAATTTATCGGTAAAGTCTAAAGTTTAAAACCTTTTTTTTGTTGTTTTTAAAAACCCTATGATTTTTTTGTCCAGAAAATTTCATTCAATTTTTATTTATTTTTTTTAAATATCTAAAAAAAAAAAAAAATTCACTCCATAAAAAAATAAAATATATTAAATCAAAAACTCATTTCTTTGAGAAGAAAAAAAAAAAATCAATCTCGTTGAGGGTTGTTTTTTGTTTTTTTTTTAAGCAAAAACTGATAAGTAAAATGTGATTATTTTTCTACCTACAGTGACACATATTTCTTTACGCACAAGACTTGATGGCTTACGTATATGTGTTTTTAGGTCCTTTTATCCATCCGTATTTCAAAACAGGAGGAAACACCACTTCGCTAACACCAGTTAATGCTTATGTAATGGCGGTCTTTTCAAATAGTTTTAAAAAATTCTTTTATTTAAAAAATACATGGAATATAAAATAAGTATGGACGAATTCTCATGAAGAATGGAAGCATCCATTGATTAGTATTTTATATAGGTAAGTGATTTTTTTTTTTTTTTTTTTTGAATTTATATATAATTATTATATTTAGATTAAGTTAAAATTCGTTGAATTTTGTGAAATTTTTTTTTTAAAGAAAACCGATTTAAAAAAAAAAAAAAAAAAAATTTTTTTGATAAAACCTTTTATTTTAAAGTTTGGTCTTTGCTCCTTTTCTTGGAAAAAAAAATTAGGGTTTAAATTACATTATTCATATTGTTATAAGCTTCGAAAGATAGTGAGTCTACATAATCACTCCTTTTTTAATGGCGAATTCTGACACTCCTAGCATATCGCTATATTTATCAAAATTATTTTTTACATTAAGGTCAATGGTTAAGAACATAATTCAAACTTTAATTCACACAGTCATAATAATACCAGCTAGAAATCGTTTACCGATCAAATTTTATTTTATGAAAATAAATACTGCATGAATTTTCGTAAATTTTAGTGTACACTTTTTACTTGACAAGTATGTACATAATAAAAATTGTGCTGCTTTTTTTTTTTTCTTTCTTAAAAAAATTTTTTTTATTGGGATAAAGCTGGAACAGATTTGCTGTTGAGTTGTACAAATACCCTTGAACCATGTAATCATTAAAAGGGACTCTTTGTTGGACACCGGTATCGCTTAATGTAAACAGAAGTTTGCTTATGGTATACTAGCAGTTTAGCCTGGCTTTGCTCGGGCCCTATGTATTGTTCATAACTTGCCCTACGTGTTCTTACACTTTATGTAAGATTTCAAATGTTTAGGCCAAAAGTTATTTTTGTAGAAACCGCAGAGATCAATTTTTTAAAAATTTTGATCCCTTTAACATTTATTTTGGTCTATAATCAAAATACAAAGTTTTACCCTTGTCCAAGTTACCTACATTTAAAATTTCAAGTGTTTAGACCCAAAATTGGCGGAGGAGTTTGGTAAAGTTTTCAAAGGTCAAATCATTGAACTTTGACCCCCTGATAGCCAAATTTCTGGTCGAAAACCGATTAAAGATTTTCCCAAATCTCAATACTTATCTCAAATCTCTAAACCAAAAATTGACAGTTATTTGGTAGGGAAATGTATGTATGTATGTACACACACACACACATTTTGACTTTTATAGATATATAGATTAGAAACATTTAATCACTTTAAAACTTCATCTTGCATTATTTCTTTTTTTATTTGTTAAACATGGTTAATTTAAATTTTAATCATATTACATTTGAAATAATAGCGTGATTAAATTTCACCTATTTAAATTTTGTGAAACATTTCTAATATACCATAAACAAACTTCTGTTTACATTAAGTGTACCGGTGTCGAACGTAAAGAGTCCCTTTTAATGATTATGTGGTTTGAGGGTATTTATACAACTAAACAGCAAATCTGCCAAAACTGGATAAGCACCCCTCATAAAACAAAAACACATTTTATATAAAATAGAATGAAAATTTTTTACTGGACCTGCCTATAAAAAAAAATTATGCAGTAAAACAAATCTCTGACATGTTGAAATATGTCAAAGATTTCTGTTTTACTGCATAATGTTTTTTTAAAATCTTTTTATAAGGAAACTACAGTGAATGGTGGCCTCTACTTGGCAGAGTTGGGATTTGTCAGGAGTTAATGTAAAAATCCATTTTTTACAATGATTTTAAAGCCCTCGTCTTAGTGTATGTGCTTTTGATGCAGGGAGGAGAGTTGTCTGATTTTTAGCAATTCGGAAAATGGGAATTTTATTTTATTTAAATAAATAAAAGGGCAAATCGACAGCTTTGTCCTTATTTTCCAGTTTGACTGAATATTTTTTCCTCGTGCTATATTTTTATTTTCCATAATTTAATTTTTTACTCTTGTCTTGCTCTGCCTCTTTGAAGATGCTAATTTTGCCATACATCAAACAATTGTTTGTTAGAGGTGATGGGCTTTTTTCGTGAATGTATTACTATCTCCTTTTAAAACATTGATACTTTAAGTATGAATAAAGGTATTTTAGACCCCCACCCCCATGTCAAGAATTTTTACTTTCAGGCAATTATGTGTACAACCTTAAAACAGCCTCTTCCAATGTATGGTTGTTTATTATTTACAGAGAAAGGAGTTTGTGCAGGGTCTCATTGCTCTCAAATTAAAAAAAAAATTTTAACTTAAAAAAAAATATTTAAATAAAAACATAAAACAATAAAAGCTTGAAATGTGGACAATACAAGTTGTTCAATGTATAATGGAAATAACTACAAAGTTTATTTTATTTTTATTTTTTTAAGGTGAGGATTGATGATTTGGTTTATTCAGACAATTATTCTTGTTGTGACTTGATTGTCTTATTCACAACTGTTCAGTCAATATAACCTGACCTTTAAGTTGATCTTTTCAAACTTGGCAATAAAGAATAACCTAAAATTAACATTTCTGCCTGGTAATGGCTGATGGAATAAGAACAATCTACTCTTATGGATTAAATAATGGTTTTAGTTAAAAATTCTCTACACATTCCAAATCTGCGTAGAAAAGTCCCAAGTTTGAAAAGATGTACCATAAAAAGTGACATCAGCAAAACATACAAAGTGAAACCAATCTTCTTTAGTAAACGTAAATAGTTTTTGTTTTATAATATCAATATTTTGTTTTGAATAGCCATTTTCTTTTACTAGTGGAAATTTGATTTAATTTGAATTCTTCGTACTACTGCTTCCAATTTAAGTTATTTTCACATTTTGGTCAATGTAACCTTTTTCAGATGTATTTTGTCAAACTTGAGAATCTGCATGGAACTTTGACTGGAATCCTTTATTTAATGCATGGGATAAGCATGCTCTTGTTCCATCTGCCATGATTGGGTAGAAATCTTAATTCTCAATTGTATCGCCTACACTGAGGATTGAACCTTTAACCTCCAGAAAAGTGTCACTTAGAACTGAATTACCAAGTAATTATTATTTATTTATAATGGGGACCTTCAATCATTTATTGATTTCATTTCTTACCTAATACACTTTATCCTACTCAGAATATTTTTCTGAAGGAAACCATCTTTTTTAACAGCAAATTTAATTTAAACTGGCAGCCATCTTTGTTTTCTGATGCAAATGCAACTACTCATAGCAAATACAAATAGCAGTACATTACATTTTTTTATTGCAACTTACTATTATGAAAATCACAACTGCAATTGCATAAAAGAAAATAGCCTTTAATTGTTTTTTTTTTCTTTTTTTTTTTTTTTTTTTTTTCATGAAATTAAATGATTTTGAAGCCTTCAAACTGTCAATTCAAAAGTCATTCATGTCTTTAATTCAAATTTTTTTATTTATTCTTTTCAATACATGTGGTATACTTTTTTAAGGAAATATTGAAATCTAAAATGCAATAGCATAGCTAGAATTTCTAAAAAAAAAAAAAACTTCATTATGAAATCCACCAAAAGCATTTTGGTTTATTTGTAAATAACTTTTCAAGGATTTGCTTATAGTTAAAAGAAAAATCTGATTTTTATTTTTTTTTTTAATTTTTTTTTTTTTACACTCAAAATTTATCCAACAGGAATGCAATGCTAAAGTCTGCAACTACACTCCTGTTTTAAATTGTTTAATATTTAATGAAAATATAGCACAACATTGGGATTATAGAAGCTTATTGGATTTCTCAATTTTTCACCACAATGATGGGTCACAGCTCCTTCTAGCTGTGTCTTTAACAGCCAATATGAGAATCGTAATCCAAATTATTCAAAAATGCATAAAATTAGAATTTAAAAAATTCTTTAGAGTATTCTGTCAAGAAACTTTTTTCTTTTTTGCATTTGCCAAATAAAAAGGAATTTGTTGAATTTTAAAACCTTCATTTTAAGGTTGGATAAAATAGATTTAGAAATTAATAATAAAAAAAATTTAATTTCCTTTTAATAAGCAACAGCTCAGAATCCAAGATCTCCATATTCCATAAGATAAATAATCAAAATAAATTCCCTTAAAAAAATTTTGTTCTTAATGGATTTTAAACTTTGTAATTAAAAACTGAAAATCAAAGTAAAATATGGCCTTGACTTTGTTCATTTGAATTTGTTGGATGTTGTCGTCTGTATAACTTTTTTGATCAAATGTTATTATTTAATGTGATTTTCTTTTTATTTCTCATTTAGTATTTGTCATTATTATATAAAGAACAGTTGTCTGTGTGTCCACCTAAAAGTTAAAAACTAGACAAGACACATGTGCAAAGCTGATTTTTTTTTTTTTTTTTTTTTAGCATTGCCTCGGTCTGAATATGGTTACTTTTTTGTAATATTCATTCTACTGGGAACAACAGGGAAAAAATTAGTGGCACTAAACATTGCAGGATGTTTTGTAGAAGTCATTCAGGGTTGTATTTTAGGTGACTTGATACTAAAGGTGGGCTCAACATTTAAAACTTATTTTTACCCAGAGAATGAGGAGGGGATAGAGAAATGTTACACATTTGTTCTAGTCCATATAAATAAAACAGATGCGTGTTTGAAAATATTTAACTGATAAGCTCTTAAATTGATCGCATAACATTGAAATTTACTTGCTAACATATTTCTATTAGTTTTGTGCATACATAAATTCATTCATAGCTTGAAGTGATTTAATTTTAAATCTTGTCTATCCGTTGATAGCTCAAACAGTAAAGAATGTGGCTGAAGCACTAAATGTTTTGGTTTCGATTTTTAGCTTATAGCCACCAAGTCATATTTTTCAACTTTTGAAATCAGTACTATGTATTAGGTACAAGATAATATTCAATAAAGAATTAGCTCTGTAATAATACATATGAAATCTACACGAATTAAAATATATTTAAGCTAATAAATCATTTTATTTTATCTACTAGCGGGGGGTGCCCGGGTGCTTGGAGGTGTGTATGTAGGAGGGGGGGTGCTGTTTTAATATGGAAAAACCAAAACAAACCAAACCGCGAACAAATGTAAAAAAAAGAGAAAAAAGGTTTAGGTAGGAAGACAGGCTCAAACTCGAAACATCGAGGCTAAGGTGGAAAAAAAATGCCAGACACGTTACCTCTACACCAAAGAAACCCACAATTGAGAACGGATAAAATTAACCCTTTAAAAGCACTTGCAGGTGGTTGAAACTAACGTCAACGTTTTCTAGGTCAAACATGACGTCATTGTCGTAGTAGCAGGAGGAGGCCGAGTTTAGGGTGAAGGAACACCCACACACACTAGCTTTTATATTTATAGATGCCGCCCCATCCCCCCCCCCGCCCTGGTTTAGCTAATATATGACGCATAAAATTGAAAGGAATAAAAAACAAAACGAACGTGAAAGAATACCAAAGGAAAAAAAAAAAAAAAGAAAAAGCCCCAGAAAGTTACCATGTAAAATGCAAATATGTTTATTTAAATCTAATTTTTTTTTTTTTTTTTTTTTTTTTTTTTTCAAATGGAAAATCAAAATTCAAAAAAATAAAACTTACCTTGTATAATGAAAATATGTTTATTAGATTTTAGTTATTTATTTTTCTTTGTTTCAATGAAAAAGAAAAAAAAATGAATAAAACCAGAAAACTGACGGTGTTTTTTATTTTTTTAATGTTGGTTTGTTTTGGTTTCTTTTTCTGTAATGTTTTCTTTGTTATCGCTGTTAACC
Source organism: Euprymna scolopes (assembly GCF_053919585.1). Classification (NCBI taxonomy): domain Eukaryota; kingdom Metazoa; phylum Mollusca; class Cephalopoda; order Sepiida; family Sepiolidae; genus Euprymna; species Euprymna scolopes. Next base: position 79,929,087 of record NC_136493.1, on the reverse strand, counting down.
AATTTGAATGTCGTCTGATTCCAATATCGATAGCGTAGTAGTAATTGTGCTAATGAAATTCAGAAATGCAATGTATAGAAATAAATAATGAATAAATAACTAATCCGAAAATAGGAAGTCAGCTCCCCCCTCCCCCAGTATCACGTATGAAATCAGTGCAAATATAAAGACACTAAATAAAATATTAAAGCGACTAATCGGTGCAAGATTTGAAGAACACTGGCGACTGACTCTTAAAGTTTCTCGTAAAAACTGGAATCCAATGTTAGTTCGTTTCGTTTAAGTAATCCTTTGAATCGCACCCCCCCTCTACAAAAAGAGAAAAAATATAAAAAAAGGAGAAAAAAAGAAGAAATTTATAAAATGGCACAAGTAACCCACAAAATAACTGGAATGTAAAGTCGCGTTTCACCCGACGGAAAAATGCCAATCCAAACCGGTGTTCCTTGTATATTCTCCTGTGGACGTATCCGCAGCGGTATTAAGTGGTCGCGGGCAGAGTATGAAGCGAATAGAGAGAAAAGATTTTACAACTTCCATTGATTCTAACCGATTGTGGCCGTGAACTCTCACCGGAAAAAATATAGAAATGTACGAATATAAAGGAACTGTAAGGGTAGTAGGCCTATAGCTCACCTCAGATTCTGTGCTGAAGTGTGGGGACATTACATTTGAATGTAATGTGATTTTTAATCCTATTAAGGTCAAACTTACACGGGGGAAAAAATGAGTTCATTTTATTTATATAGAGAGAGATGAATATGCTAACATAGAAAAATTCTGCTCACAATATCTGATATTTAACATTGCTGTTTTGTTAGTATTTTAAGACTGGAAATTTTGAAGTGCAACTCATTGAGTTTTATTGTTGTATACAACAGATTAAGTCAAATTTTTCAGTTGAGTAACCTGGGATTCTAATGTTAAGAACGGTAACCAGTTTTAATTTACATGAATTAGCAAAAGTTTTTTTTTTTTTTAACTGACAACGCCAGATTTGATTAATAATTTGATATATTTTTCATAGATTTTTTATTTTTATTTTGTTTTAAACATTTACTATTAAAAACAAGCTTACAATTACATATTTGATATTTTAAATTAACGGAATATTTTTTACATGTTTGACTTATATATTTTAAATATTTCCCCTAAGTCTCAGAAAAAAAACTTCACTTTTTTTTACTAAGATTCTATGTAAAAATAAAACAAAAACAGCAGGAACCATTTGTTGTATTAATTTGTTATGCCTAAATTCCATCCGGCAAGAGAAAATTGTCTTGCATAAATAGTAAATGTGTAAGTTGTTTTGTGAATGTTTTCACAAACGCTGTTTCTTTGCTGTATCAAAGACCACGCTGCAAAACACTAAATTAAAATATGTTCACAAACCACACTAAATTTTTGGTGCACTAATTTATATAAATACCCTCAATTTGGGGGATTTCATTTTTTTTTTCTCCCCCCTCTATTGGGCTGAAAGAAATCAACTATAGCCTTAGAAATGTTACATTTATGGTTTTCCATATTGTGGGTTGGAATAACGGCCTCACTGGCGGAGGACATTTACGAACATTTGATCTTGACAGTTCTTTCTCATATATGTAAAGCTGATATGTGACGATTTGTGTGCAAAGTAGTAAAAAAAAAGTAAGTTCAATATTTCCAAAGAAATTATCTGCTATAAAAAAATTAAAAAAAACTGTGGGTGAAATTTTTGAATTACATTAAATTGCTGAAGATAATGGTGCGATCATCATCGTTAAAGAAAACTCTTGGCAAGAATGTTTTTCAGAAATATAGTTTTTTTCTAATCTTTCCTTGTAATTGATTTGATAAATGCATTGAGATGTTTCACTTGTGCCATTTTTTTCTATTTATCCACTTGTGCCATTTGTGATGTACTATTTCTTCAGGTGTCATTTTTTTTTTTTTTACCAAAATTCATTATTTTGATATATAGGTTTCAGTTTTACTAGTATTCAAACGTTGGAAAATTAAGTTTTAAACACCTAAAAAAAATTAAGGAATTATTTTTGCAATCAGAAGAAAGCTAAAATTTTTCTGATTCCAATACCCCTCCTCTCAAATTCTGAGGGTTTTTTTTTTTCCGATTAATCATGCCAACATGAGTAGCTATACAAAACATTTTGAATATACAAAAGCTTTTTGCTTGATAATTTATTCCATTTGCAGTTCATGCTTGTTTGCCCACATACATAAATTGTAAATGAACCATCAGTCCACAGGTAATCTAAATCTTCTACCTCTAGAAATCAACTTATTTTTTATTTTATTTTTTAAACTTTAGAAGTGTGTGAACAATGCTGTTTGATGCTAATTTTCTTTTGTTTTTCTTGTTTTTTTTTTGCTTTTGAATTCTTTGAACTACTGTTCTCATATTGAGTGTTTTTTTTCACAAAGTTTTGGTTGATGTAATCTCCGACTTTCTTCACGTGTATCTTGAACTTGGGAATCTGCACAAAATTTCGAACAAAACCCTTTATTTTATCAACGAGGATGGTATGCTTTCATTCTGTTAGGACGTCTACTTAGTCATGGCTAAGTAATTCGCAATTGTATTTTGAGTGTTACCTGCATTGAGGGTTGGACCTTTAACCTTCAGAAGAGTAACTTTACAACTGAATTTTTACGAACTACTTTAACCACTATGCTACGAGTCCTTGTGAAAATAACACTTAAGATGAGAAAAGTATCCAAAATATAAGAATAATCAGTACTCATCTAAATAATTCAGAAACATAACGTTTTTTTGTCTTTATTTTAACCTTAAAATTTTTTAACCATTGTTGCATTTTGAAGATAAATCCATTTAAAAAATGACGTTTTCTTTGCCCAGTGGTCTTTCAAAAAAAAATTTTGAATGTGAATATAAAATAGCTTTTTCAGAAATTTTTATTTTCAAACATACTTTTTCTCTGACTTCCTCATCAAATCTGAAAATCTTTGCATTAAATTCATTTCTGCACCAATTCAATGCACATCCCTATATGTCCGAAAACGCATGATTATTTGCTGATCTCACATTACGAAAAATCTAATAAAAAGATTTACAACTGATTTTTTTTTTTGTCTTCAATTTAGTTGCTGATCATTTTTTTCGGTTTCAGAGTAAATTCCCTCTTGATGGAATCTCTTTAGTCATATTTCTAATCGTGTCAAATGTTGCATATAATCGTGTCAGTTGTTTAGTCATAATCATGTTAATTGTTGCATCAAAAATTGAATTTTCCCATAATCATGCAGTTCACTGAATATGGCAACAAAAACTAAAAATAATTTTCTACACTTGTCGGCCTATAGTGGTATCAAACATTGTTGGATATTTTATGGCAGTCATTTAGGATTGTATTTTAAATAACTCGATACTAAAGGTGGTTAAGTGTTGTCATATTTGGTGAATCTCTGTCCAATTTGAAAAATGTATCTATACTTTGATTGGCTTCATCTTTTCTTCTCTGCAACCTCTCTCACACAGATGTGATGTTGCTAGTCTCGGTCTTTTCTATAAATACTATCATGGCACTAAGAATGGAATGCCTGATGTAATACTGACACTTTATTTCACAATATCATTTTAATCAAAATATGCACCCATGGCACAACCACACCACCTTTAGTATCGAGTCATTTAAAATACAACCCTGAATGGCTTTCACAGAACATCCAACAATTTTTGATGCCATAATACACCGAACCAGCATATAACCATTTGTGATTACCTAAATCTCCTCCCGGGGAGGCATTGCCACTATAACCTAGAATGTTTTATTCGGACATTGTCATTTCACTGAATTGACCTGACTTTGATGCAACTTGATTACACCTGTGTAACCTTTTGCCAAAAACGACCTTGCAAATATCATACTTTTAACTTTTTGACAGTTGATCAAATCTGTTGTTTCTTCCTATGCAGGTGCCTGGTATCAGGTTCATATTTTTTTTTATTTGAATGACATTTGGTACATTTGCTAATATTTTATGTTTTTGCATTTGACACCAGGTGCGTGCTTTTGTCAAAATGATTTCTTGGTACAAACAATCTAGATATTTAACAGGTGGGCCTCTATTTTGTCAACTACTTTGCTCTCAGCCTGAATCTCCCTTTAAAGACACTAACTTTTCTAAGAGAATTCAAATTCTTGATGGTCAAAATTACAGAGCAGACATATTTCCAATTTCTTGGAGTTTTTTTTTTTCTTGGTTAAATATCTCTCCCATGTTTATATTCTGCATCTATTCCAACAAGTTTGGAATGAGTTTGCTCATTGCAACAAAGCTGCAACTTGATTAAAGTTGAGTTTCTATTGTGAAATCATGCAAGAACGTTCCACCACAAAAAGCCACATGTGCAGCTATACTTTGCTGTCAAATTGATGAAGCCAGCTGAACCCATGTTGAATAACAGCTGCTACACAATGAAAAACATTGCTTTCAGCATTGTCAACTAGTGTGGGACAATAAGAACCCTTATTGGGGAGCTCTTGAGCTCCCACACTTAAAAATTTTCTACCCATATTTCCTTGTTCTCGTGGGAAGACATGTAAAATCAAATCAGTGCTGTTTCTATCATAAAATACGAGTGCAAACAAATGCCTCAACACTATCATTAATCATTGCAAACCTAAAACTGTACATAAATGTTGTAAATATTCACAAAACTCATTGACTTCTATATTCGGTCCTTTGTTCTATTCATCTGCCACACCTAAAACTGCCCGTAAGCTAACTCTAAATATGAGAGATGTTCCAATAGTAATGCCTTCAAGTTTTTATTCTCCCCAATTGCATCAGAAGGGATTGAACTTATGCATTCATGACCTTAAAGTTTCATCTCTCTGTTGCAGATATTGACAGTGTGAGACACTAAGAAAGCAACCCCTGTCATGGATATGTGTCAGAAGCAGAGATGAGTCATTGCATTCCTCCATGCAGAAAAAATTGTATCAATGAACATTCACTAGCGCCTGTTGAATGTTTACGAAGCCAATGCAGTTGATATCAGTAGTGAGGAGATGGGTTCGTTGATTTCAGAGTGGCGACAGATGTGAATGGCAAAGCATGCTCCTGACTTTTATGATCAATGCACTGTTCATTGCTGGCAAAAGGACATTGAGAATGGTCATTACTATGTAGAAAAATAAATTCTGGAGAAAAAAAGGTCACTCATTTTAGTGGTATCACTCTAGTTTTCATAGCTAGGACTTACTTTTGGAATGACTCTCATATGTCCAGTTTTTTGCTTCCAAGCATCTGCCACACCTTGATTAACTATTAATTCTATGTCAGCTTCCTTTTGTGTGAATCGGTGAACAATTTCCTTGCCATTGTGCTGCTGACAAAAATTCTTTTTTTTCTCTCTCTAATACTGGGGAGTGAGGGTGGGGGTGGGGGCTCAATAATATCATAGTACAACCAAAAACAACAGGCCGGTTCTTCTGTTTGCTATTTTTTGGAACCTGGTATTTTCAGAGATTTTTGTTACTTGAATTGTTCTTTTCCTTTTATTCTCGGCTTCATCCAACAATAGTCAACAGTTGTCTCTTATAGTGGTGGCTGCCGAGAGAGTGTGTACGAGTTCACAAATATAAAAATAAAACAAAACACAAACTCTGAAAAATTCTGTATATATCGGTTGGGCTCTTGACACATTCACAGGGAACGACCATCTATGCTAATGTCCATATCTTAATTTTTCTATTGATATCATTTTCATCAGTTGGTTGATCAATTCATCTCCTCATTTCAACTTCCTAAAGCTTTTCCGATCTTGTCCAAGCCACAACCTGCCTTCAGCTGTGTCCCACTGGAAATTGTCTTTAACTATCGCAAACCTAAGATAGCTCATAAATTGGCCCTAGCTGTTGCAAAATTAACAGCCACACTAAAAACTGCCCATAAACTAAATCTAAATATATTGACCTTTATGTCCAATCTTTTGTCTGCCACACCTTGATTAACAATCCTATTCAGCTTTCTTTTGTGTGCATTAGTGAATAACTTGTTCTGCTGATAAACTTATTTTTTGTTTACTTCTTAACATTTGTGGGGGGGGCATCAATAATATCACAGTACAACACAAAAACAATATAAGATTATGAAATGCAATTTATTTTTCATTAATCTTCAGATGTTATCGACTTTAAAAAGGCGAAAGATTATTTGTGAGATAAAGAAGTGCCGTTGTTGTTTCATTCGTTTGAATCAAAGGTTGTTGAATTGTGTCGCTGCTCTGATCATAAGTGACCTCAATTGGTGAAGCCGCCATCACTTCTTGGACCAAAGTTTGTGGCTCCTGACACACAGCTGGGAGACTGGTCAGATTTGGAAGGGTCACTTGTTGGATGCTCACCGTGGGCTCTGCTGGTGAAATCTGTTGCAACTCGCATCGCATTCCTGGTGTGTTGTGGGTGTGCTTATGTCGACGAAGGGCGTAGTGAGTGTTAAACCGTTTATCACATTGACTGCAATTGTATGAACGTGGGTTCACGTGGATCGTCTGAATGTGCTTCTGTTGCACGGAACGAGTCTTAAATGAGGCGCCACAAAAATGGCATAAGTAAGAGCGAACACTAGAATGCATTGTCTCGTGTTCCTTAAGATGGGCCTGAAAAAGAGAAAAGTATATTAATATACATATATATCTACATCTGTCTATCTATCTATTTATATACATTACAATAAAAAAAATGCGAGCATGAAAAGTAATATGGTTAAGCTAAAGCGGAAAAGAAAAGGACCAGATATTCTAATAAAACATAATAAATTTCTAACATAAAATATTGCAGCATTAAGAATTGATTATATAATATTAAAAAAGTTGTTTTTTTAAATTCTTAATGCTGCAATATTTTCAGTTATAAATTTTTTACTAGAATATCTTGTCCTTTTCTTTTCCATGTTTAAGCTTAACCATATTACTTTTCATGCTCTCATTTTTTTTTTTATTGTAATCCATGATTTTTGCAGGCTTCCAGTAAATTCACTTGTTCTTTGTTTAATTTCAGTCTTACTTTTTTTGCCCCCATAAACATAATATACACACACCTCCTTTCATTTTCTCTGTTTCACTTGTTACTGCTCTTTTCGCGGGCGCGGATTAGTAGCAACACTAATCACCGAAGTGACATGGTTGCTTTGGAAAAAACGTTGCTCACCTTAAGAATTTTTACGATTTTGAACACCGGTAAATTTATTATAACTTTTGTTTTACTGAACGAAAATTGACAATTCTTTTTTCATAATATAGCTGAGAAAGTGATCTATAAACTGTAATAATTGTTTGAAATTTGGTCGAGAAATGAGTGTGCGATAAAAGCAATTCTAAATGACTAAAACTGCCACTTAACCATAATTATATATATATATATATATATACTAGAGTATATATATATATATATACTAGAGTATATATATATACTAGAGTATATATATATATATATATATATATATATATATATATATATACTATAGTGTTTGAATGCTATATATTCAAAATAGTAATATAAAAATCTATCTATATATCTATAAAAGTGAGAATGTGTGTGGTTTGTGTGTATGAGAACAATTCTTAACTTATATACTCAACGAATTTTTGATCAACAGACTTTAAATTTGATATATAGGATATTCAGACATGTGGAAAACTTTTTAATTGGTTTTCATCCAGAAAAAAAGGGCTGCTAAGGGGTCAAAATTGAAAATTTGGTACATGGGAGTCATTGGATTTTTATCTGTTTGTCAGCTGTTCCACAACTGCACATGCACAAATCATTCACATGACAGCTTCCTTATGTTAAGAATAAGTAGGTCTGAAAACACTTTTTAAAGATCGTGTCAAGCTGGCCTAATGGTTATCATACTTACTGTCTTTAGGTTATAATTTCAATCTCAGCTTTAATATTTTTTTTTATTAACAAGAAGTGAACTGTTTAGAAAAAAACAATACTCACATGCACATGTCGCAGTTTGTCATTTTTTTTTAAGGAATTTAGCGTTACGTTTAACAACAGGTAACGCTGGGTATGTTTGCTAGTATTAATATAAAAATATGAATAATGAAGCAACTTTTAAAACCACATGTCTAAATCTAATAAAATTTTTATTGGATTTCATCTTCAGATTATTTGTTATTCTCTATGGACTTTAACTTCATCTGTGTTCATTTTGACTTTCATCACATCCATAATTTTAAAGGTTTTAATTTTTATACTTAGTAATAAGTTTCCATTTAATATAATTTGCTACTGTTTTCCTCTGAAGAGAAAAGTATTAATTATCAAAACTGGATTAAATAAAAAAAAAAACAATTAGGTTTCAACTACCCAACAAAAAATCCAATACGAAAGTGACAAATTTGAGTTTACAACAATTTCTTCCAGGTTGACTTTGTTGCACTGTAACCAAATGAATAATCAACTTAAGGTGTTTGATTCCTCGATTTTTAATATAGGGAAAAATTTATTTTAAGAAAAAAACAGGGAGGAAGATATTGCATATTTATTTTTTGTACCTTTTTTACAAAACATTTTAATAAACCAACAAAACATTTTAATAAACCAACGAAACATTGTGTCCCTATTTGTGAAAGCAGAAAGAGATTTTATCAAAACTACAGTGCACAGAGCTTCGATATAACAATGCAAGCAACAGAATTTTTATTTACGAAAAAAAAAATCTTTTCTGATAAATTATATTTTACTATTCAAGATTAGTAAAAAAAATGTTGAGTTAAAAAAATCAAATAATTTATAATAAAATTCTTACATCTATGTTTATTCAAAATTATATATATATATATATATATATATATATTCTTTAAAATATACTACATTAAAAGGAATAGACACAAACTTTTTTTTTTTTTTTTTTTTTTTACACACGAGACACTTCACTAGTTCAAGAAATTTAAATGTAATTTTAACTGAAGCATATAGAGCATCCAAATTTTAAACAAAACAGTAATCAAAAACTGTCTGAAGACGACTGATGAATCTCAGTTGAAAGTAGTTGCAAAAGAAAAAACAGATGGACAAAGACGACTATGGAACTTTTTTGCACTGATTCGACTGAGAAATAAAAACGACAATTCGAAAAACTGAAAAATTAAAAAAAAAAAAAACTCATTAAGCAAAAAAAACTGTCCTATTTAACAATACTTATCTAAATGAAAACATGCTGCCTATATACACACACACAGTATTTTAAATTATTATTTACAATATACTAACCAAATATTCAAAATATGGATAGACAAACAGAGAAAATGTGGTTTATAAAAAAACAATGACGACAACCAACCTGTGATCGGAATGCCTTAGGGCATAGGGTACAGGCAAAGGGTAGAACCCTGGCCGACTTTTCCATGTGAGTGAATTTGTGTTGCGCAAGGGCATCTGGTCGTTTGAAAGCTTTGCCGCACAAATCACAAAGATACGGCCGCTGATTGCAGTGCACATTATTCTGATGTCGCACATAATGTTCTTTACGCTGCGTTTTATATGCACACAAATTGCACTGGAATGCTTTTGATTTTGAGCCACCATTACTGATCATCTCGGCATCTAATGTCTGATTGTGATTTAGCTGTAAGTGGCTAGTATACAAATGCCGCTGCAAAGTCTTGTACGGACATTTTGGACATGTGTACATCACCGTGTTTTGTTTCTGTTGCATGCTATGTTTGCTTTTGACATGACGTGCAAGTAATTTACTGTTATCTGTGCTGTATTTGCATTGTTGACACCGCAAGAGCGTTTGGCTATGCAGCAC
>NC_136493.1:79911795-79914295 GCF_053919585.1 Euprymna scolopes | reverse complement strand
ATTTCAGTTTAAAATTATATCTGTGGATTTATCCTGGCCAAAAGTTAAGGAACAAAATAGAAAATTTATTTTTAAGAGACTAAACTTTACATAAAAATAGCTAGTTTTGAATATTGGAACTGCTGATAAGCACAACAAAGAAAAATGGCGTCACCGACTCGCAAAACTCTGTCTCTCCAAGAAAAAAAAATTAATTTTAGACAATTACAAAGAAAAGAAATCAATTTCAACAATTTCTAATATCGTTCGAAGATCAAAAAGTGTTGTTCATCGTGTGATAGCTCGATATAAGAATAAAAATACATTAGAAGCATCCCCTAAAACCGGCAGACCCCCTAAAACGTCTCAAAGAGAAGATAGGATTATGGTAAGGCAGGCTCTTAGTGACCGATTCAAATCCGCAATATCAGTTTCTCGTGATTTTAATGAACAGACTGGGAAAAATATATCTAGAAAAACTGTTTCTCGATGGTTAGCAGCTGCCGGATTGCATGCCAGGGTGCCAGTATCTAAACCCTTGATCTCCAAGAAGAACAAAAATAGCCGTTTGAAGTTTGCCCATGAACATGTCATTTGGACTGATGAACAATGGGCTAAGGTTCACTTCAGCGATGAATCCAAATTCAATTTGTTTGGATCTGATGGAAAGAAGCATGTACGGCGTAAAGCAGGTGAACGATTATCCTCCAAATGTGTTAAAAAGACACTTAAATTCGGAGGGGGAAGTGTAATGGTGTGGGGTATGATATCCTCGGAAGGAGTTGGCCTTCTAGTTCGAATCTATGGTAGGGTTAATGCGGAGACTTATAAGCAGCTCCTTCAACAACATGTCATTGAGAGCTTACGTCTTTCACCTAATCAGCCAAGCATTTTTATGCAAGATAACGCCCCTTGCCATAAAGCTAAAAAAGTGATAAGTTACCTCGAGGAAGAAGAAATAAGAGTAATGGACTGGCCAGCGCAGAGTCCGGATCTGAATCCGATAGAAAATGTTTGGAAAATGATTGGAGAAAGAGCACAGACGAGGAATCCCCAAAATCAAAATCATTTGTGGGATTTATTGAAGGAAGAGTGGGAAAAGATAAATCCTGAATTTTGCAAGAAACTAATCCAGTCTTGTGGTCGAAGATGCAGTGAGGTCATAAAGAATAAAGGGATGTTCACTAAATATTGAATGAATTTATTTTTTAAAACATTTGCATTAAAAAAAACATAAAGTTTCTATTTCGTTCCTTAACTTTTGGCCAGGATAAATCCACAGATATAACTTAAAACTGCTAGTATATATATATATATATATATATATATATATATATATATATATATGCAGCATGATTTAAGCAGATTTGATTGAATATGACAGTGTGTTCTCCTTTTTTTATTTTCTTGGTTAATTTCTCAATGCAGCGAGTAATTTACTTGGTTTCAGTTGGTAAATCGGATACTGTGACTCCAAGTGTTCTTGTTTTGGCCGTTACTCAAACACTTTTGATCTATTGATCATTTTCAGGAGTTAGGTATTTTGGAAAGAGGTTTGGTTTGTGGGATTTTATATATATTTTTTTTCTTTCTCAATAACGTGAGAAAGGAGTAGAAGGATAAGAAAGGGATGTTGGTTGAATCTAATATTTATTTATTGTTGTATTTATTGATTTTGTTTTGTTATTTATTTTGTATATTCATTTGTTTTTAATCGTGAAATACATTTAATATATTAGTCCTAGTATTAAATGCTATTTTGTTGATTTTCAGTTGTACTTTTTGATATATACACACAGTTATCCAGATAAGACTGTTGTGCTGTATTACACCTCTTCAGTGTGAATAAACAAGCAAGTGCCTCAAGCCAGGTTCAAAACTCAACTATAAAACTGACAGTTGGCAATTCTAGCCTCTACACTATCATCAAAAACTTGCTGAACATTACCAGAATCTTAACGTAAACGTTAATTGCCAGAGCTGACATTATTTTTTTCCTATGTGCAATGCCTTTATCTAGTGGCAGTTGGTGATTTCCTAACAGAGTGTTCTACCCAAAAGCAAGGGGAGCAATATATCTATATATCTATAAAAGTGAAAGTGTCTGTGTGTGTGTCTGTGTACATTTCCCTACCCAATAACTCTGTCAATTTTTATTCTAAAGACTCGAAATTTGATATACGGAGTACTTAGAGTTAGGAAAATCTTTGTGATTGGTTTTCGGCCAAAAAATGTGGCTGTTAAGGGGTCAAAGTTCAACAATTTGATTTGACCTTTGAGAACTCTACCAAACTCCTCCGACAATTTTGGCTCTACACACTTGAACTTTTAGATATATGTTCCTTGGACATGTATCTTACTTAATTTGAGCACAAAACAATAAATTTTAAGGGGTCATAATAGGGGTCAAAATTTAAAAAAATTGAATGTTTTTTTTTTTTTTTTCTCAGCATACACCTCCAAATAGTCGGGCACCCATGCTAGTATATATATATATATATATATGTGTGTGTGTGTGTGT
>NC_136493.1:79859295-79909295 GCF_053919585.1 Euprymna scolopes | reverse complement strand
CATTAAGGGTGTAACCAGAAAACAACAGGCTACGTAGAGCTTTTTCTAGATGGCTAAGGGCCGAGAAGGAGCCAGACACACTTGTTCCATTAGTCGTCATATTTACAGCTACGTTATAGTTTGCCTGAAGAGTGTTAAGAAATGTTGGATTGTCTTCTGGAATTGCATCAATCACCGAAGAAGACAACATTCCTGTCAGGTCGGAAAATACCTAAAAACAAAAACAAAACAACAATTAATTGAAATATATAAGAGACATTCCAAAAGTAAAGCCTCCTATGTATTTTTTTTAACTAAAAAAGTCGATGAGCTATGAATATGGGAGTGATATCATTAAAACAAGCAACCTTTTGTCCTCCATAATTTATTTTTCTACATAGTCATCACCATTCGCAATGCACTTTTTATCAGGAATTAAATCAGGCATCTCTGCTTCTGAGACATGTCCATGATAGGTGTTGCTTTATCAGAGTCTCACACTATCAATATCTGCAACAGAGAGATGAAACTTTAAGGTCATGAATTCATGAGTTCAGTCATCATAACAACGCAATTTGCAATTCTCTCTGATCCATTCAAACAGAATAAAAAATAGGAGGCATTACTTTTGGAATGTTCCTCAGATGTCAAAACGGTTACATCACTGCGTCAATCTTTCAACTGTACAAAAAAGTACAACAGTGCAAAAACAATAAAGGAACTTTTTGAATGAACTAAGATCATTTAATGACATACTTAAAGAAATAAGATTATACAACACTATATAATCAAAATAAATATGCATATGGCCTTTTTAATGTGTAAAATCACTCAAATACATGCAACAACTTTGAAACAAATAAGAAACTAGTATATATAATCAACACAAAACATATTAAACTGAACCCAGACCAAACCAAATAATAAGTAAGGTTGTTCAAAATAGATATCACAAATCATCCAAGAATTTAGAGTGCAAAAAAAACAAACAAACAAAAAAACAGGGATGCATGTGCACTTTCTGTACCATAGTATTTTTTGTAAGATTTTCAAGTTAAATTCAATTTTTATAGTATATTGTTTATTTAATTGTTAGATGAAGATACAGAATAGTCAAAAATGCCCCTTCTCTCTCCAAATTAAGATTGGCTTTCTAAATAATAATCTTAGCATTTTAGCAAGGTCTATAAATAAATAGATAAGTATTGCGAGATGTACTTCAATTTCAACTTGTGACATCTTGTTCATCGAAGATGTTGAAAGTAAACTGAAGATTCTTTTTCTTTTTTTTTTTTAGTCAGATTACAATGGAACCTCTAGATATGAAAGATTACGCTTATGAAATTTTCAGCTTGCGAAATGTGACGTGAAAGTTTTTTGTCCCTGCATACAAAAATATTTTCAGGATACAAAAGATACGAGTGACAGAAAGATTATTTTTCAGGCACCTAATTCTTTGAAAATCTTTTTAAAATCAAAGTTTTATTCGATTTAAAAGGGTTTTTTTTGTAAATTTCTGGAAATATTTGTGTTGATTTTTATCTGGAAAACATTTTTTCTTGAATTTGAATTTATTTTTTCTACTTACACATAAATTAAAATTATTTTAAAAATTGAAAAATTAATGGACACATCACAATTTTTACCACATTTAAAGAATATGGGTTAAATAAAAGTTTGGTTTTATTTTTAATGTACACCCTTTAAAATTTTTGTAAAAGGTGAGGGATTTTGTTATTATTTTTCTTAGAAATTGCAAATTAGTTGTAAGAAAGTAAATAATCCATTTCACTCTATATACTTTTTCTTCTGTGTGCCAAGAGATTTGATTGAGATTGTGACCTTAATGAATTAATTAAAATAACAATAAAAAAATTATGTCATATCTCTCAATCATTTTTTTTATTAAATAGAATTTTATATTTGGATGTCAAAGAAAAGTAAAAAAAAAAATAAATAGCAAGTGAAGGTATTAATGGTTAAGTACTATTTGGCTCTTATTTCATTCTGATTTTACCTTTATTCTAAAATTTAATGAGTGTTTTCATAGGGCTTAGAACAGATTAAATGATTTACATGTAAAACGCCTTTTAGGATACAAAATTTCAAGATATGAAAATCAAAGTAGAACCAATTATTTTAATATCTAGAGTTTCCACTATATTAAGCTTTTTTTTTTTTTAAAAAGAGAAAAAAAAGCAGGAAACTTTTATTTTTGTGTACAGTATTAAAACAAAGTACAGTTTTACAAAAAATTTAAGCTGATGAATCCTTTTTTAAATATATCAATTTTTAAGAAAATTGAAATTACCTCAGCTTTGTTGATTTCTTCAGCGTCCAATTTATTTTCATCAAGGGATTTAATGGAGGCATCTTCCCCGAGACTTGCAGAATCAATGCCACTCACATTGGTTTCAATATTTTTCGTTCCAACCAACTCTGTAAGATCACTGCAATCCTCCTCCTCCCCACCAGTTCCTTGGCTGAAAGGAATTAATGTTTCAATCACGACACGTTGCGGAAGCTGATAGTGTTCCAGGCCAGACATGGCTTCCAGAGTGAGGCCAGCCGATGAGGCAATATTCGTGCCACTCCAAGCAATCTCATCCCCTTGGTAGGCAACCGGTTCCACAGAGACAATAGCAAAAGCATTTGCGTCCTCCAAGTTATTTCTATGCAAAAAAGCAAAAAAAGAAATTTCTTAAAATGTGGAATCAAACATTTTATAAAAAAATATGTTATTTTGCTTAATGAAATGTAACGTAATATGTTGAACATTTAAACAAACACTTTGCACACATCATTTCCAACAAACACGTACGCGTGCATTTGTTGGGTTTTCACCAGTCAACAAAATAAAATCTTTTTACACTGTGCACAGTTGATGGTCGTCATTCCCTGATTACCATTTTTTTCTATCTGTGGGCCGTGACCCCTCATGGTTGTTGATCTTCTTAAGATGAATTTACTCATGCATGGAAACACAATGGAGACTTTCAAATATTTTATTTAGAGAATGGTCTTTCATGAGAAGAGAGACCAATCTAATTCTCACTATTTAACTTTTTTTGTATACTTGGAGATTGAAAGACACAGATGGCATCATCGAGGTGACATTAATTTAATTTCTCTCTACATTTTCAGAATGAATCTTGTCTCTCCCGCTTCTTGAGTTCAATTGCATAGAAACTCTTTTCTGTGCCCCAAACACGTGATGTAATTTCTATATAATACCATTCAACATCTTCATTTCTAGCGCGTTTTGTTGAGTGATAATCCTTGATCTCTCATCTCAATCATGCTAGGTGCACTGGGTCTATTTCCGTTTGCTGTCAGATTATCCTGACATGTACTTAATGTGACCCTCACCAAAATTCATACTAGTTAACATAATCTCTACTTACTGACATATATATTTATAACAATAGAATTTAAATACAAAGTTGCTGGAAAAATGGTTGGATCATTCCATCACTCCATAAAGTACCTGACTCGTGACGTAATTTAAGAGTCAGAAAATGTTCTAAGATGAAGTACTGCTGCCACATGTGGGGAGACGCTGCTTAAAGCACTCCTTATTGTCTTAACCTATAATACAAAATCGACTTAACAATCCAGTGGGACACAATTCATTCCCTACACCCCCTTTCTCACAGAACAGAAGTTGCTAACCTTTTTTTATTCATGACTTAACGTATGTTCGGATATCTTGTTTGCAATTTTAAATATTCCAAATCTTGATGAGCTCCTAGGCTGATGGCCACTCATGTCATGTACATTGGTTCGACCATGTTGATACGAGCGATTATTGGATAAAAATATGCGAAGATCTTCAGATTAAAGCAAATAACTAGTTCATACAATGTCCAATGGAGAAAAAAAAAAAAAAAAAAAAAGAGTAAATTGTGAAATTTACAAGTGTGGGTGGGTCGGGTCAATTTCCTAAACGGCCTTATATTATTAGTTTGCTTATTTTAAAACTGGAAAACTTTAGTCAGAAAGGACTTTTCCAGGGCATTTATCATGAAGCAGAACGGTAAGCCAGCAGAAATCGAAAGTAAAAAAAAAAAAAACCCCAAAAAAACACGGAACTCGGCGATAACCATTTATTTGGAAATACATACGATTTTCTAAAAGTTCGTTTTCCTTATTTTATTTCAATAAATATTCGATTTTAGTTTACCCTTTAGTAAAATCAGATTTTACTTTGGGGAGGGGAGATTACATGTAAACAACCTGAAAAATATATTCGCAAATAAGGATTGTTTTAAATTAAATATTCTTAATTTCAGAATTGGAGGGATCATTTCCTTATATAAATTTAACGTAAAATGAGCACCCACTTCATGTCCAGTTAGCGGTAATATGGACGAGTAACCAATTGTTATTCAAAATGTATTCATCAAAGTTACGTATAGATGAGAAATACACAGACACACAAACTCTTGTGTGATAGTTTTATTAATAATGTATTTTTTTCATCACTTTTTTTATACATTATATATATATATATATATATATATATATATATATATATATATATATATATATAATAAAACCGAAAAACAGATACAATAAAAGTCTCTTCCGTGACGAGAGAGATCATTATTTTAAGACATTTTTACTTACATATTTATTGACTAATTGTATATATTATTACTTACTGTGCAACATTATCCCTTGTATTTTTGTCCATTCATGAAAATAATAAGCCGCTAAAAAATAAGTAAAACAATCGTCATCAATTTGATGTTTGAAATTGCAACAAAAAAAATATTTCTTTTGTTGTTTTTCGGCAATTTGCACCAACTTTTTAAGCCGATATCTTTTCGAGTCTTCTCGGTCGACTTAAAGACATGTTTTCTTTTCTCTTTCTGTGTTTAAACAACTGAAATTTTAAATGAACAATAAACTGAAGGCAACGAAATTACGTAAACAATTGAAACTGAATGTAAAGAAAAAGGAGGAAAAAAAAAGTGGTTTATTTTTTTACCCGGTTTCATATTGTGAATGTAACAAAAATAAAAGAAACAACAACAAATAAAATATAATGGTGCTAATAGTGATCCGATCCGCGCTATTTTTTAAATCGTATTTCCACGTTTAATTAAAGTTTTATATGTTTTTGGGGGGTTGTTTTACTGTACACATAGATTCGAAAAAGTTGTCAAAAAACAAATATATAACAAATAAATGTTATCAAAGGCAAGACAAGTTACTTTTACCTAACTGGATATGTTTTTAGTGTTTTTATTCAATGTAACATGTTTATTCAGCTCGAAAAGCATACAGTGTTTACCGATGTATTGGAAAATTCAAAATGGCGCCCGAGTCTCTCTTTAACACGGTAAGTTCAGGAAAAGATGTTATAAATAATAAACTAGACAAAATACTGTTAGAAATTCGCTCAATATATATTACATAACATAAGTTGACATATATTCGGTGTTTTTTAAATAGTATTTTGTCTAGTTTATTATTTATAACACCTTTTCCCAAACTTACCATGTTAAAGAGAGTGTCGGGCGCCATTTTGAATTTTCCAATACATCGGTAAACACTTAAGCTAAACCCAAATTTGAAAAGTTTTATTTAAACATAAATATCTACGGAATCTAGCAGCCCGGTATTAAACATAATGTATAATACGTTAAAAAAAAAAAAAAAAAATGAAGTAAAAAACAAAAAACGGAAAGAAACTGAGACATGTGCATGTGAGTATATGTTTTTTCTAAACAGTTCACCTTTTGTAAATAAAAAAATACTCAAGCTGAGATCAAAACCAAAACCTAAAGACAATGCGTCATGCGTCAATTATGATAACCATTAAGCCAGCTTGATACGATCTTTAAAAAGTTTTTCAAACCTACTTATTCTTAACACAATTTGAAAGATTCATGCATACGCAGATGTGAAACAGTTGACAAATAAATAAAAATCCGATGACCCTACATACTAATTTTTTAATGTTGACCCCTTAGCAGCCCTTTTTCTCTGGATGAAAACAGATTATAAATTTTTCCACATGTTTTAATACCCTATGTACCAAATTGTAGATCCCAAAATCGTTGAGTATATAGGTTGAGAATTGTCCTCACACACACACACACACACACACACACACACACACACACACACACACACACACACACGCTTTTATATATATACTAGCAAATGTGCCTAGCGTTGCCCAGTATTAAACATAATGTTATATTTCTTTAAAAAAAAAAATGAAGTAAAAAAAAAAAAAACAGAAAGAAACTGAGACAAGTGCATGCGAGTATTATGTTTTTTCTAAACAGTTCACTTCTTGTAAGTAAAAAAAAAAATAGTGAAGCTGAGATTGAAACCAAAACTTAAAGACAGTGAGTCAAGTATGATAACCATTCGGTCAGCATGACACGATCTTTAAAAAGGTGTTTTCAAACCGACTTATACTTAACATAAGGAATCTGTAATATAAACCATTCACAAACGCGCAATAGTAAAACAGTTAGCAAACAGAAAAATCTGACAACTCCCACATACCAATTTTTCAATTTTGGTCTCTTCGAAACCCTTTTTTCAGATGTAAATAGATTAAAAATGTTTCCACATGTCTGAATAACCTATATACCAAATTTTAAGTGTCTAGATTAAAAATTCGTTGAGAAGTGTCCTCACACATACACACACACATTCTCACTTTTATAGAATATAAGATAGATTACATTTCATTCGTGAGAGAGTGAGTGAGGAACAAATAAAAAGCAACAAAAATTGGTTACAAAGGCCCTCCCAACTCTTTCTAAATAATAGATCGTCTACTATTTTCCAGTTTTCTGAAAACAAACATGTCAGTCTCTAAGTGGGAGTGGGATCTAAGTGTGGGAGAAAAGAAAAAAGTGAGAAAGTTAGAGAGTGGGTGGAGTCCTTCCAAAATGAGTGCAAATGGAGGAGAAAGGCCAGGGATGAAAAAAAATAAAAATGGGGAGTGGGCATATTGGAGGCTTTTTATTGCTAAGGAAGAGGAAACTCATTCCTCCGACTAGATAAGGGGCTAGAAGCTTAAAAACTTACTTAAAAAACTGGAGGCCGACAGAACCTGGAACCGTATGCACCATGCTTAGGCAGGGAACACATACTCCTGTTTGACTCTTTTTCTTGCACACAAGCTTGCCACTCTTATCCACATTCTTTCAAATTCTGAGGAATATAATTTTCTATTATGTCTGATCTTGACCTTCAGCTGGTGCTTAAAGAATTAAATCAGATATTGATTAGCAAAAGATTCAATGCCTTGGTCCACTCTCAGGCTTGACATCCATATCACTATCTGCGCTACAGCCAAGATTGCGAAAAATACCATTCATCTCTCCCTGTCCCACAGTGGGTGGAAGTTGTCATTAACGTACAAAATGTTTAGTGGGTGAGGATGCCCAGGATCGATACAAGCTGTTACCTCACTAACATAACCCCAGTAGTGTCAGAGTTTGAAACATTCAAAGAAAGTATGCTCAGTTGTTTTGTCTTTGAAAAAATCATAGCGGGGATAATCAGGTGTCTCCACTATTCTGTTATATGACATCGAAGGGCAACGTGTTCTGAGCCAGTCGCCAGGTGAGCAAGAAGTCAGTTATTGAGATGACTCAAACTTTGTACCCAACTCCATTTGGAACAGATCTTCTTTGATCATCCCAGCCACCCACACAGCAAATCCTCAGCAGCCCCATCCCCCTGATTAATTTGCTGTGTAGTTCATTTCTGGAAAGCTATGAAAAGTCACTGGACCAAGGAAGCTTTTTCAGCACGGCTTGGCACTTTTGCCACCCTTTCACCTATATTTAGTCGATGTCTCGGTGACATGCCAAGTCTGGCATCCCCCTCCTCTCACAGAATTGTTGTTGAATACAGACCTGTCTACAAACCCAATACCTCTTCCTGTCTCAGAGAAGCGAGAACAGTAACTCTTGAGAGCCTTGAGGTTTATCACAGGCAGGGGAAGTACAGCCAACTAGTAGAGGCTGAGAGGAAAGATGTAAATGGCACATGCCTTCACTCTACCCTTTCAGGAGAGATTCCTTTGAAGCCAAGAGTTGATCGACACTTCAACCTTTGAATCTCTGACCAATTCCTCTGAAGCTGGAGACCTGGTCCAAACAACATGCAAAAGATTACAATCGGGCCATTCGTCTAGCAGAAAGACGCTGGATGGGTGGTGATACCACTCCAGATACCCAACTATAGACCGACTGACTTACTGCGATTAATTTTGGCTCCTGTGATCGTTTTGTAATGTGTAAGTGCCTCTGTCACTGCCTCAATGTAAAGGAAGTGTGACACAAAGACAGTGAATTCATTGGCGAACGCAGAGATCCTGGCCTGTGATCCACTAGGCAGTCCGATTCTGCGCAAGATCGAACTTGCCTCCCCACTCTTTAGTTTGTGAAGTAGCAACTCCAATGCAAGGATGTAGAGCAAGGAACAGTCATAATGTACCAACTGGAAGATAGCGCTTTTTGTTGACTTGCACCACTGCCATTGGCACATGGTATGAAACAGAAATCCATTTGCCAAAGTCTGGTTTAAAACCAGCGGTCTCTAAAACAGATGCCAGGAAGCGATGGTTGAATCTATCAAAAGCTTTGAACCGAACCAAATTGATCAGCACGGCTTCTCTGTTGTCTCTAGGATTGTACAGATCAGGTGCAAGTTGTTTTTCATTGATCTCCCCTTCACAGCATAGTTTTGCTTTGGTTTGATAAACTCTCCAATAACTTGCTAGGATCTTCATCCAAATCTTTAACTCTGTATTTAGCAACTTTATGGGCCTGTAATCATCTAGTTCTTTCCCTTCATGCCCGTCACGCTTCTTTAATATTAAAAGCCTATTTTTCTATAAAAAAATTATTAAAATGAACATCTTAATATACTCATTCATGGATATGCAAGCTACTAAATAAAGGTTAACTAATTTGCATATTCTTTGAAAAACGAACTTTAATTAATTATTTATTTTTTATGGTCTCTTATTAGATGATTGGTTTCATTTAATTATCACGCTCAGGTCTATTTATGTATATTTGTTACATTGTGCATTATTGCATAGCATTTACGATGTAAAAGAATCTAGCATGCACAAAAGTATAAATACATATATATCTATACATATATATAAAAGTGACCTTGTCTTTGTGTGTGTGGAAAATCTCTACCAAACTCCTCTCTGAATTTTTAGTTTACAGACTTGAAACTTGATTTGAACCCGTGGAACAATTTCGATTTTGGTTTTAGCCTGTAAAAATAGCTGCTAAGAGGTCAAATTTGAAAACAAAAGTCAGTTGACTTTAGCAGTGTAAGTCGAATAAAGCTGTTACTCCTGCTGTTACTTTTACGCATGTGCAAATTAAACATTTATAGTTCAAAGTCGCTTATTTTTTAATATTCTGTATCCATCTGTTATCAGCTCAGATGATAATGACACTGGAGCAATAAATAACAACTAAGGCTGGAGCGCTAAACATTCTGGTTTTGATTCTAGCGGATGGCACCCAAGTCATATATATATATTTATATATATATATATATATATATATATATATATATATATATATATATATATATATATTTTTTTTTTTTTAACTGCTCAAATCATTACTACATAGTGGAAAACAATCAATAGAGAATTAACTCTATAATAATAAATACGAAATTTACATGAATTAAAATATAATATTTATGAGTATTTTATGACTGGGCAATGCCAGGCAGCTTGCTTGTTGATATAAAAAGTAAATAAATAACATTGGTTTTTAATAGAAATTCATTTTATCGATTTTTCAATTTTTGCTCTAATAAAGACGAAGCATCTTTTTTTGTGTTATATAAAAAAGCATTTTTATGAGTTTTAACGATTTATAGTATACTAGCAGTTCAACCCGGCTTTGCTAGGGCCCTATGTACTGTTCATAACTTGTCCTACGTGTGAATACATTTTATGTAAGATTTCAAATGTTTAGACCAAAATTTGTCTGAGTAATTTTGTAGAGACCACAGAGGTAAATTTTTTTTAACTTTGACCCCAATTTTGACCCCTTAACATTTATTATTTTGGTCTCAAATCAAAATAAAATGTTTGACCCATGTCCAAGTTACCTACATCTAAAATTTCAAATCTTTAGACCCAAAATTGGTGGAGGACTTGGTAGAATCTGCAAAGGTCAACTCTTTCAAATTTGACCTTTTGGCAGCTAAATTTTCGCCCCAAAACTGATTAAAATGCTTCCTGCATGTCTGAATACCCGTTATGTATAAATTTCCAATGTTTAGACCAAATTTTGGCTGAGTAGTTTGCTAGACACCGCAAAGGTAAAATCTTTTGAACTTTGACCCCTTGGAAGCTCAAATTTTCGACCCAAACCGATTAAAAAGCTTGCCCTAGCTTTGAATACCCTTCATGTAAATTTCCAAATGTTTAGACCAGAAATTGGCTGGGTAATTTGGTAGAGATCACAAAGGTAACATATTTTTAACTTTGACCCCAATTTTGACCCCTTAATATTTATTTTTTGGGCTCAAATCAAATTAAAAAGTTTGCTCCATGTCCAAGTTACCTACATCTAAAATTTCAAGTGTTTAGACCCAAAATTGTCGAAGGAGTTTGGTAGAGTTTTCAAAGGTCAAATCGTTGAACTTTGACCCCTTGACAGCCAAATTTCTGGTTGAAAACTGATTAAGAAGTGTTTCCTAAATCTCAATGCTCCTTATATGAAATCTTGAGTCTCTAGACCGAGAATTGAGAGTTATTTGGTAGGAATACACACACACACACACACACACACACACACACACACACACACACACACACATTTTCACTTTTATAGATATACTAGCATTTCAGCCCGGCGTTGCCCGGGTGTTTGGATGTGTGTGTTGAGCAAAAAAAAAAAAGTGGTAGTAGAAAAGCAGGCTCGAACCTATACCGCAAAGGAGGAAAAGAACGGGAAAAAAGTCTAACATCTTTGCTGTTACGACCACCGCCAAACCAGAAGTGAAGTAGGTTTTAATTAAAGCTAGACAATCTAAAGGAGAGGATGACTTTCGAAAATACATTTCCCTACACAATATCTCTGTTAATTTTCAGTCTACAGACTCGAAATTTGATATACAGGGTACTGAGATTTGGGAAAATCTTTGGAATCAGTTTTCGGCCAGAAATTTGGCTGTTAAGGGGTCAAAATTCAACGATTTGACCTTTGAGGACTCGACCAAACACCTCCGACAATTTTGGGTCTAAACACTTGAAATTTTAGATATAGGTTCCTTGGACATGGATCTAACTTAATAACTTGATTTGAGCCCAAAACAATATATGTTAAAGGGTCATAATAGGTGTCAAAGTTAAAAAAAAAATTGGCCGCTGCGGTCTCTACCAAATTACTCAGACAATTTCTGGTCTAAACATTTGAAATTTTACATAAAGGGCAAGCTTTTTAATCGGTTTGGGTCGAAAATTTGAGCTACCAATATATAAATGCATGTATGTTTGCATGTCTGCCTAAAACTTTCGACAGAGGCGACGGATTTTCATAAGATCAGTATTGTTTTTAAGCTCAACCTTTCAGACGACAAATATCGAAAAATTGGCTAAAAACATTAACTTTTTCACCTTCAATTAGGCACTTTTCTACAGGGAAGGATCGCTTTTTTCACCGATATTGTCGAAAGTCATACCCGCTTTTCGATTGTCTAGCCTTAATTTAAACCTATGTCACTTCCGGTTTGGTGGTGGTCGTAACTGCAAAGACGTTAGATTTTTTCCCCATTCTTTTCCTCTTTCACGGTACGGGTTCGAGTCTGCTTTCCTACTACCACTTTTTTTTTTTTTTTTTTTTTTGCTCAACATACACCTCCAAACACTCGGGTAAGCCGGGCAGCGGGCACCCATGCTAGTATGTAAATAAATCTTGTGTATTTGAAGAAAGCAAGTCTTGTTTATATTTTGTTTGTTTATTGTGTTTGTATTTATATCGTGCTGTTGTACCTTTTTGTAATATTTGTTTGTACGAGTAAATAAGGAGAAAAATAACAAAACGTACTATAGAAGCCACTTTATTATGCTGTAAAGGGACGCAACTTGTACAGGCATGGTGGTCCAAACAAGCAAAATTTACTCGAGGGCTGGATTTTGCCTATGGGCCTGGAGGTTGCTGACCTCCTTCTATAGACATTACAAGGTTCATATTTATATCTCGGTAGTTCCAATTGAGTTGTATCCCTTTATTAAACATGACAGATCAAAACAAAATGTCTCATAAAGTTTGATTTTCTTAGTTAAAAAAACTACTTGATCAATTTATGTGATTTTTAAAATGTGACATTTTCGTTCTATACGATTTTTCTGTATTTTTGTTTTTTAATTAGGTTGAATTTTGATCAAGAATCAAAACACCAGTATCCAGGACGTCCAACCAATTATGAAGAACAGAGCACAAAATCCCGTGACGTCAGACTTGTGTTAACTATATGAAGTATGGAACAGCAGAAGCAAGCGACTTAATGATTTTTTAAAAATCTTTGTTTATCTTCTTCAAACTGCAATTAAATAATTTTCTTAGGTTTTAAGATTTACACAGTTTAATGATTAATAATAATATAAACATTTGTATATTAGATACAAAATATGGTTTTACTAAATATGTATAATTGTATGCGGAAAATTTGCCGCTATGTCCAACTACGGCTATCCGTGGATCATAGTTACTAAGGTACTTAAAAATATGCAACAATAAAACAAAAAAGAAGCAAGAAACGACAGTTTATAATACAAAATAATATTTTTTGTAAAAAAAAAAAAAGAAAAGGTAAAAAATATATAAGATGTAAAATGTTCACTTGTGTCTGTAACTGCCAAATTTGTCCCTTTAGTAAGGTCTAACAGACCTTATAAAAAAAAGGAGGAAAGAGAGATAGAAAGAAAACACTTACTGAGATACTTCTTATAATATTCGACCATTTTTATCCTTTTTACTTGTGTAAGGAAATAGGTCAACAGAGTTACTTCCCCTCAACTGTCTTAGATATCATTTTTTATCAATCCTTGAAAATTCTTGATGATAAAAAAAACTGTTCGTTCAAAGTTCTTTTGGCCGTTCCCGTAGAATTGTCTCTTCGAATTGTCTTTTCACTTAGCCTGGTGAAATTTTCTTCCTTAATCGTTCACATCACAAGCGATTCTCCAATGTAATCCGGCTATGTAAATATATTTTGTTCAAATTTCGAAAAAATAAATATAGAGAGGAAGATGCACTAAAAAATATTTCCTGTCATATATTTTATAGAAACTGCATTTTATATATACTTTTATTCTAAAATGAATAAGTATCGAAAATTTAATGAAAATCTGACCATTGGTTGATTTTTGCTAGATTTATTAAACATGGATATGTTTTCACATTCGAAATGCTTACTACATGAAAACGTTATTTTAAAGCATCAATTATGTAAACACGATTTTCGTCTCACATTTTCATTATTTTCATATGCTGAAAAAAATTTTTTTTTTGATTATTACTAGTTTATTTTGCCCTTTTTTTTAAATGGTACAAAAGCTATCATTAATAATATTAACTTATAATAAAGTTACATCGTGTTACATATAGGGGGGTGGATAATTCTGCGGTGAATTTTGGGGGTGCTTACTACTAATGAAAAAATTAGCAAATTAAAAAATAATATCTTTTATACGAATGGTTATTTATATTTATTCCCATGAACTATAATATTTTAATAAATTAATTTAAATTTATATTATATATAGATACATTTTTATATAGAGATACATTTTTTATATATAGATACATTTTTTTATATAGATACATTTTTTATATATAGATACATTTTTTATATATAGATACATTTTTATATAGAGATACATTTTTATATATAACTGTGTGCAACATGCTCTTCATGGAATGAGTCACTACTTTTTGGCACTTCTGCATTTAACTTATTGGGGTTTTCATTTTTGGAAGAGATTCAGGATTAGGGGAAACAATCACAAAATTTATAAAAATTTTGTCAAGAACTTTGTTTGAAATTTTAATTTATTATGAAAACTATTTGTTTTAAAAAGGTATTTGTTAAAAAACAAAAATTAATTCCATAAATGTTGCTGTAATTAATTCTTTCTGTTATGTTATTGCATTTATTTTGATTTTCAAAAAACTTTCCCAAAAGCGCCGAAAATTTCGTGATTGTCCCCCCTTGCCCTAAATCAAACTCTTTCAAAAATGAAAAAGGAAAAAGAAAAACTAAGTTGCTGAAATGTTCACTTTTTAAAAAATTTCCAAAATGATCGCTATAGTTACTCGTTCTGTCCAACATTGTGTAGTCAAGAAGTGGGCGATCATTTTATATTAAATTTATTAAAGCGAAAATAAATCACAGTAAAAATATTTTTATTATACAAATATGTGATTTATTGCAAGGTTTAATTTTTGACATGTATAATTTCGAGCAGATAGCTCATTGCATTGGCTCATGCATATATGACATAATCTAGAAGTTCAATTTTTTATGCATTAAATTAGGTTGTATTTCTGCAATAATGCGTCAAATGTTGTCTTTCAAATCATCTATTGTATTTGGTTTATCAGCGTAGACATAGGACTTTACATATCTCGAAAGAAAATAATCTAGTAGGGTTAAATTGTACGAATGAGGTGGCCAGTTGCTAGGCACATTTTGTTAAATTATTTGTTCATCAAATGTTTCTCTCAGTAAAATAAATAATTTTACACAATTTGCACATGGTGTTTGGTTGTTAGTTTCTTTATGATGAATTGTCAAACCAAACTAAACTCAAAATAATCGATAGTTGCTAAATCTACAACTTAAAGAAAATAGAGTTGTGAATTTAAAATTTCCCATCTCTAAATAAAAATTACTCACTCTAAATCTTAAATATTTTACCTATTTACTTGAAATATTGACAGGATATTAACATAACACACGCAAAAAAAAAACAAAAACAAAAAAGAAACTTGCATTTTCATTTTTCTGTTGACAGAGTGAAGGTAAAGGATAAAATGTTATATTCACGCATAAGAAGTTAAACAATTTATTTGCACTAAAACTAAATTATTTCATTTTTTAATTTTTTTTATTAAAGAGTCACTACTTATCAAGGCCAAAGGCCACTCAAGAATAAGGGTTAATGAGATAGATGGATTGTTAGTTTAACGATGGATTGTTAGTTTAATGATGAACAATGTCATGAGAAGATTTCACAGTCCTATTTTGTGTTATTGCAAAAGCAATTATCAGTTGTTAGAATATTTTAGGAATTTAATAAGATTTCATGTAGAATATTATTATAATGAAGCCTCGGCAATTGGTTAAAGTAATATTAAAAGTATAGAATTTAAGAAAAGTAAAAGTAAACTAAACTAATAAAATAATTGATATTAATAATAATGACTGATTACTTATCCCTTAACGAGAACGGAACCTATCTCCAATTTTTATTTTTAATTTTTTGTGGGGGAATGTAACTTTATTGTAGATACTGATTATTGTAAGTACTAACTCAATTAATCCTAACTATCCATACAAGAGCACAGAAATACCTGGTATAGAACCCAGGCGTAGAGTTACCACTCTCAGTATGGATGGGCCCATAGATCTCACCAAGTTTTCCATCTAGGAGAAAGAAAACTCTGACATTAAATCTGTGCTACTGACCACTTACACCATAGCACTAAACAAATGAAGGAGGGAGACCATCTCAGTCCTGGTGGACAACCTTTCTAGAGATAGTAACTCAAACAAATTACTGGTTTACAAATTTAAACTGCTTAAGGGCTCTACCTATTGTCCGACTTTCATACTCTTTCTTTCCCTATTAGCCAGGCCAGTGCAGAGGTGAGATCACTGAGACTCAGTAAAGACACCCAATGCTTGGTCTTATTTCCTGATTAGGGCAATGAATGCCGTCCTCCACTTTCTATCCTATCTCCTTTTCCTAAAATAGCATCTTGGGGATGCTTGATGTGCTGGATTTGTTCACGCAATTAGATTAGGCCGCTCTTGCCTTATAAGTTTGAGCGTACCAGTTTGACAGTTTGTCTGGCTGCTGTATTCTGATTGACAGTACAGGAACCCTAAATCTTTGGTAGCACTTAAAGTGTCTGCTTCAGTTGTATAATATCGAGATGATTGTAGTACCATAATGCACATGAGAAGGAACCCTGCATCCATCTCCGGTGGACTTTCCAGAGGTCACAATATTGTGGATGAAGAGTTGGTTGATGGTTTGCTTGCTTTGTATCATACACATTCACGATGTCCACCACCTCTTACTCTAAAACTGAAACTATTAAATAAAATGCCAACACAAACAAAAAAATACAATCAAATCAGACACACTCAGACAAAACCAACTTGCCTCCTTCCTTGAGGATCACATTCACAAATATCTGTAGACTTAGAACTAACTTAGACGATGTAGAATCATTTCTCCTAGCAAACTCCCCTGAATATCTTAATGAAACTAACCTACACTCCTCTTTTCTTTTAACCACTTTAACATGTCTGGTTATCTTCCACTTTGCCGTAAGGACAGACAGACACATCAGACACATGTATGGACTTGAAGTATATATTCACAACACTCTCTCCTTGACTAGAGAGAATCTAAACTAGAATCAGTTGACAAGGCTTTCGTATCCTTTAGACTAAACTTGCAACATAGCATTAGTTACTTATATTTTCTTTATTGTTCTCCTTCAACCCAAGACTGTACCCTAATCAACCATATTTCTGACAGCATAGATTCAGCACTCTCCCTAGATAGTAGGCGCTTAAGTGCAGATGCTTGGTGACTTTAATGTTCACCACAGTAATTTGCTTGATTTCTCTAGTTAGACGCTCAATGATTTGAAAATCACCCCTTCTCATGTTTGAGACATTATAAAAAACCTAGAGACTTCGTAAACATAAAATAACGATAAATTTAATTAATTTTTATGGGACCACTGCTATATTATTAAAAACAATGTTCTTCTAAAGTTGCTCCAATTTTCCTCAAACTCTTCAACAAATGCCTTACCAAATCTTGCTTTACTGTCTACTGAAAAATTGCTTCTGTGGTACAAGTTTTCAAGAATTCTGGCGAAAGAACTGTTACACTTATTAGCCTCCTCCGTCTCTTCACCAAAATCTTTGAGTTCTTAATCAATCAAGCACTAGTCCATCATCTCATAGATACTAAACTTATTTTCTGACCAATTGTACGGATTTAGGCAAGTCTGTTCAACTGCAGATATCCTAACTCTGAATCTAATATGCCATGCACTGAATAGGGCAGGGGAGGCTAGAGCAATAGTCCTAAATATATATAAAACCTTTGAAAGAATCTGGCATGAGAATCTTTTCATGAAAATTAAATCATATGATATTATTAGACAAATCTATATGTATATAAATTTGTATTCCTGTCTGTTTGTTTGTTTGTTCACAATTTGATTAATATATACAAACGGTTCCCTATTTTACGCTCTCATTTATTTCTATATATAGGGTCATTCTTGCAAACTAGATACAATAAAGAGATCATCTCATTTGCATATTACATGAAGAAAAATCGATTTTATTAAATAGCGGTATCTTAGTTAATGTGTCTAGTGAGAGAATTGTTATAAGTGTTCTATTTAAAATCGTTATTTAATAAATTTTAAACAATGATTATATTGATAACATATTTAATTAAATTTATTTGGAATTATTATTCCAACATAGATTTTAAAAAAATCTTGGTTTTAGAGTTATTTGCCCCTTCGGAACATAAACAAAAAATAAAAACTATCACCTAATAAAATAATTTAGTAATCTCAAATTTCTAGCTTGAAAAAAGAATTCCTAGTAGATACAAAATGTTTGGCTTTTATTGTTTTTTTTAAATATTAAAAAAAAAAAAACATTTACAAAAAACTGAAGAAAAGATTCATGTGTTTGTTTTTATTATTATGGCTATACAGAAATCGGTAAATTTTATACAAGGTGACCCACCTAAAAAAATTAAAGATCCACTTTTTTTGGCCTAATACGTTTAAATAGCCTTTATAAATAATATGAAAGAAATTTTCAAAAGAAAGAAAATTAACATTTTGAAGTGGTGGATCACTTTTCCATATTAATTTAACGTAAAATGAGCATCCATATTTTGGCCACCAAGCGTTCAACGAGACATGTCACCTCTAGCATCTTTTCAAGTTTGGCGATCGAGGGGGGACAAAACATGACAAATACAATTTGTTTTTTTCTTTTTTTTGGTGGTGGTGGTGATGGGGGGGCAGAATTACATTTAAAACATAAAATAACGAAAAATTTAATTAATTTTTATGGGATCACTCTGTACTTTCACCTAACAATTTCATAAACAAAATGAACCCCAAAATATGACAAATTACATTGGGGGTGTGGCATTACAATGACGAAAAATTTAATTTAATTGTTTTTGGAATTAATTTTTGGTAGATCTTCATTTTTTTTAGGGGTTCTGCCTACTTGGCTAATTTTTTTTTTTTTTTTTTTGCGATCGCACGGGCATTCGATGCTATTTTTATTGAAACAAAAGTTGTAATGATTTATTTTTAATTATTTATTTTTTTTGTGAGGGGGGAGGGTCTTTCCAGTGCTCAATATCCGGAGAATAGTTTCTTCTCTTTGTATCCCTTCTGCTGAAATATCTGGTGGTGGTATCACATACTTCTTTTTTGAGGCGATGTTTTGTCCGTTCTTTTACTTTTGGAATTGTTATGGGGGTATCCACGTTGCCCATGATGAAAATGATTAGTATAGCAGGTTTGTTCCAAACGGAACTTCATGTCAACCCAGGCAACGCCGGGTACTGATGCTAGTACTTACTATAATCCAACTCTTCCTTGGCAAGAGAAAAATCTAGATTGTCATTGATAGTTGTTCTTCAAAACAACACGATATATAAATGTGGCTGTGACACAAGGGTCAATCCTGTGACCTTTAATATTCCTGCTAGATTGCATCAATGACTTCTCTGATAAAATTGAAATAGGTATATATGCTGATGACACCATACTCTATAAGAAACAGTTTGAGACTCAGTGAGGCTATGCCAATTTAATTTGTCGGAGGCCACTTTAATTAGATCATGATTCATAGCAGCAAATTTTCTTCTTGTCTTGTATGAGACAGAGATTGATACAAACGAGAGGTGCATACAAAACCTTAGGACTGCATGATCACTCTTGCCAAGTGGAGGCAAAATTCGCAGAGAAGAAACCGAACTAGGATAACAAGTTAACACATATTCAAGCACCAACGAACTCTGTCCAAATCTGATTCTGTTAGATTTTTTAACATGCTAGTACAGAAAACATTCCTCCATCGTGTCCAGAATTGAATTTTCAAACGTGTCATTGGAAGTACATAGAGTTGACAGCCAGTCAATAGTCGGGGCACTAAAGTCTTTCAATATGAGACATTGGCATTTGGAGGCAGCTTTCATAGAATTAGTGAGACTTGGGCCATCAGTATCTGTAGAACTTGAACTGCATGGAAATTACAGAAATATTTTTTTTTGCTCATGTTTATATTGCAAAGAACAGCATCAAATTTATTAGACATGTGAACAGCAGGAGTTGAAGTTGAGATCAAAGACACACAAAGAAGAAGAACTGATAAAAAACGTTTGACTTACTTCAACCAATTCATTTTGTCCCATGAAATGGATTAGATAGATGATCTCCCTTTGTTTGCCTTCATTTGTTTTTTGCAGTAACAACAAAAAAAGATAATAATCTTAGATTAATTCTAACCGACCGAGATAGTTACCATTGTATGCTGTTGACCTTATTGTTGAATTATCACTTCTTAATGCAAGCACTCCTCTTCCCTCTCTATCTCACAAAATGTAATCATAGATATTCATTGTTTTCGAAATAATTTTTTTTTAATCTGTGATTCAAAGCATGAGGAAAAGCATACTTTCATCATTTCTTGTAAATTTGTTTTAACATCATTAAGATAAATTAAGACCTGGGCAGAGATAGTTTGGTTTGGGAGTCAATTTCTAAAAGCCGTCCAACTTACACCCAAATGTAAAGCAGGCGTTAACATAATGATGATGATGATGATGATGATGATGATAAAAAGAATCTGTATATATCAGCATGTTACTATTTATGATGAAAATACTAAGATGATGCAGAAATAGAAGCAATACAAAGTCCGCAACAAACAATGTCAGATAAAAAGATATTTTAGTTAAGGTTGTAAGTTCCGTGATAGAAGCGTTGATTAAATTTTAAAATGAATACGTTTGTATTAGATATGTTCGAAAGCCAAATCACTATGCAATATTATGAAGGATAAACAATATTTATTTGTTTAAAATTAATATATTTCGAAGTAAGACTTCATCTTCAGAATTTTGTACATTTACTTTCTATTTTTTTTTCTTTCTTTTACCATTGTGTTGAACTGGAGAAGAAAATCAGTTATTAAAAGAAAGTCTGCATGCTGTCCTCTGCAGTGTATTTTTGAAATGCCGGAAGAGCGTTGGCTACACGATATTCAGTTAAGGTTATGGGTTCCATGATTTCTGGCATTTCAAAAAAACACTGCAGAGGAACACCATGCGAGCTTTCTTTTAGTAACTGATTTTCTTCTCCAACTCAACATTAAAAATTTTTAAACAAATAAATATTGTTTATCCTTCATAATATTGCATTGTGATCTGGCTTTCAAACGTATTTAATACATACACATTCATTTTAAAAAATTTTTTTTTTTTCTAAAAAATATAAAGAAATCAATAAATATTTCATGAAGTGAAACAAATTCAAAGCAATGAAACAATGACATTTTATCTATCATATTATGCAAAAAATTATGACGTATAATGTAAATTTTTTTATCTGATACTGTTTGCTGCTGACTACAAGTCACCTATTCTTCTACATTACCAACTCTAAACTTATTCTGAGCCATCTCAAATTAGCAACAACTAAAATGAAACATTTTGCTTTGACACTGGTTTCTTTTATTTTTAGTGGAATTATGAATAAAAGAATAGACACATTTGCATTCACAGCTGTTATATGCACATCTTTGACTAAAACGATTTTTTACAAAATTTAAAACAGAAATAAAATGAACAAAAAAATAATCAAAATGATTGTTAATAATTTTTTTTTATAAATCGTTAACTTGAATGAAGTTCATAAAATATGTTTAAACATACAAAAATATTTGTAAAACAGTATTTTTTTAAATACCAAAATATTTCTAAAATATTTTAAAAAAATTAATTTTAAAAGGAAAGATTATAAAATGTTCTGAGCATTGATTAAACGATAATATAATTTCTGGTTGTTTAATAATTCTGTGTGAGTTCCAGATTCGTGGACTTTTCCGTCTTTTATGACGACAATTTTGTTTGCATTTTTGATAGTTGAGAGTCTGTGAGCAATTACAATGCATGTCCGACCTTCACGAGCTTTGTCTAAAGCTTCTTGGACAACCTGAAAAAAAAAAAAAAGATGAAAGAAATGACACAAAATCTGAAAGCTAAATAATATCAGCTGTAATAATTTGATTTGCTATTTATTTGTCGCTCTATGAAGAATGGAAATGGCACTAACCCTATGCCGGTTTAACCGGCTTCCTTCAAAGGAGGAAGTTCCATGGGAATATGAAATTCACAAATGGTCCCCAGTCGCATTTATATCCCCGTTAGGGGAGATGCTGACGTTAGGTTTTGCAACTCTTGCAGGGAGGTGTCGATGTCCTCCAACATACAACACCTGGAATTACCAAATTGGTTACCCATCTGGTACTGATCAGGCTCAACACTGCTTAACTTCGGTAATCTAACAAGAACCAGTGTGTCAACATGATTATGTTGTATGAAGAATGGATATGACATAACAGATACTATACACTGTGAGAAATTCTACAATTATAAATTACCCTCATTGGCTGATTTGGCCACCCACTGTCTTTGTTTAGACCAATCAAATTGGTTGATGTTTTTAACCACCAGCAACGTGCATGGTGGGCTTTTTTCTTTTTTTTCAGGTAGTTCCAGACACGCAACTGAACAAAAAAAAAAAAGGATGGAATGCATCTCTCTATGGATAAGAGGCATTTTGGCGCCTCTACCCTGCGTCTCCTTGAGATTTTTATTTTAAACTTTGAGCCTAAATGATTAGCGTAAATTATTATTACATATGTCTCTCAGAGACTTTTTTTTAAGGCCTGAATTATCGACCTGTCATTAATGACTTCAAATGAACATTAACTATGAACTTCCGCAATGTTGACTCAAGTCGAGAATTGAATCCTTTCATCAGAAGGCATCATACCAACCCCCTTCAAACGGCTGTATCCAGATATCAGTTCCTGATGAAGATAAAAGAGGTTGTTACCAGCTCAATTCAGACGCAAATCGGGCATTTCCTTTTTTGCAACGAAGAATGAATAAAATTTGTATCGAACTTTAGAGGTATGCTTTGTTGTAATTGTTTTGTTAATTTTTTGCCACTGTCATGGAGCAGAAAACAGGTAAGATAAAATATCTTACAACACTAATGTGAGCTCGAAAGTTGAATAAAAATGTATTAGTTTCAAATTCAAGGGAGATAACTTCAGCCGTTTCTAATAAAAATCAAAAAGTAGTTTTATGTTCAGTACTGATTGATACACGTGTGGGTGGATATTTCAGATAAAGTTATAAACTGATCTGACCGAGCATTATTATTATTATGAGATGCCATTCTGAAATTGGTAAATGTGTAGTTTGATGGCGTAAATTATATGACAGACAAAAATATTATATAAAAAAAAACTATTTTTATATAAAGCACATTATTAGACACAAAGGCTGAAATAAAAGCAGAAAAAATCTCATTTTTATTAATTTTCATCATCTTTTATTTGACTAAATGTACGATAGGTACCTCTAATGCGCACCACAGATTTACCCCCCCCCCATGTAACACGATGGATGAAACTATTTGCTGCCAATTTGTCAACAAGACATGTAAGTCTTTTCGTGTATATACCTAAAACGCAGTTTTACCAATATCAAGTACCTTTTTATGATTTTATTTAAATGCTTGTGTCTAATGTGTAAAAAACATGTATATATAATAATAATTAGGAAAAAATTTCAACGCTTTCATTTACACCACACACGAATGCGATGACATTTGAAATTACAAGAAAGTTTTCAAAAAAAAAAAAAAGAAGAAAATGTGGTTCATTCTTCTTTTGTGTTTTATGTAGTTTTTAATGCTTTTTATTTGATCTAAAAAAATCGTTTTTCACAAACGTTTTTTCATTGTAAATTAACCCTTTACAAGATCGAAATCAAGGGAATCCATTGACTAAAACTGCTTTGTGCAGAATCCAATGAAAATAAAGAATCGATTTTTCAGGTCAACTAGCTCCCTTGTTCCCAGTATACTCATTCTTTCTTCTCCAAATTAGGTGTTAACCATTTTTCGTAATTTTTGGGAATTTATACTAATTTCAACATATGACACGTAAGTATGTAATAATGTTTCATTTGAAAATACAATATTGGGTCGAACAACACAGATCAAGAGGGCCAATAGGCTTTAGAGTTATAATGTGTTTTGTTGGCTGTAATTTATTGTATTAATAATATTAAATTAAATCTAATAATATTTTATTGAATTCTAATAAAAAAAAAATAAGACATGGACACCAAAAATCATGGTCCCATGAAACTTCTTAAAAAAATAATACTTTGAAAAAAATGGTCACCAATGTCTTAAAGATAATTTACACACTTGAAGTGCACATTTACAAAAAAAGAAAAATATGGCGGTCAAAAACATGGTTCATGAAAGTGTGTAAAAAAAGGTCAAATTTGGCCTTAAATTAGAAAGGCTAAATTTTAAAACCAATAGTGTGGCCTCGAATATTGTACATTTAGTCTAAGAAAAATGATGAAAAAATAATAAAAATGAAAATTTTCTGGTTTTATTTCAGTCCTAGGGTCTAATAATGTGTTTTTTATAAAAATAAATATTTTTTTATAATTTTTTGTCTATCAAATAATTTACACCGTTACCCTGAGATTCCTTAGAGTTGAGGAGATAAAAAATAAATAAAAAATAAAAATAAAATGACATCAAAAGAGAGGAGGGGGCAGACTTACTTTTTCACTTTCTGTATCAAGGGCAGATGTTGCCTCATCAAGCAAAAGGATTTTGGGGTTGCGTATTAAGGCCCTGGCGATTGCAATTCGCTGTTTTTGTCCACCACTGAGTTGGGTCCCTTTATCTCCGGCTTGTGTTTCATAACCCTGTTGATAAATAAATAAAAAAATAAAGAAATAAATTAATTAAATTAAAATGCAGTTGTAAAAATGCTAAAACAACCACAGTATCATTATAAGAACGTGGCAACTTTAGTAAAATAATGCCAGATCTGAGACCTGCTGCATCCTATGGGAAAAACGCATTCGCAGATAATGACGATTAGAGGAAACATCAACCCTGGGTCGAACAACACAGATCAAGAGGGCCAATAGGCTTTAGAGTTATAATGTGTTTTGTTGGCTGTAATTTATTGTATTAATAATATTAAATTAAATCTAATAATATTTTATTGAATTCTAATAAAAAAAAAAATAAGACATGGACACCAAAAATCATGGTCCCATGAAACTTCTTAAAAAAATAATACTTTGAAAAAAATGGTCACCAATGTCTTAAAGATAATTTACACACTAACAAACAATCACTAACAAACAATCATGAGGTTGCTTGCACGGCAACTGACAAGGCTAATCTGCTTGCCAGTCGGTTTGCCTCAAACTCCACACTGAACTCGGTACACCACTCACTCCCTGATTTTCCTCTGCGAACAGACGCCACACTTGACGACTTGAAAATCACCCCTTCTCAGGTACATGCTATTATAAAAAACCTAGACACCTCTAAAGCATGTGGACCAGATCTCATCCCGGCTGTGCTATTAAAAAAATGCTCTGCCGAGGTTGCTCCAGTTCTGTCCAAACTTTACAATAAATGCCTTAACGAATCTTGTTTTCCCGACTGCTGGAAAACCGCCTCTGTGGTACCAGTCTTCAAGAATTCTGGTGAAAGAACTGACCCACTAAATTATCGCCCCATTAGCCTCCTCCCGCTTTTCGCCAAAATATTTGAGTCCTTAGTTAATAAAGCCCTAGTCCAGCACCTAACAGCTGCTAAACTCTTGACTGACAAACAATATGGATTCAGGCAAGCCCGTTCAACAGCAGATATCTTAACTGTAGTTTCTGAACGTATATACCGTTCATTGGATAAAACAGGGGAGGGTAGAGCGGTGGCCCTTGATATATCTAAGGCTTTTGACAGGGTATGGCACGATGGTCTTCTAAGGAAAATTAGATCATATGGAATCACTGGAAGAATTCATAACGTAATTAAATCCTTCTTAAGTAATAGAAAAATCAAAGTTGTCCTCGACGGACGTACATCCAAACAATATGACATAAATGCGGGAGTGCCTCAGGGGTCTATCCTTGGACCTCTATTGTTCCTGATATTCATAAACGACCTCCCTGATAATATTGTTTCGGAGATGGGTATATTTGCCGATGACACCACTCTCTATAACAGATATGAGGGGAAAACAAATGAACACATATCCAAGAAAATGGCAGAAACACTAGAGGATGACCTCCAATCCGTAGTGGAATGGGGACAAAAATGGTTGGTCTCATTCAATGCTGCTAAGACTAAGCTTGTTTCCTTCAATAACTACAAGAAACCTTCTCTACCACCAATAGCAATGGCCAAGAACACATTGCCTGAAAGTACTTCTTTTAAACTCCTCGGCCTAACGTTTACAGGGAATATGAACTGGAATAGATACATTGAGAGCATTGCCAAGGCTGCTGCAAGGAAGGTTGGCTCCCTCTACCGTGCTAGAAAACTACTTACGCCTGCCAGTATCCTATACCTCTATAAGGCAACCATTCGCCCATGTATGGAGTACTGTTGTCACATCTGGGCTGGTGCATCTGCTGCTTGTCTCTCGCTCCTGGACAGGGTTCAAAAAAGAGTCGCAAACCTGATAGGTCCTGAACTGTCATCTGGGCTTCAACCTCTGTCCCATCGACGAGATGTTGCATCCCTCTGCCTGTTCTACAAATACTTTAATGGTGAATGCTCTGACGAACTGCAAACACTTGTACCTCCCCGACGTAACTACCCCCGACAAACCCGACAAGCTACTAAGTCTCATCCCTTTACAGTGGAGATCCCTAGGTGCAAGAAAGCCTTTTACTCCAATAGTTTCTTCCCCAGAACTGCGGGTCTTTGGAACTCCCTTCCGGGATTCTGCTTTCCCAACTGCAATGATATGCAGAAGTTCAAGTGTAATGTTAACAAACATCTTTCTACTCTTCTCCCTTCATAATGACCCCGCTAATTAATTCCCTAATAGTAGCCCCCTGCTTCAAAGTGGCACTGTGCCTTGTTTGGGGTGAAAATTGAATAAAAAAAAAAAAAAAAAAAAAAAAAAAAAAAAAAAAAAAAAAAAACCCTGACCAAAAAAAAGACTCTAAAAAGTAAATGTAGGTTGTCTTTTTAAATATGATAATCCTATGAATTACTAGCAGGAAGACCTGACGTTACCCGGGATTGAATGAAGGTCAACAAATATCCTACATTTCCAATACTTTTATTGTCATCAAAATCGGTGAAATCACCTATTTTTTAATCAAATCGAATGATTACGTTCTCTACTCGGGGACCCACCACGGTGCATTTGGAAGAAGCTGAACATGTTTTCCTGCAGTGACTTAGTCCACAATACATTGTAGATCACATTGCACTGTAGAGAGCCTACTGTTGGTTTTATAAAATTATTAATAATAATTATTTTTGTGTTCCGGTCTTATCAAAGAACCTACTGTTGATTTTATATGTCGGGTTCTTTTGCTTGTGCGGTGATAAAACTTCTCAAATGCACATGTGATGTTAGGCTGTATAAGGATGTTAACTTTATTCAAAATTGGACTGTTCCTTCTGTAATCGAATATTTTTGATTCTCAATACTTTTTGGAGCCTTCTGATACAAAACTTGTCTTAGAATGTTGCCAGACAAATAAAATACATTTGTGTGAAATTAAAAAAAAAAAATCAGCCTAGTCGTTTCGGAGTTTATAGGGAACAAACTCACACATATACAGAAACACGCAGAGACAAAGTGCATTTTTATAAAGTAGAGATTTGGATTATTTGGATCACTCTTCTCATCTTGAGTGTTATTTGCATATCTCCAAATATCAGCTCTACACATCGGTTATTTATAAATGAAGTAAAGTTAAAAAAACAAAAGTTATACTTCTCTCTTTTTTTTTTTTTTTTTTTTTTTTTACCTCTGGTAACGAAGCTATGAAATCGTGAATGTTGGCCATTTTAGCTGCAGCAATGATTTTTTCCATAGAGATGTTCTCCATGAGGTTTCCATAAGCAATGTTTTCGCGGATGGAACAATCAAAGAGGACTGGTTCTTGAGAGACGATGCCAATCTGTTTTCGGAGCCAGGCAATATTCAAAATACTTAAGTCGTGACCATCTAAAGACTAATGAAAAGATAAATATACGTCAATTTTTATTAGAAACCAAAAATTTGTGATGAGAAGAGAAGGTCAAAGTGCTCCATTACACCAACTGAAGATGCATTATAATTTTTCAATAAAATGCCGATTTTCCTAGGTTTTCATGTATGCTGAAAACGAATATCGCAGGGAAAATTAGCGCAAACAAATAGTTTTCGAGATATAAATACCTGTATTTTGTAATGTAAACCACTGGCGGCCATGTTTGAATATGAAAGCGGCAAACCCTCATTTTCTTTTTTCAGCACATTATTATAGAACACATCGGTATTTTTTTTTTTTAAATTTCATCTTTGTTCAAGATTTTCCAGCTGATACTATTGAACCCTAACCCGGGCTACCACTTCCATATATGTACATACTTATTTGTTAAATTCCGACATTGTGTCGATATAGTTGTATTCACACCGGACACAGGGCATTTTTATTATTATTAATTAAGTCAATGTGCACTGGTTGTCCAACCTGTTTTTCCCGAATGCTGTTCTTAACATGAGGGAGTTTATTCTAGTTTATTCAGTTTGGGATGTTTATTCTAAAAGCCGTTCTTAACATGGGAAGGTTGGGGGTGTTTATTCCGAAAGCCGTTCTTGTATGCAGTTGAAAGGTGTTTACTCCGAAAGGCATTTTCTTATTTTCAACCTTCCCATGTTAAGAATGGCTTCCGGAATAAACAGGTTGGACAACTAGTGCACATTGACCGAATTTTCTTGAATTTGAATTCTTGAAAGTAATTTTTTGTAGAATTAGCTAGAAATGACGTTGAATAAACGTTTACATTTTGTAGAATTAACTTCATAGTTCATTTGCGCAAGCTCACTGAACCATTTCATTGAAACAACAAAGATGGCGGATACTTGAAATTGCATTGCATAATACAGGTATTTATATCTCAAAAACTATTTGTTTACGCTAATTTCCCCTGCAATATTCGTTTTCAGCATACCTGAAAACCTATGTAAGTCGTCATTTTATTGAAAAATTGTAAGTTAACGTAAGGGAGCACTTTCACCAAGAAGAATACAGACGAAGTAACTTTGTTCAATAAAGTTTAGTACTTTTACTTTTGTGTTTCGTTATTACAGGAAGAAAACAACCAAACCTAGATAGTATTTTAAATAAATTGTATTTCTGATAACCGTATTTGTCATTTCCGGTGGCATCTGTGTACTACTGTGAAAGAACCATATTGTTGGTTTTCAATTTGGAGATTTGGAGAGTGCACAGCAGCGACAGACAACTTTCATTCATTCATTGCAAACAATAAAGTTTAATGATTATTTATATTTTATTACTTAGGAAAATTTCAGAATTTTGACTTTTTTATGAAAAAAAAAAAAAATCTCTAATCCCATTATCATATATTATTATAATTTTCTTAAATTAATTTTAATTAAAAAATTAATTTTAATTACAAAAACTTTATATATAAAAAACAAACAAACAAAACACCTACAAAAAACAAAACAAAAAACGCATTCGAAAATTTTAAAATTTGGCCTTTGTTACGAAAAAAAAAAAAGTTAAACATCTCTGTATAGTGTTATTATGATTTTCTTATTTATTTTAATTCAATAAATGTGTGTTGCGGGGCCGGTCGTCCGGAGACAATCGACCCAACAACTAACAAGGGAGACACAGGTAAAAAGTAAACAGCAAAAAGGCAAAGAAGAATGACAGACACAGGTTGTTTGGTTAAAGACGAGGGTTCGCCTTTGATTTGCAAAGAAAGTATATGATCTGGATGCTGGTTGTCTGGAAGGTCGCACGTCACCAGAGGCTAAGGTCTGAAACAGGTACTCTAGACGTAGTATGGTTTAGAGTTGCTCGCTGAGTCTGGAATGATTGACTGGACGTCAGGACGATCCGGAACGGTCGGCGAACACTGAGAACAGTGTTAAGGAATGGAGAACACTGAGAGTGTAGGAGTCAGTGTTAAGGAACGGACGGTCAGTAAGGAGCCAGGTGCAAGCGAGGTCGCAGACCAGAGGAGCAAGGTGAGATTGCAGGCTGGAGTAACGAGATGCAAGCGAGGTTGCAGGCCGGAAAACTGAGGTGCATGCAAAGTTGCAGGCCGGAGGAGCAAGGTTGCAGGAGTGAGGTACAGGCGAGGTTGTAGGCCGGAGAAACAAGGTGCAAGCAAGGTTGCAGAAAAGCTGCAGGAGGAGCTGGAAGGCACCAAGGGTTGGAAGGCTGCAGGAGTGAGCTGGAGGCACCAACGGCTGGAAGGCTGCAGGAGTGAGCTGGAGCGAGCTGGAGGCACCAAGGGTTGGAAAGGCTGCGGGAACGAGCAGGA
This sequence comes from Euprymna scolopes, assembly GCF_053919585.1. Lineage (NCBI taxonomy): Eukaryota > Metazoa > Mollusca > Cephalopoda > Sepiida > Sepiolidae > Euprymna > Euprymna scolopes. The sequence goes on along the minus strand of NC_136493.1, from coordinate 79,879,335 downwards.
AGCCGCTGGAGTGAGCTGGAAGCGCTGGAGACTGAGAGTGAAATTCGCTGCTGGTGGGTCTCAGGAGGCAAGCAGTAGTGAATCGCATTAGTAGAAAAACTTAGTTAGCCCTGATAAGGGCTATTTGAATTGCTGCTGAGACGGCTGGTATCGCTGGGAACCTTTTGGTTGGTGTGTTCGGTCGACGTGACTGGTAGCATCAACATCGTCATTTCGGGAGCCTCTTCCTACTCCGCCAGCCGGGTCTGGCACCCGGCTGAAAGTTGCACTGGTTGGGCCAAGGCTGGCTGTATTCATTTGGCCAGCGTGATGTTAAGACAAACGACTCTAATTAATTCTAGAACGAAATTTATGCAATCAAAAGTAGCTTGGATGTTTATTGATTCCATTTAAATTAATTTCGTCGAAGAAGTAAAAAGTCAATTGCCTGTTTTGCTTGATATATTTGAATTCCGATGTATGTAGCGAAGTCAATGATGAAAAGAAAAGGAAGGCGGATGTATTCACTGAACCCGGATATTGTTCATACGTTTAGCTCGTGTAAGCCTATCATGTCCTTTGTTTAAGGGAAGAGAAGGCGAAGACACAACGGAGGAGGGGTGGGAAAGAAAGAAAAATGGAGGCGGTGATTTTGAAATCGCAACATGTGTAACAATAATTTAAAAAAAAAACAACAACTATTTATTACTGTTGGTATTTGTTGAGATTTTCGATTCGATTTTGAAATTGCATTCATCTGTCCCTGCTATGCACTCTCCAAATCTTCAAACTGAAAATCAAAAAAAGTAGTTCATTCGCAGTACTACACAAGTGCCTACTTTCTTAGTGTATGATTGTGGATTCATGCAGACATTTAATAAAAACGAGCTTGAAGGAGTCAAACTGGACACTGCATTTACCATTTTGAAATTGACTCTTTCTGTAATTGTACTAAAATATACATTTGTAATCGAACTGTTGCTAGACGCTTTATCATTCAAAGTTGAAACAAAGCAATTGTTGACGGTCACAAATATTTAGGGTCACGTACACACACATACAAATGCTGGCGGTCACAAATACGTTGGGTCAAGTAAACAAAGTATAACGTTACACACGTTTACACACATGTTAACATGTTGGGACCCAACACGTTGTAGACACCGTCGCAAGAAACAACAACAAGGAAAAACTTGACACGCTTTTTCCCATTGAAACAACATTTATATTCCGGGTACTTTCCCGAATAAGATATTGTCTCTTGCTCAAAACTGTCGCTCTGGCCTACACGTCTATCTCTGTCCTCCTGAATGTGAAACCGATCGTCGTTCTGTGCACACGTTCTTTTTTTTTTATAATCTTTTTCTTTTTCCTTGCAACCACGTCACTTCGCACACAGTTCACCATGCTCTGTTACAAAAGCAAATGTTAAGGGTCGCGTATTTATGCATGATTTCATGCAAGGTTGTACGGTGGGGAGGGGGCAGTCAAACAGAGGCTGAAAAAAATTTGAAAGTGGTGAGAAAAACGGAAAAATATGGAAATTGATGAAAATGATGAAGCCTAGACAGGTTTAGGTAGTACAGAAAATACAACAAGGCTTTGGCAGGAAATGAAATTTCTTTAAATGCGTTGTTCTTTTGTGAGTTCTAAAGATTCACGAGAGGAAAGATTTTGTGGCGAACCACCATTACTACTACTACTACTACTACTACTACTACTACTACTACTACGATGGAATACCCACCTCCTCTTCTTTTCTTTATTTTTCTCTCTTTTTTTTTCTTTTCATCAAAGGCTTTTTTCTCTCTTTTTTTTTCTTTTCATCAAAGGCTTTTCGGCCCGAGGATTTACGCGCAAAAATGTTAAATAAAAGCGTGAGTTGGAGAGTTGAAAAAAGAAACCAGAAGAATACAACATGTGGACTGAAGGCGTAAGACGTTCTCCAAGCTTCTCAAAATGCTAACTCTTTTAATATATCGAACCAAACATTAACTTTGCCTTAAATGAAGTCCACAAACATTCATGAACAATTTATTTCTATACCATAAATATTTATTTTTGCTGCAGATATAAAGAATTTGTATTACTATACACAGAGGTACGAAAATGTTGTTTAAAATCAATATATAATAAATAAATATTATCAAAGGCAAGATAAGTTACTTTTCTACCTAACTGGATAAGTTTTTAGTGTTTTTATTTTATGTAAAATGTTTATTCGGTTTATTCGGTGCCGGAGAACCAGAAAAGATGGCCACGATGTCTTTGAAGACTCGATAATCACTTCAAAATAAGAATAAGAAATAAAACAAAATGGTGGTAGAAACCCACCTAATAAATGTTACCGTGACATTTATTGGATGGGGTTCTACAACTTCACCAACTTTTTCATTTTCATACTTCTGTGTATTGTAATACAAACCCGATAAAAAATTGTTTAAAATGAATTCATATCTTGGAATTCGTATTTTGTTTGCTCACAATATGTTTTCACAGGTTAAAGCTCCAATAAAAATGGAGATTTTAGAAGTGGTGACCTCCAAAACGACCGCCATAATTTGTTAGAAAAGTGAAAAAGTCTGTAGCAGAAACAAATAGAACTCTTTTTCTTGTGCATCAGTGCCTCCCCTGACTGTGCGATATGGCACATACTGACCAATCAGGGGCATAGCGCAGGGACCTTCCTTACCCCCTTAAGGAACTCTAACTGATTCCGTTCTGGACGAGAAAAAACCCTCCTTTTTCCAGCCAGAGGCCAAAGAGAGCAGACCTGTTTCCTCACTCTCTCTCTCTCTGCCTACACCGGTATCGACGATTCCCACTTGAAAATAACTACCGGGCAAAGGCAGACAAGTTTTATCCGAGTTATATCTTTTTGGCATCTTAGCCTGACTCGCTTCAATAAACCTTTTCCTTGTTAAGTTTTATGAAGTTGTTTGTTCGTTTATTCAGTAGCTTGTGTTGAAATAATTATTTTATTAGTGAGCGCCCGAAAAACACTAACTCAATTCCCTAAAAATCTCCTCCATAGAATCTTACCACTTCTCCTGCAGTTGGTCTATAAAAGATGCTGAGTAACTGTAGGCAGGTGCTTTTGCCACAACCGCTTCCACCCACGAGCGCCAGGGTGTTGCTGGGGTTCACGTCAAAACTTATCTCCGAAAGCACTTCTACACCGGGACGAGTCGGGTAATGGAATTTCACTCCTTTGAAACTTACTTTGCTGTTATACGAATTCTAATGAGTAAAAAAAAAGGTTTTATTTCATTTTACATGTATCTAAAAATCACATTAAACATCCAGACGAAATGAAAAAAGAAAAAAGAAAGCAAATAAACAAACAAAAACAAACAAACAAAAACAAAACAAATAAACTTTACCTTTTTTCCAAAATTTTTAGAATGTATTCCTGACATAGGGTGGGATTTATGCTAAAAATGCGCTCGACATGCAAAGTAATCTTTAAATATTTGTTTGTAATGATAGCAATAAAACTTTTTAAGTTCTTCACGCATCTTGGAAAATAGGTAATGACGTGGCGTTATATATACATACATACATGCATATATATATATATATATATATATATATATATATATATATATTTTTAAATTCAATTTTTACCCCAAACAAGGCACAGTGCCACTTTGAAGCAGGGGGCTACTATCAGGGACTTAATTAGTGGGGTCATTATGAAGGGAGATGAGTAGAAAGATGTTTGTTCACATTACACTTGAACTTCTGCATATCAGTGCAGTTGGGAAAGCAGAATCCCGGAAGGGAGTTCCAAAGACCCGCAGTTCTGAGGAAGAAACTATTGGAGTAAAAAGCTTTCTTGCACCTATGGATCTCTACTGTAAAGGGATGAGACTTAGTAGCTTGTCGGGTTTGTCGGGGGTAGTTACGTCGGGGAGGTACAAGTGTTTGCAGTTCGTCAGAGCATTCACCATTAAAGTATTTGTAGAACAGGCAGAAGGATGCAACATCTCGTCGATGGGACAGAGGCTGAAGTCTAGATGACAGTTCAGGACCTATCAGGTTGGCGACTCTCTTTTGAACCCTGTCCAGGAGCGAGAGACAAGCAGCAGATGCACCAGCCCAGATGTGACAACAGTACTCCATACATGGGCGAATGGTGGCCTTATAGAGGTATAGGATACTGTTAGGCGTAAGTAGTTTTCTAGCAAGGTAGAGGGAGCCAACCTTCCTTGCAGCAGCCTTGGCAATGCTCTCAATGTATCTATTCCAGTTCATATTCCTTGTAAACGTTAGGCTGAGGAGTTTAAAAGAAGTACTTTATATATATATAAAATAAAAATTACAATTAAATTTACCAAAATGTTCCAAGATGGTAAAACTAAAGTATATTATAAATATTAAAGAATTAATATTCATAAAGTAATCTCAACCAGATGTAAAAGCTCGCTAAAACCAAATAGGAGATAGAGCTTATAATATCACCTTTTTCTTCACCATATTCCCTTTGCTTCTCTTTTTATTATCAATCTTTGACTTACTTGCAGTTTCATCAAATACATTTGTATGCAAAATCTGATCCCGCATTTTGCTAATTCCTACCCTCTGACGAGAAGGAAAGTATTTATTCGAAACTCCGCAGATTAAGGACTATCCACTTATTAAGTGTTTCCTTTTCAGATTAAATATGTTTTTAACTCTTTTTCAAAGTGTTTTTTAACATGTTTTATTAACTATTTGCTCTTATATATATATATATATATATATATATATATATATATATATATATATATATATATATATATATATGATTGTTGAGCTGGATTAAATCCGACGATATGAAATAAAATGGAGGTGGAAGGACCTGGATACTCAACGTTTCGTCCGATTTATGCGGGCTTCTTCAAGAGGGATGGTCATTGACGAGAGAGTCGGAGGATTGGGGCTATATATAATGATGGGGGAGAGCAGCGTGTTTTCCTTATGTAAATTAGATGTCATATATACATATATATATATACATTTTATGAGAAAAAAAAAACTAAATTAGAGTAAGCTAGTGTAGTGGATTACGTCTAAAAGATAAAATATCGTAGAGATTAAAAAAAAATTGTGTTTGGAAATATAGCGGTGATAGATTAAATAAATACAATGACGAGATTACGAAAAGAATCTTTTTAAATTAGAAATAATTGAATTGGGATAAAATAGCGCAGTAATTTAAAAGATGGTGCCTAAAAATAAGAATAGGAGGTGATAAAATGGAGTCTAAAAATAGATAATGATAAAATACAGTAAATAAGTAAAATAAAAATAAAATTAAGTGAAATTACTATTTTTATTTTTAGACACCATCTTTTAAATTACTGCGCTATTTTATCCCAATTCAATTATTTCTAATTTAAAAAGATTCTTTTCGTAATCTCGTCATTTTATTTATTTAATCTATCACCGCTATATTTCCAAACACAATTTTTTTTTTAATCTCTACGATATTTTATCTTTTAGACGTAATCCACTACACTAGCTTACTCTAATTTAGTTTTTTTTCTCATAAAATGTATATATATATGTATATATGACATCTAATTTACATAAGGAAAACACGCTGCTCTCCCCCATCATTATATATAGCCCCAATCCTCCGACTCTCTCGTCAATGACCATCCCTCTTGAAGAAGCCCGCATAAATCGGACGAAACGTTGAGTATCCAGGTCCTTCCACCTCCATTTTATTTCATATATATATATATATATATATATATATATATATATATATATATATATATATATATCTTTTTGTTCTCTACTGGAGGTATATATTTATATAATTTTTAGAATGTGAGCGAATATATAATTATTTCCACAACCAGACAACATCGCAACTCACAAGAGCCATGAAAGCCAACAAACTGGAAGTCCAAGACTTGAGTTTCGCCCTCATTTTGGACTCATCAGTTAGACACATCTGAACTCAGGATTCAAAACCCAAGTCTCTTGCGTGCGTGGCAAGCACTCTATCAACTGAGCAAACGCGCCGCACACAAGAAAGTCTTCTTAACTATCACAGATCAAGTAAACCGCTACGAAATCCGACAGTGGAATAAAATTACTTTCATTTTGAAAAAAGGATGTGATCATCGCGATCAGCTATAACCCATTTCAATATCTCACTAGTAGGAATTTATACTTGCTAAGGATGTCATCACGACAAGCTTACCTAATAAGCAATGAGCAATAAAATTTTTAGAATATGAGAGAGAATATATAATTATTTCCACAGCTAGAAAACGTCGCAACTCACTGATGAGCCCAAAATGAGAACGAAACTCGAGTCTTGGACTTCCGGTTTGTTGGCTTTCATGGCTTTTGTGATATACTTCTGGTCATCTCTCTACATTAGGTGGTTTATTCTTCCATCTGTGTTGGTGATTTGTATCCTGCTTGGATATTATTAAGGGATATCATAGCTATATTGAATAGTAGTGGTGATAGAAGTCACCTTGGAAGACACCTCTTGGTATTTTAATCTCCGTTATATATTGCCCATCAGGTAAACATGTAATAGGCCTGTAATTGCTGGGGATTGTTCCTTTCTCTGCATATTTTTTTTACAAAAGTGGTTTTGCCTATGGTCATCCATCCCGGTATTTGTGCTTTTTGGATACATCTTTTTAGGTTCTGACTCAGTCGTTCATGTAGTGAATTTTTTAAACCAATAGGCATGTATTCCGTCATGACCTGGCACTCTCCAGTTTGCTATTTTTCGTAGAGTTATCTTGAGGGTTTCCTTGGTGATTTCATTCTCTGTCCCTTCTTTAATTTGCTGCATCTACTCTTTCATGTGTTTCAGCCATTCTGAATTTCTATTATGATCCTGTTGCTCTTCCCATATCTGGCTTTAGTAGAGTTTTGTTTCTGTCGGGTTTGGTTGTTCTGTTCTCGTTCTTTCTCCGTTCACATTTTGATAAAACTGGCTTTCATTGCTTTCAATGATCCTGTTTTATTTGCACTGTTCAGTTTTATATTTGTATCGTCTTAGCTTCCCTTCTTTTGCTTCTATTTTTTTCTTTAATTCTTCCTGTCTTTTGTTAAGCTTCTCCCTGCTATTCATACTCATACTGTTCCATCCTCTTCTAATTGTTTTCTTTTTGTTTATTGCTTTGACTTTTTTCTTAAGTTTGTTGATCTGAGTTTCCAGCCTCAATTCCCATCCAAGTTTTGTCGATCCATTTTCTTTCCTCGCCATTTTTTTTTTTTACAAGGTGTCACCACTTATCAAGGCCCGGAAGCCACTCAGGGATAAGAGTTATTGTAAGTACAGTACGTTAGTGTGGATATTTAATAAAGTGTCTACTTAAGGGGGCGGTTCATCAGGAATTTGTTTACGTTAGACTTGAAGACATCCAAGTTGTAGTCAGGAGGGAAGCAGCCAAACGGAACAGAGTTCCACAGGCATGCAGTTCTAAGAAAGAAGCTTTGTTTATGGAATCTACGTTTTGATTTAGGCATAGATAAAAAGTGGGGAAAGTTTTTGACAGTGGATTCAGCTAGACGGGTGTTTTTTTATAAAAGATTGGCGAGGGGGGACCAGAGATTGGAGTTCAGACGAGCACCTGCCATGGAAATTACGATAAAACAAAGATAGGCTTGCAACGTCTCTTTTGTGGGAGAGAGGTTGCAGGGAAGAGAAAAGGGTATCCCCCACTAAGCCACAAAGCCTATTTTGTACTCTATCAAGGCAGGATAGGCTGTTTTTAGCAGCTCCTGCCCAGATATGGCAGCAGTATTCCATCCTTGGACGTACTTGGCTTTTATATAGATAGAGAATTGCATCAGTAGTAAGATATCTTCTGGAACGGTAGAAGGATCCCACCATCTTTCCAGTGATCTTGGCAAGAGACTTGATGTACGTGTTCCATTTCAGATCAGGAGTGAAGGTCAAGCCCAAAAGCTTGTCAAAACATGGGGCTTCCCCTAGACGAGAGCCATTCATTTCAATTGATGCCCGATGGAGATCAGAGCGTTGATGATGTAAAGATAGGAGTTTGGTTTTAGATGCATTAAAGGTAACCAGCCACGTCTTCCCTCACTGAACCACTCGTTCGAGATCAGAGGAGAGAGAATCAGAGAGAGCTTTGTCATTTACAGCCTTTGATGTGTTGCCGTAGATGGTCGTGTCATCAGCATAGATGTCAACGAATGATTTAAGTATGTGTTTAGGGAGATCATTGATGTAGATCAGGAAGAGAGTTGGGCCCAGGATGAACCCTTGAGGGACTCCAGCATTAATACTGCAGGCCTCTGATTTTTGTCCATCAACCACTACTCTTATGAGCCTATTAGAGAGAAATGATTTAATGATAGAGAGAATATTTCCAGTTATACCGTAGCCGGAAATCTTGTGAAGTAGGCCTTTATGCCATACCTTGTTGAAAGCCTTTGATATGTCAAGAGCAATTGCCCTGGAAAGGAAGCCTTTGTCAAGAGATTCGCTAATCCTATGAGATATAACCGTTAGCAAATCTGCGGTAGATCTTGCAGAACAGAAACCATATTGCATGTCACTAAGAAGGTTATTTCTGCTAAGGTGGTTGACTATTTCTCTATTTAATATGGATTCCAGCAACTTACTCATGACACACAGGAGACTTATTGATCTGTACTGAGTTCTTAAATACAGGGCATACTGATGAGATTTTCCAGGGTGTTCGAAAGCACTTCTCCTTAAGGCAACGTTTAAACAGTTTCATAAGTATGGGAGCAAGTTCTGGTTGAAGCTTTTTTAACACTATAATTGGGATGCCATCAGGGCCAGTAGCTTTACTGGAATTAAGGTTCTTGATTAGCTTGGCGACCTCATGCACAGATATTTGTATGTTACCTAGCGTGTTCTGTGTTATAGGAGGAAATATGAGTAGTTGATGGCCTTCGTCGCATAGGGTAGAATTAGCTGCAAAGTTCTTTGCAAATGGTTTGGCCTTGTCTGAAGCTGAGGAGATGACCTCTGGTCCATTGATAATGGTTGGGATAGAACGCACACTTCTGTTCAGGATCCTATTTGTTATTTGCCAAAACTGGTGGGAACCAAGCCGCTGATCACTTGATACTTTGGATTTAACAGACTGAGCATATAGCTCTCTTGCATTTTTTATTACTCTTTTACAGTGGTTGCTGGGGTTCCTGAAAGCAGCTTTAGTCTCAGTGCACCTATTACGTTGGTAGCTATGGAAAAAGTGATTTCTGTGTGTGATGGCAGCAGCACTTTCTGGAGAGAACCATGGCTGGCTGGTAGGTTTTTTTTGGAATTTTTTAGATGGTATGAATCGGTCTATGCTTACAATTAACCATTCGGTCAGGTTTGATACTATAGAGGACACATCCTTTTTAAACATGGAATGCAGAGGTAGATCAGATATAAATGTATGGAATATATCCCAATCAGCCATAGAGTGTCGGTATACAGTACAGTGGAGGGGTACGTCTGGGGACTTATCACATTTCATTTTTATCTTAACTGATACGACGGAGTGGTCGGAGGATCCGAGAGGAGAATGAACGGAACATGAACATAGCTCAGGGGAAGTTGATAGAAAAAGGTCTAGGAGGCTTGCATATTGACTTGTAGTATCGGGCACACGGGTGGGCTCGCGAACAATCTGAGTGAGGTCATAAACAATGGCAAAATCATAACAGAACCTCCCCTCATTGTCCGTCTTATTTGAGTGGGTCAGCCATTCCACATTATGGACGTTGAAGTTACCACAGATGTGGATGTTAGCTGAGGGATGTGCAGATAGGATGTGGTCTATTTTCTCAGATATGCTCTTAAAGATAGTAACTCCGCTGTTGTGGGGCCGATAGAGGGCAAATATAAATGCAGTGGTGTAAGCAAGTGCAACCCGGAAGCACATATAGGGTAAATTAGGATCTTCTCTAGAGATATCTCTGCCACATGGGAAGCCATCTTTAATGTAGGCACATATTCCATGCCCATGGCGATCTTGGGGGTCAGATTTAGATGTTAAGTTAGAGTATCCGTTAATTATGAACTCATCTAGGGAAGTGGTCGGCCCTATTTTTTACTTTGAACTTCATATTTACTCTTTAGGCACCTACATAAATTAAATTGCTCAAGTCTGTAATTGTATCTGTTGGAATGTTAATTCCATTTGTTAAATGCTTGTTAACCCTCTCAGTTTCTGCACTTATGAGGGCTGCCCAGGCACTTTTTTGCAGATCAGAGTGTTCCCCCTCGGGAGGGGGGGGGGCTGACTTCTCAATCCCACTTTCTGACCCTAGTGTCACAGTTTTTGCAGTGGGAGAGAACTAAATTTAAATATTCCATAATATGTACTTCCTTCATTTCCAATCTAATAGTAGTTTATTATAATTAAGCTAACTTTTTATTTATATTTTATATAATACTGAACCTTCCACTCTTCTGATTAGAAGCATTTAGCTGCGAATTACCATAGCATAAAGAGGTTTTTCTAACTTATTTCTTTCCTTATTGATTTGATGATATAGTAAAGTTATATGTAACTTTTATTCCTCATCTTTTATTTAATATATATTAGCCGCACTGATGCAGTGAAACAGTCTGAGTATGGCTACAATTATATATATATATATATATATATATATATATATATATATATATATATATACTAGCTGTACCCTGCCACATGTTGCTGTGGCCTAAATTGGCGCAATGGAAAAAGTTCAAAAATGAGAAAATGCATGTTTCTTATAGGTTTAATTTTCCATTTCGTATGGGTACACAGTTTTTGTTGTTCCATTTTCTTAGCTGATATAGAGATTTTTTTTAGTTTGATGACTTTTTTTGAGCACGTAACATAAATTGTCCAAGTGAAAAAAACAGTCAGTGTATAGCTGTAAGCCACACAATTGTAAAGATTGTTCCCTGTGCTTTGTTGATGGTTATTGCAAATGACAATAAAATTGGAAAGTGCAATTTCTTAAAGTGTAATAGTGTATCCGGTGGAATCATAGGAATGCATGGAATGAAGATATATTCACCTGTGAAAGGTCCTGTTAAGATTGTTGTTTCTATGATATTGTTTGTTAATCTTTTTACTGCAAGCCATGTGCCATTGCAAAGCTTGGATTGGTTTATATTTCACATGATAATTAGTATGCCAATTTTCAGTTGCAGTACATGTGGTGGCATCCCTGGCAAATCTAGCTATTGGACAATTAACCACTTTATCTGCTTCCACAACAGCGTCGATGGATTTGTATTTGACTACCTTACTTGGAATTTTACGTTGAATAATAGTGTTCAGTTCATGGACGTCTTTGTATTGAGTTGCAAGAATAGCTTGTTCACTCAGTCAAGTGGAATTAATTTGAATATCTGGAATAACATTTTTAACCAACTCTTCTTTTGATGTAATAAAATTACAGAAGTTAAGAGTCAAAGAATTTCGCCCTTAATTTGGATCAGCCGGCACTTTTCCTTACCCAAATTCCCACACGTGATACAAAAATTTATGTGCGGATCGAGCAGTCTGCAACTGGGTATGCATATTTTAAGTTAAGTTTAATGTCTTTACATGGCACCAAAAAGTAGAGTATTTGAGGCAAGCATTTATTTCATCTGCTGGTGTTGATTGAAGAATTGCAGGTAACATTTGTCTGAAATCTCCTGCAAGCAATATTATTGCATTCTTAAATGGTCTGACATCACCACGCAAATCTTGCAAGGATCGACCAGGAGCCTCAAGTGATTTTGTGCGTGCCATTGTGCATTCATCCCAAACAATAAGTTGGCATTTTTGCAATATTTTTCCTCATACTGAATGTTTTGGAGATGTTGAACATGAAATTTTTGAAAAATTGAATGTTTAATAGTCGTTTCAAAGTAGAATAAATAATTCTTCTACTTGGTAGCAAGGTTGCAGGTATTCCGTATGCAGCAAGGGTAAGGCTATGTCATTTTGTCACTTAATGGCTGCCAAAATCAATTTAATTAGAAAGGTTTTACTAGTTACTCCTGGTGCTGTTCAAGGTAGCAGTAATTTCTAATTAATTTCTAATCTCACAGTTAGTAAATTAGGATTTATCCATGTTTTGACAATGCCTTATTCACTGTAATTAATTTAGAAGGCTAACATAGGATGAGGGATTAGAGATGGAAAGATAGAAAGGAAGATATATAGATAGAAAAGAGAAAGTGAGACGGAAATGGAAGAGGAGGTAGAGGGAGATAGAAAGATTGAGAGATAGAGGGAGAGAGAGAGAGAGAGAGAGAGGGGCGAAGAGTTAGAAACAGAGAGGGAGCGAGGCAGAGGAAAAGAGATGGGGAGAGAGAGAGGGAGTTAGAGAGAAAGGTGCTCAAAGAGAGATGGAGAGGATGATATATAGAGAAAGATAGATTGGGAGAGATGGATGGAGAGAGATATTAAGAGAGGAAGAGAGAGAGAGAGAGAGAGGAAGAGAAACAGAGGGTAAACTACACTTCACCGTTTATTTCCTCGATCAGTAGAGGAGAAATCCTTCTAGACTGAGGCATTTTTAATTTTTGTTAATATCCAGAGTACCCTTTTTTCGGGAGCTAGATTTTCCACACATTAGAAACCGACCGGGTTATCTGTACTTTCACCTAACAATTGAATAAACAAAAAGATATTGTAAAACTTGAATTTAACGTGAAAATACTATTCTAAAAAATAGCACGGTACCATAAATGTAGAGCATTCGACTACACATCGAATGATCTTCTGTTCAATCCCGGGTGTGCCTCACCATTTTATTTTAATTTTTCTTATTAATGAGTTCAATTTACGATAAAAAAGAGGTAGCATTTAAAATCGCCACATAAATCGTTTGCATATTTTAAAACTAATCATTAACCAAAAGTGATTTTCCCAGAGCATTCATCGTCAAGCCAAAATATCACTGTTGCTATATTGTAAACAAATATAGACGGAATTTGATGACATTATTTATTTTTTTATTTAGTATTTACTCCACCGGGCAAATTATTGCTCGTAATATATAATAATCAATAGAGGATTGATTCTATAATGATACTGCATAAATCAAAATATCATATCTTTGTTCACTGTTTTATCATATTGTACAACCGGGCAACGCCGGGCTGCCAGCTAGTATATATATATATATATATATATATATATATATATATATATATATATATATATATATATATATATTGACTACGTATTTGTAACAAGATTAGGTTTAACACTCCCCAAATTCAAAGCAGTCTGCAGATAAAGACACGCTAGGTGATACATGATACGATCAACACGTACAACTTCTGCCTCTGTACTTTTACTGTCTTTTGTTTCATAGAAGTTGTGAATCTAAAACGACGTTGAAGGCAAACACAAGTTCTCTTATTTCATTCTATATCAACATTAGGTAGGTTTTAAATGGAAGAATCTATCACAGACGGCAATCCCCGAGTGTATTTCTTAGAGAAAATCCCAGGGGTTAAATCTTGAAAAATAATAAAATAAATAATAAAAATACAGCAGATACTGATCCATACAAAACGATGAGATGCGGAATAGTCTTACTTGAGCTAAAAACTGTCTTTTTATAGAGAACTTGAAAGAGGAGAAAATTTCATTTTGAACTTCATTAAATTTTTATTAAAAATCTCATGTCGATGTGAGAAAATGCTGCAAAAAAGCATGTTTTGTGTTAGGCTTATGATTGTGGTATTCATTTTAATGTTTCTAGTTGACTGGTTCACGTTCATGGGATGGTACACAATTACTTTATGAAAACATTTGCAGTTTTTTTTTAATGAATATGATAATTATGTATATTGAAATGTAGCGTTAGGTCATTATAATTTTGAAAGAGGTGAGGGTTATAGTGAGGCTATCATAATTTTGAGGGAAGTTAGGGTTAGGATGAGGCATCATAATTTTAAGAGAGGTGTTGCACGACACTTGCTTTCAGCACAAGTCTTACTGCTACAAATAATTTTGAAAAGAATATTTCGACTTACAAGCTTCTGACCCTGCGGTGAGTAAGTGTCGATTGCTGGCTGCCTGTCAAGAAGACTGAAGAGCCGACCAGAAGAGATTTTGGCTTTCGTATAGTCAGGAACAAAGGAACTTGCATGCCCCAAACCCATAGCACCAAACACGATGGCGGTGAATACCCTGAAATGCAACGATAAAAGACAAACATTCAATTGTTGTAAAACGTTTTGATTTATTCTTCGTCCAAAATTTTATGAAATTCCAGAAAAGAAAATTAATGTCAAACACAAACGCAATTGTGGAACAAAGGAACTTGCATGCCCCAAACCCATAGCACCAAACACGATGGCGGTGAATACCCTGAAATGCAACGATAAAAGACAAACATTCAATTGTTGTAAAACGTTTTGATTTATTCTTCGTCCAAAATTTTATGAAATTCCAGAAAAGAAAATTAATGTCAAACACAAACGCAATTGTGGAACAAAGGAACTTGCATGCCCCAAACCCATAGCACCAAACACGATGGCGGTGAATACCCTGAAATGCAACGATAAAAGACAAACATTCAATTGTTGTAAAACGTTTTGATTTATTCTTCGTCCAAAATTTTATGAAATTCCAGAAAAGAAAATTAATGTCAAACACAAACGCAATTGTGACAAATTAACTGTATCTATTTTGATGCAATATGGCAAATGGACACTTGACGAAGTAAGCATATGAGTGTAGAAAGTGGACACTAGGTTTACTTCCGGCAACCTCGTAACTCTCGCTTTCTTTATTTTGTCCTTTAGTCTTCATATTTCATAACTGATGTTTCTGACAGAAGGGGGAAGAATTGATGTTTTTTTCTGGGTTGGAATCTATCCATTCAACACTTATCGTTCATTAGTTGTTGATCTTGATGTAGTATTATTCTTTATTTTAGCCCCTTACATCAGGTGGCTTCATGTCTTGTCTGGAGCGGTTTCAATAAATAAAAGTGCAAATAATTGTCTTGGTAATAAAAAAAGAAGAAAGCATGTATTTAAAACTGTAAAACTTTAATGTGACCAAGAAACCCGAGGGTATCTTTGCATCACTTTGCAAGACATTTTTAGGCACTATGTACAATGAGTATAGGTTGATGACGTCGACTCTTTGTTCGTATGACTTTATGTGGACCATCCACGTATAAAGTCTCTGAACTCATTCCGTGATGCTGGATATCTTAAACAAAATAGAAGAATGAAGCTTGGATGAAATGGGGTCGCATCAGAAATATGTAAGGCATTAGGAACGTTTCGGTTGACATGATTGCAAAAGAATAGAAAATGAGGAAGACCACATTTGGATTAGATGCCACTGATATTCATCCATGTTCTTATATTATGTAACAGCGATTTATTTAAAACTGTTTACAGCTATGATCATCAGCTTGTCCCCTCCTTTCATTTTGCTCAGAAACCCGTTCAGAAATGCGCAACCAAGCGAGTACCTTCCACCAGAGATCTGCCATATTTTTTTTTATATCTTTTATATCCTATTTACAACTCAAGGTCTCACAGCTATGAATAGAAAGTAGGTGAGACTAATTTCTAGGGACGTTGAGAGATCGACTAAATGAAGAGAGAGAGAGAGAGAGAGAGAGAGAGGGAGGGAAGGAGGGAGAGAGAGAGAGATGGAGGGAGGGAGATGCTGGGATTGCATCTCAATCTATCTAGCCAATCTAGAATCTAGAAAAGATTGGATACGGCCCAATTGCTGCCTGCTTGAAGTTATTCTTCTATATATGGTAATTGTAAACCCCTCCTTTCTTCAACATTTCCAATTCATTATCATTTTTTAGTATATGAGTGGAAAGTCATTTAAAACACCTAACGATCCCAATCTAATGGCAAAATGAAGTATAGTGCACATATACACTCAGTCACGCACATACAAACACATACACACACAACACGCTGATATATATATATATATATATATATATATATATATATATATATATATATATATTTATGGCCGCCATTTCCTACAAATTCAATAAACTGCAACAGGCACAAAAATGACCCTCAGCTATGCAAATATATTCATGCTTACACTCCAAAAAAAACCCTTAACTTAAAAAAAATACAGTACTGTAAATATTAAATGATGAATAATATAATCTATATATCTATAAAAGTGAGAATGTGTGTGTTAGGACATTTCTCAACCTATATACTTAACGAATTTTTTTATCTACGGACTTGAAATTTGATATATATCGTACTCAGATATGTGGAAAACTTTTTAATCTGTTATCATCCGGAAAAAGAGTTGTTAAGGGGTGATAATTGAAAAATTGTTACATGGGGGGGGCACCGGATTTTTATACGTTTTCAAATGTTTTACGACTGCGCATGCGCGATCGTGAAATATAACAGCTTCCTTATGTTAAATATGAGTTGGTTCGAAAACGCTATTTAAAAGTCATGTCTGGCTGGTATAATGGTTATCATACTTAACTCATTGTCTTTGGGTTTTGGTTTCGATCTCACCTAGAGTTTTTTTTTCTTAGAAGAACTGACCTGTTTAGAAAAAACATAATACTCGCATGCACATGTCTCAGTTTCTTGCCGTTTTTTTTTTTACTTAATTTCTTTCTTTTTTTTTTTTTTTTTTTAGGAATTTAACATTACGCTTAATACGTACGGCATTTCTGTTTATAACCAATAAGAATTCTGCAATAATTAAAATATAATATTATTGATGATATAATTTTTCATATGGGCACATGAAAAACAAGTTTTGCTCAAATTCAAATTTAAACAGATATCATAAAACTCTCGAATACAAGGGTACATTTTCCTCGATGTGCTAGTGAACAATAGCCGCATCCTAACATCCATAGATAGTCACAAGTATTTGGATTTCAATAGCAACCAGCCTAACAAAACGCAGCTGATAGCAACACAATTTTTCTATATCCTATTTCCTGTCACGTTCACGACCCCCTAGATTGTTAGGATCAGCAAGCCTCACTTTTAGACCTATTTCTGACCACATTCGCGATGATTATGTGACAAATGGCCATAGTATATCCGAAAACGCTGATCACATTGTAATATTAGTACACATCACTCGAAACTCTCGATCCCAAGTTTAAGAGTCATTGCTCAAAATGGCAATGTATTTTAAGAAAACTGAATAGGAAGCCATCAGGGATCACAGCAGAGATGCCCATGGAGTAGTATCTTTTCTCTTCCTGCAAAACTGTGCAAATGAGGCTACTCAATGGTTCAACACAGCAATTGAATCACGTGTTCTTGCATAGAAATTTATAGCAAACCTAACCCTCCCCAATAGTTAACCTCTACCTGTACAGCTGCCATTGTTCAATGAAGAAGCCCCCTTTTGAAGAAGCTGAGTTTTTGCATAATTAAATCTTATAGCAGACTTGTGCCTGATTGTGCTCGTAGGGACACGAGAAAAACAGGCGTTATTATTGACCCCCCCCCAAAAAAAACCCCGACGGCTTCAATAATTGTTGTCAATTCCAAGAGTGACTACTGTTTATAAAACTCAACCAAGTCGAAGCCACCAAAGAATCAGCAGCAGAATTGAAAAACCGCAATAACATTCGACCTGATTTTTTTTATTCATGCATGAATAATCTCTCTCTCTCCCTTTCTTTCGTTCTTCTTGCTTTCTTATCACTCTCTTTCTCTCTATTTTAAAGAGAGAAGAAATTATATTGAACAGTTGAAGCCGGGGACACCGAAAAAACCGTCGCGTGCCAGCGACGCTCGTAGCAGAGTGCGCCGTCCACGACAGATGTGGGTCTACAATCACCGAATTTAAAACGTTTTAAAATGTTTCTTAAATGTAAAATAAATAAATTCTATATTTTTATTAAAAAAATATATTTGTTCACTGTTTTATACAATCGTTCAATTTCAGAAAACAGTCCCTACCATTAATGATAGAATGTTGCCGTAAAGACGATCAGACCCATCAGCCGATGTAGCCGACATCGTCAATCCTAATGATTCATCTTTGATATTTCTATCATCCATGCACGTATCGCTTACTGCCACAGGGAGCTGGTGCCGTGTCAGGACGGAACAACGGTTCTAGAAGCGACCAAGAAGGCTAACTTCTTTGTCCGGCGGTTCGCCTTCAAATCCACTTTAGACACAACAAACCACCCCCTCCCAGATTTTCCTTTGCAGATGGAAACCACACTCGATGATCAAGAAAATCACCCGTTCTACTGTTCGTGATATTAAAAACCTAGACACCTTGAAGGTGTGTGGGCCTGATCTCATCCCTGCTATACTATTAAAAAGAATTATTCAAATTCATACTATATTTACGAAGTTATGGCATTTTATTTTTTATCAAAGAAATTTTGTCTATCGCTTTATTGCAGATCTCTTACAATTTAAAAAAAAAACCTTGGCTACATTCTTGAACAACCCGAACACCAAATCCAGAAAAATAAAGGCACCAGAAGAAACCTTTTAGATCGTGATATTAGGAAAATTCGTAGGGAATTCATTGGAACATAAACAGCACCAGTGCTTTCGTTTTTGCAAAAGCTGGAATCACTCCAAAATCCAGGCATTCTGCTTGGGGCTACTGCATTCTTCCTTGAATCTATGGAATTAGTTGGGGAAACTCTCATGACCTGACCACCGTGTTCACCAGACCTTAACCCCATTGAATATTTCTGGTCAATATTAAAAAGAGGAGTTTATGAGGGAGCAGAGCCATTTACTCTAAAGGATGCCTTGTGGCGGAACATAGTTGATGTTACTAGAGCCATAACTCCTTTTAAGATCAAAGAATTGACTTCCTCGGGGGACAAAAGGTTGTTTTAAGTTATTTTTAAAAAGTGGTGGATATGTCGATAAATAATTAATTTATATGAAACCCATACTAGGATATGTTTTTGTTTATTATTCTTTGACAGAAAAATATAATAAAATGTAAAGTTCGCAAGATAAGACATTGTATTTTTGCCCTAAAACAAAACAACGTTTTAAGAGACCTGCAATAAAGCGATGGACAGTGGAAATTCTTTGATAAAGAATAAAATGTCATAACTTCGTGAATATCACATGAATTTGAATCAATTTTTTGGAAATAACTTACCTTAAAGGAGTCGTTTGATAATATAATTTTCATTTTGCTGTGACGTATATATATATATATATATATATATATATATATATATATATGACTTGGGTATAATTAGCTAGAATCGAAGCCAAAATATATACCTCTCCAGTCTTTTTTGTTACTCTCTGAACCACGTTCATATGCATGTATAAAGTTAAAAAATAATGTTGTTAAACCTATAAGTGTATATTTACGCATGCATAGAAGAGCACTTTAAGTCGATTTATACCTGCCAAGTTCAAATTATTTTTGATTTTGACTCCTTACCAGCTATTTTTAGCAGCTCAAAACCAAATCAAATTGGTTCCACAGGTTCAAATCCCCTAAATATGAAGTTAAAAGTCTGTAAACCAAAAATTGACAGATCTCTCTCTCTCCCTCCCTCCCTCCCTCCCTCACTCTAACGTATAGATGTTAGCTGAAGAAATATTTTTCTTGAGAAAAAATATCCGATAAAATGATACTTACATAAAAACTCCTTGGACATCCATTTCACACTTGGAAATTAAATGAGAACCAAAATAGAAGCAGGCCGCATAGGCAAAGTAGATCAAAGGAAACGAAAAGGAAAACGCCAAACCGATAATGTTGGCCATTTTGAGAGCTTTCCTGAAAAGGAAAAGGAAACCAAATAATTAATTGAAGAAATTGTTTTTGTTGTTAAATAATAATTATTTTTTAAATGATGATAGAAACTATCTATTGCTGAATTTAGACTATTAATCTCATCTTGGCACTTATCTTCACAACTTCCGACTGTGTAATCTTTGAAATACTTCAGCTGCATTTTCCAGTTTGGAAACCTTTTGACTAGGAAAAAGTGTAGTATCTGTTCTGATGCTACACTTATTCTATTCTATCCTCAATTTGAAAGAGAACTCCGTGTAGATTGAGGCATTTTTTTTCCAATGTAGAGTGATCCATCAGGGGGAGTTGGATTTTT
>NC_136493.1:79789295-79856795 GCF_053919585.1 Euprymna scolopes | reverse complement strand
AATATTCAATGAATTTTCACCGTCCATCGCTTTATTGCAGGTCTCATAAAATGCCAAAAAAAGGACGTTTAACAGCTACCGAGAAGCAGAGGATTATTTCAGGACTAGCAGAAGGACTCTCGATCATAAATTTAGCCACAGAACTAAAAAGGGATCCCCGAACTTTAGCTACATTCGTCAAGAACCCCAACATAAAGTCCAGGAAAGATAAGGGCACAAAGAGGAACCTTTCTGATCGGGATCTTCGAAAAATTCGTAGAGAGATTGTGCGCAACCCAAACAGCACCAGTGCAACAATTTTTGCGAGGGCTGGAGTCATACCAAGGTCCAGACAAGCCCGATGCAATGTACTGAATGAAATGGCAAGGAACATCAATCCTATTCCAAGGCCTCCATTGAGCCAAACCCACAAAGAAAAACGATTGGCTTGGGCACAAAAATATATGAAAATGGATTGCCAAAATGTTCTGCTTACAGATGAGGCTCGTGCTACCTTTGATGGACCGGACGGATGGGCCAAAGTTTGGAATCCAAATGGAACTCCAACGCCTTATAGATTTCGTCGCCAACAGGGAGGTGGAGGCATAATGTTTTCGGCGGGAATTATTGGGGATAAGCTATGTAGACCATTCCGAGTGCCAGAAGGTGTCAAGCTCACCAGCAATGCCTACACTGCCTTTCTAAATGAGAATTTGTTACCATGGCTAGATGATCTTCCCTTGTCACGTCGTTTTAAGATTATTTTTATGCATGAAAATGCCCCATCTCATGCTGCTAGGGCAACTACATCCTTCCTTAGATCTCAGGGCTTTGTTGGAGAAACCCTCATGTCCTGGCCACCGTGTTCTCCGGACCTTAACCCCATCGAACACCTATGGTCAATATTGAAACGAGAAGTTTATGAGGGAGGAGAGCAGTTTTCTTCGAAGGATGCCCTTTAGAACAAAATAGTCGACGTTGCCAGAACCATTACTCCATCTCAGATCAAACAATTGACCTCCTCGGTGGACAAAAGGTTGTTTAATGTAATTCCAAAACATGGGGGATATGTGGACAAATAATTCGTTTGTTTGACACTCAGCCCTCGGGATGTGTCTTTGTTTTTGTTCATTTTCCCCAGAAAATGTGTTCAATATAAATTTATGATGCTTTGGTTTTGTTTTATTGAGCTAAAACATTATCTTAGAAGACTTGCAATAAAGCGATGGACGGTGAAAATTCCTTGAATATTAAAAAAAATAACATAACTTTTTAAATATAACATGAATTTTGATGAAATTTTATGATTTATCTCACCTTAATACAGTCCTTGGATGGTGTAATTTTCAGCTTTTTATAACTTATATTTACTGAAATATTGGTTATTTTGTAATCTGCAATAAAGCGATGGACACAGTTTATATATATATATATATATATATATATATATATATATATATATATATATATATATATATATATATATATATAGAGAGAGAGAGAGAGAGAGAGAGAGACAGGTTCTCGTCAGATCACCGAAGTTAAGTAACATTGAGCCTAGTTAGTACCAAATGGGTGACCATCTGGGAATTTTAGGCGCTGTATGTGCTTATCTCGGCATTTCCAGTCGTCCTGTACTTCACCTGCCACTGGTATTTAACAATGTCATTCCAGGAGAGGTGTGGTTGGAGATTGCGCACCTCCTGCCACAAAAATATCACATGCAAGTAACCCTCCATGGGTATCCATAGTCTGTCCAAGACTGAAGGAGCCTGTTATATATATATATATATATATATATATATATATATATATATATATATATATATATATATATATGTGTGTGTGTCTGTGTGTGTGTGTGTGTGTGTGTGTGTGGTTAATTGTAGGTATAGACCGTTTTATAACCTTGAAAAAATTCCAGCAAAAACCCAACAGCCAGCCGTGGTTCTCTCCAGAATGTGCTGCTACCATTGCGCACAGAAATCACTTTTTCCATTGCTTCTAACGTAACAGATGTACTGAGACTAAAGCCGCTTCCAGGACTGCCAGCAACCACTGTAAAAAAAGTAATGAAGAACGCAAGAGAGTTGTATGCTCAGTCTGTCAAGTAGCTGAGCAGTGGCTTGGTTCCTATCAGTTTTGGCAAATAGCAAACAGGGTCCTGAACAGAAGCATGTGCTCTATTCCAATTATTATCAATGGACCTGAGGTAATTTCGTCAGCTTCTGACAAAGTCAAGCTCTTTGCCAAGAACTTTGCAACTAATTCTATCCTATGCAACCAAGGTCGCCAACCACTATATTTCCTTCTGTATCAGAAAACACGCTATGCGACATACAAATATCTGTGCATGATACTTCCAAGCAAATCAAAAATCTTGATTCCAGTACAGCAACTGGCATTGACCGTATTCCAATTATAGTGCTCAAAAAGCTTCAACCAGAACTAGTTCCCATACTTAAAAGGCTGTTTAAGCGTTGTCTTAAGGAGAATTGCTTCCCAACACCCTGAAAAATCTCATCGGTGTGCCCTGTATTTAAGAATTCTGTTGATCGACCATCTCCTTCTCAGTACAGACCAATAAGTCTCCTGTGCGTCATGAGTAAGTGACTTGAATCTGTGTTAAATAGAGAAGTAGTCAACCACCTAAGCAAAAATAACATTCTTAGTGACATGCAATATGGTTTCCATTTTGCTAGATCTACAGATGTGCTTACGGTTATTTCTCATAAGATTAGCGAAACTCTCAATGGAGTCTTCCTCTCTAGGACAATTTCTCTTGACATATCAGAGATCTTTGATAGGGTATGGCATAAAAGTCTACTTCACAAGATGTGTAGCTATGCTATAGCTGGAAATGTCTTTTCAATTATTAAATCCTTTCTCTTTGATAGGTTAATAAGAGTAGTAGTAGATGGGCAGAAATCAGAAGCTCATAGTATTAATGCTAGAGTTCCTCAGGGGTCCATCCTGGGCCCAACTCTCTTCCTGATCTTCATTAATGATCTTCCAAATAACATCCATAGTCTATTTATAGACATTTTTGCTGATGATAATACCATCTCTGGCAGCACATCAAAGGCCATAAACAACCAAATTCTCTCTGATTCTCTTTCCTCCGATCTTGAGCATGTGGTACAATGGGGAAAAAGTGCCTAGTTACTTTTTATGCATCTAAAACCAATCATCAACGTTCTGATCCCCATCTGGCATCATTGAAATGAATGGCTCTATTCGGGAGGCTCCATGGTTTGACAAGCTTCTGGGCTTGACCTTTACTCCTGATCTAAAATGGAACACGTACATCAAATCCGTGTCCAAGGTCGCTGGAAAAATGGTGGCATCCTTCTATCGATCCAGTAGATATCTCACTGCTGATGTAATTCTCTATCTATATAGAGCCAGGTAGGTCTAAGGATGGAGTATTGCTGTCACATCTGGGCTAGGAGCTGCTAGGAAGACTTATCCTGCTTTGACAGTGTTCAGAATTGACTTTGTAGCCTTGTAGGAGATGCCCTTTTCTTTTCCCTGCAATCCCCTTCTCACAGAAGAAACGTTGCAAGCCTGTCTCTATCGTTATCGTTTATCGTTATTTTCATGGCAAGTGCTCGTCTGAACTTCAATCTATGATCTCCCCCTAACCAAACATTCATGAGAAACACTCGTCTGGCTGTAAACGCAATCAATAATTTCTCCCACTTTTTATCTGTGCCTAAACCTAAACGTAAATTCCATGAACAAAGCTTCTTTCTTAGAACTGCACACCTGTGGAACTCTTTCGTTTCCCTGCTGTCTAGCTGACTACAATTTGGTCATCTTCAAGTCCAACGTAAACAAGTTCTTGATGCTCCGTTCCCCTTAAGTAATCCAATTTACCAAATTTACACTTCTAACGATTACTATATTGTCCTTTTGACCACTGTACACTCTTTAATCCTTATCCTCGAGTGGCCTCTGGGCCTTGAAAATGGTGATTCCCTTGTGAAAAAGAAATATATATATATATATATATATATATATATATATATTAGTGGCCTGGCTATGACAAAGCAGCAAATCTGAAGCTGCCTGCCAGGACACTATATATACAAATAGGCAAATTTGTGCATATTTTATTGGTTTTGGAAATGCAGGCTCTGAATCTTTGTCATAAAATGTTAACCATAGAATAGTATTAAAATCTTCAAAAAGCCTGCAAATTTTTATGTAGTTTCATTCCATAGAACCAAAGATATACATTTCAATATTCAATTTGGCTACCTATAACCTCTGGCCTTCATGGAAGGGAGACAAAAACTTGCTGCTATGGTTTCAAATGATCTGAAATAACAGCAAGAGGAGACTTGATTCCAAATTTTTCTCATATGTTATATTTCCTCTCATGTAGAAATAGGGTACGATAATGAATATCTCCAGCATCAAATAATCTTTATACACTGTGCAATTTACTTCATGTAACCAAAGAGGGGGGGATACAACACATGAGAATATTTGGAATGAAGTTTCCCCTTGCTGTCATTTCGGATCATTTGAAACCATAGCAATAAGTTTTAGTCTACCTTCCATCAAGGGTTTGGGGAAATATCAGATATTTTGTAATTCATACGAAAAACTAGGAAAATAGATGACTATGATTGAAACATTGGTACAGTATCTTTTCACTCTCAAAAAAATCATTTAAAATTACCACTGGCATAGGTTTTCGAGGGTGCCGAAAACGAAAATAACGTTTAGAATTCTAGGAAACGAGTAGTTTCCAAAATATGAAGAAATTATAGTTTCCAAAAAGTGGGGGGTCACTTTTCTATAATAATTTAATGTAAAATGATGAACTCCCACGTTATAGCCACCTTTTTGTGCGAGGCGTCTTTTTTTTTTTTTTTTTTAGGTGTTCTCGTCAGACCAGTTGAGCCTGGCTAATACCAGATGAGAGACCTTTTGGGAATTCTAGGCACTGTTTGTGCTCTCCACTTATCTTGGCATTGTTTACAGTCGTCCTGAACCTCCACTTGCCATTGGTATTTAATGATATCGCAATGTCGACTCCGGATAGGTGTGGTTGATAATTGCGCAACTCTTGCCACAAAAATCTCATATATATATATATATATATATATATATATATATATATATATATATATATATATATATATATATACAGTGCCAGGCAAAAGTATTGGATACATTACATTCTTCTTCATAACTTTAATTAGGGTTCAAGATTTTACCTAAAATTTAGTCAGTATATTCCTATTACTATTCTAAATTATATTTGGAGTAGTAATTACAAAATCAAAGTTTAGAAAGCTTATATTTAAGGAAAAATATGAATTAACAAACGCAAAAGTATTGGATACACTTAAAAAAATTCTTTTTCTTAAATAAATTTAAATGACTTTTGCTTAGCGTGTTGCAATAATGCAAACGAGTTATCACTGACCAATCAGAGAGCTTTATATTAAAATAATTTTATCAAATTGTTCCAGTTTTTGGCTCACTCCTTCAAAGTTAACCAGTTCATTTATAAAAATGCCTAAAACTAAAGAGTTGTCAATAGACATTCGTCAAAAAATCATTGATAACCACAAAGAAGGAAAAGGGTATCGAATAATATCAAGGGAACTTAATCTATCACTTAGTACAGTTGGAAACGTTATTAGAAAGTTTAAAAACCCTGGTGAAGCTGCTGCAAATCTTCCAAGATGTGGTCGGCCAAGGAAATTAAACGAAAAAAATCAAGGTGGGTAAGCAGAAAGGTAAAAAAAACCCAACCTTTTCTTACTCGTGGTGAAATTCAAACCGACCTCAGAGAAGCTGGGATTAATGTTAGCAAGGATACAATCAGTAGAGTTCTAAATCGGGCAGGTTTTGTATCAAGGTCCCCAGAAAAAGTTCCATTATTGAAGCTTAAACATGTCAGATCATATGGGGAACAACCCCAAGAATTTTGGAACAAGGTAATCTGGTCAGACGAAACAAAAATCGAAATCTTTGGAAGAAACACAGCAACACATGTATGGCATAAAAATGGCACCGCCTATAACAAAAAGAATACCATTCCTATGGTAAAGTTTGGCGGTGGTTCGATTATAGTATGGGGTGTTTTTCATCCAAAGGTACTGGTGAACTAGAAATCATCAATGGTAGAATGAATGGACGTATGTACAGGGAGATTTTGAAGAAAAACCTCCAGAAATCTGCTGATCTGTTGGGACATAATAGCAATTTCGTGTTTCAGCAGGACAATCATCCCAAGCATACTGCCAAACTAACCAAAGAATGGCTTAGAAATAACGGAATTGATGTTCTAATTTGGCCCAGTCAGTCTTCAGACCTCAACCCAATTGAAAATTTGTGGAAAATATTGAAGATTAAGAGGAATCCACAAAATATTCAACAACTAGAACAGTTCTGCAAAGAAGAATGACGCAAAATACCTGCATATCTTTGCAAAAAACGTGTGCAACTATAGAAAACGATTGGAAGCTGTTGAACGCAATAAAGGCTATGCAACCAAATATTAAATCAATGTATCCAATACTTTTGCGTTAGTTGATTTATATTTTTCCTTTAATATAAACTTTCTAAACTTTAATTTTGCAATTAATACCCCAAATATGAGTTAGAATAGTAATAGGAATATACTGACCAAATTTTCGGTAAAATCTTGAACCCTAATTAAAGTTATGAAGAAAAATGTAATGTATTCAATACTTTTGCGTGGCACTATATATATATATATATATATATATATATATATATATATATATATATATAAAATAAAAAATTACAATTAAATTTTACAATTAGATTTTACCGTCATTGGATACTTTACCTTTTACCAGGATATCCATTCACGTGAAATCACCCTTTTCTTCACCATATTCCCTCTACTTCACTTTTTGTTATCAAGTAAGATCTTTGACTTACTTGCTGTGTCATCAAATACTTTTGTATGCAAAATCCGATCCCGCATTTTGCTAATTCCTACCTTCCGATGAGAAGGAAAGTATTTCTTCGAAACTCCGCGGATTAAGGACTAACCACTCATTAATTGTTTCTTTTTCCGATTAAATATGTTCTTAACTCTTTTTCAAAGTGTTTTTAAACATGTTTTATTAACTATTTGTCTTCTTCAAGCAAACTACACCCACCTCTTTTATATATATATATATATATATATAAGTAAATTTTTGGTACAACAGAATGGAAGGATAAATTTTAGAGGAAACATCATTTAATTTAAATACCAAAAAACAAGAAATGGGCAGATGAAAATAAAATTTTTTCCTTAAGGCCTTATCGTCTGACCCTCTAAGAGGAGACGTCAGAATGATAGATTAAAAACTAAGAAAAACGAATGAGGGAAGTGGGGAATTTTGGTTGCAGTTGGAAGAACAGTGAGAAAAAAAAAAAAAAAAAAAAAAAAAAATTTAAAATTCTCACTGTTCAGGTGGTTTTAAATCAATGAATATCTCCAACTGATGTCTAAGAATCCTTTGTCTACACAGGCTAGGTCGAGAGTTGTTAATAACTAACGCCTCAATGATATTGAGGTGATAGTTCGACCTAGCACTGTATAAAACAGAAAACCACCCATCGGAATATTGATCGGCACACCTATTTATACTCAACAAGTGATCGCCAATGGCAGACTCATGAGCCTGGGAGTGCCCGGATGCTCTCAAAACCTGGTGTAGTCGAATATCCCGAGGGATATGTTGGGATATTCTCATTTCTAATCTTTGGGACGTTTTGCCAACGTAGTCAGCTCCACACTGACAGACGAATTTATAAACAACAGAGTTCTTTTGAATGGTTGGCAAAACATCTTTACGAAAAGAAGAGAAAAAGGTTCGAGTTGTGTAAACTACTCGAAGCATAGTAGCTGGAAAACACCGTTGAGTAACAGAAGAAATCCTTTTAACAATATGTAGGCCATCAGGACCCAACCATGGTAATTTTAAATAAATGGGACACCGTGATGGACCAATATGTTTACCGCTATTAAATGTAGTAATTTTACGTTCAATAGTAGATTTTATTATATTAATGGGATATCCATTATTAAGAAAAATATTTATGATTTCACCAAGTTCCGTATCAAGACGGTTTGGTGAACAAATCATAAGTGCACGATGCGTAAGAGCGCTAATGAGGTTTATTTTTCTAGACTGAGGGGCAAAAGAAAACCAATTAAGATAGAGCCCTGTAAATGTAGGTTTTCTATAAACAGAGGTCTCAAACGTAGTACCAACTTTAGAAACACGAACGTCGAGGAATGGGAGAGAGTTACAGTCTTCAACCTCCATAGTAAATTGTAAAGATGGATGCAGGTTGCAAAGAAGACGAAGAAACTGTTCAGCTTCGCTCCGAGAGGGAAAGCATGCAAAAGTATCATCAACGTAACGTGTGTAGAATGCTGGCTTAGTAATTTTGGAAAATAATTCGTTTTCCAAAAATCCAACGAAAATGTTGGCTAACGAAGGACCAAGAGGGCTGCCCATTGATATCCCATCAATTTGACGGTACATAATATTGTTGAAACTAAAGGAGACTGATTTAGTAGCAAGTTCCATTAGTTCAATGAAAATTCGTTCAGGAAGTTGTGGAGATTTTAAGGGGCCACGGTACAGATAGTCAGCACAAATACCAATGGTTTCATCCAAAGGTATATTAGTAAAGAGACTATTAATGTCAAAGGAGGCCAAGAACTCGGTATTTTTAGATAAAGGCAATTTTTGTATCTTGGATACGAATTGAAAAGAATCAGGGATACAATGGACCGAATAAAAAGAAAGCACAGGTTTAAGAAGGTCAACTAGCCATTTACCAAGTTCGTGTTGTGCAGAACCCAACATAGATAAAATTTCACCAAGTTCCGTATCAAGACGGTTTGGTGAACAAATCATAAGTGCACGATGCGTAAGAGCGCTAATGAGGTTTATTTTTCTAGACTGAGGGGCAAAAGAAAACCAATTAAGATAGAGCCCTGTAAATGTAGGTTTTCTATAAACAGAGGTCTCAAACGTAGTACCAACTTTAGAAACACGAACGTCGAGGAATGGGAGAGAGTTACAGTCTTCAACCTCCATAGTAAATTGTAAAGATGGATGCAGGTTGCAAAGAAGACGAAGAAACTGTTCAGCTTCGCTCCGAGAGGGAAAGCATGCAAAAGTATCATCAACGTAACGTGTGTAGAATGCTGGCTTAGTAATTTTGGAAAATAATTCGTTTTCCAAAAATCCAACGAAAATGTTGGCTAACGAAGGACCAAGAGGGCTGCCCATTGATATCCCATCAATTTGACGGTACATAATATTGTTGAAACTAAAGGAGACTGATTTAGTAGCAAGTTCCATTAGTTCAATGAAAACTTTGACCCCATTTATGAACTCTTGAAGTTTATTGTTTTGGGCTCAAATCAAGATATTACGTTAGATCCATGTCCAAGGAACCTATATCTAAAATTTCAAGTGCGTAGACCCAAAATTATCGTAGGAGTTTGGTAGAGTTCTCAAAAGTCAAATCGATGAACTTTGACCCCTTAATCGCCAAATTTCTGACTAAAAACCGATCACATCGATTTTCCCAAATCTCAGTACCCTGTATATCAAATTTCAAGTCTGTAGACTAAAACTTGACAGAGTTATTGCGTAGGGAAATGTACACAGACACACACAGAGACAGACACACACAGAGACACGTTTATATATATTAGTTTTCTCTTATATTGAAGGAACTTATCTTTAATAGTGGTCTGAAGCCTCCTTAATTTCATGTGTGTTTAAACACAGTGTCACCCAGGACAAAGGAACTTCTCTATTCTTTTTGTTATCGTGTCTGGGAGCCAGAGAAAAATTATAAAGAAATAAGTAATGTTGGTGTTTGTGGCAACAGTATTTTTTTATATAACGATACGCATATATATATATATATATATATATATATATATATATATATATATATATATATATATATTATAAATATTTTAGAAATAATATCTCTTAATGTTTTGTTTGATATTTTTTATTTTTTTATTTTTATTTTTTAACAAAATCTTAAATACGAAACGTCAGACATATGGATATACCTCCACCCCATTTTCAAACGTCTAGATGTTCCAGCCATGTCCTGCGGTCAGATCAGGCTGGTTGGAACGAGAGAGAGAGAGAGAGAGAGAGAGAGAGAGAGAGAGAGAGAGAGAGAGAGAGAGAGAGAGAGAGAGTGTGTGTGTGAAGCGGGTTCTGCACAAACTTGATTAACTTTAAAACAACCTCCAAGTGCGTGTCATCAATCATCCCTATGATGATCAGGTGGTTTTGATTACGTCCGACGGACGAACAAGTAGTGAGATTATTTTCGGAATTTTAATATAATAATACGAATATCTAGTAAAATGTACGTGGGTTATAATCGCACTATTAATAAATTTCCTGCTTCCTTAAGTTACGCAACTAACAATAAAAATACTAAAATAATGAAAGAAAACAAACAAAACAAGCGAGAAAGTTACCTTTTAGGGCCAATGAGTGTTGCCATATAAGAATCCAGAATCTTCTGTTCAATTGTTAATGAAACAACTGTACGAATATTTTCAATTGCTTCAATGGCGATCTGAAAGTTAATCAATTTTCGACCATTTTTAACAAGCGACAACAAAACGCGCGTGCGCCCCCCCCCCACACACACAACTATTTAACAAATATTTTCACCGAAGACAAGATAATTTACTCTTCTACTTACCTGGATAAGTTTTTTGTGATTGTGAATATTTTAAAGGTATTTTTTTAATCCTGGCTTCAAAAAACAATTTAAACAAAGTATTTATAGAAAATCACATTTTCATACGATTGGTGATATTTATCGGGGGTGTTTCTACCAATATTTTGTTTGATTTTCGATTTGTAGCGATTATCAAGGATTTTTGTACAGTCATGATTTTTTTTTCGGTTTAATTGAACAGAGTGGACACGGCTACTTTTGCACAAAAAATGTTTTAAAATATATGAAAACACAGAATCTTATCTGAATAGGTAGAAGAGTAATTTGACTTGCCTTTGGTAACATTTAGTTGTTATATATATTTTTACTACCTTTTTGCTTTGTTGAAATACCTAAGTTTTCTTTTAAACCAGCAGAGAAAAAAAAACAACAAAAAAAAGCTATGGCGGTATCATTCGATGCATTTTGAACGGCCGACATAGAATTTAATCATGATAATATGTATCTGTCTGCAATAGAATCATGCATTTATGGTTAGATTTCAACCAAAGGTTAACCTATGACATTCATTTGGAATGATGCATGCTATAAAGGTGACCTGAATCCAGTTTGAAGATCATAAGAGGTAAATATCCAGTTAAATAATTCATTTCCCGTGGAAGTTGGTCCCCCAATCAGAAAGTTTCATGGATGTAGAGAGATCCTAATTAATTAGAACCAACTTCAGCTTTTCTGATTTTGTTTCTCACCAAACATCGGCAGTATGGTTAACGACACGGACTGATAACCTGCGTTTGCCAAGTTCGAATCCAGTTCGTTCTACAGAAACACTTTCACTTAGAAACATTGGTACTCTTCAGTTTGTCCCTTCCGTAAATTAGAAAGATATGATAGCAATAATCATCTTATTCATACGAAATGAATGAATGATGATGATAATGATGATGATGATGATGATGATGATCATCATCATCATCATCATCATCAGCAGCAGCAGCAGCAGCAACAGGAGTGGCTCAGTGGTTAACTTGGTATACCCGGATTGTCAATCCGGGTATACCAAGTTCGAAGCCAGTCCATTTCACTGAAACACTGTCACTTAAGGACGTTGGCAACCTTCACGTGGTCATTCCCGTAAGTAACCGATATTCTTCTAGAAAGAATTTTTAATAGAAAGATATCGAGAAAACGGATTTCAACAAAAATCATCGTCGAAAATAATGCTCCTTCCTTCCACCACCACCACCACCACCACCACCACAACAACAACAACAACAGCAGCAGCAGCAGCAAAAGCAAGCACGAGGATTAAAAGATAATATATCCACATGTATGTGTGTATATAAAAGTTTTCTTTCTCGTTTATTTGCTAGATCATAAGAAATACTAGAAAAATCTTGAATAACCTTGAAAGAAAAAAAAAGGTAAACAAATCGATCAATTAGATTTGAGGCATCCCCAGGATGAGCAAATACCCCAAAACAATATATTTGGCTTCATACCGGTTTCTTTTACTTTCGTTTGAACTATGATAGTTAATTTATTTTGTATTTTAATTTGTAGAAATGTGGAGCAAAAGGAATGAATCAATGTAAGAAGCGTACAAATACATGTTTGCCTTATTTTGTCATTATGTGGCCTGTGCGTAGCATCATAAATTATTTCATATTTCATTTCTTTCTTTAATTCCTTTAGCTAGGAATATCTCAATTGAAGGCGTTGCATCATCTCTTTTGACTGACTTTTTTGTGGGTTTGACTGAGCATCGTGACTGTGTTGAATTCGTTTTATCTCAAACTAACAGTACCCGCTAACTGGCGTTGCCTGGTGGAAGCGTGCCTCCACCTCCTCGAAAAGCTGTGATAATGTTGACTGGTAACGTACCGGCCTCCACGACTAAAAATAGTTCGTCTCAAAGTTTTATTAAGAAGTAGAAATTTATTTAAGAAAGAAAACATGGAATACTATCCTAAGGAAATGAAACGAAACTTCTTCCGTGTATTTATCATTTATTATTTTTTTCATTAATTACTGCAATACTTGGTTGCAATTATGTCACTTATCACAGTAATAAAAATAAAAATAAAAATAAACTCTAAAACAAACAAAAAGAAATCACCCCCAAAACAAATGAAGGTTTTTCGTTTCATTTTGCTAATAAAACAAATAAAAAGGAATAAAAATAAATAAAAAGGGGAAAAACAAATAAAACTGTGTGAATTCCATAATAGAAAAAGCTGAGAAAAATGGAGAAAAAAATCATGAAAAGTTATACGTATTTATAGCAAAAAAAGAGCATGGAAAATATTTTCAAAAAGAGATAGAAACAGGAAAATAAGGAAGAAGTGAACGTAAAACTCACAGAAATAACCCTGTGTAAATGTTAAAACTAAAATAAATAAAAAAGAATGATCCGATACATGGGCGCGAGCGCTAAATTTGTAGGTTACGACGCAGACCCTTTTATCCATTGCTCCACAAATACGTCATCGAAATAACGTCATGTTTTAGTCTATTTTAACCAATTCAAGGAAGACTGGTAGACGCGCATACATGGTTGCCGAAAGGAACGATTTTTACAACCCTCGCTGAATGCGTTGTTTTCAATAACGAAAATAAGCAAACACGTTATAAATAATGAACCCCCTCTACCCACAAGAAAGAAGCAAAAATATTTTAGTAAGAGATTCGGTGGACGTTTCTGTAATGCCCCTCCTGTAAATTTCACAAGTTAAATATTTCTTTTAATGTTTAACGTTAAATTCATTGATTATAAAGTTAAGTTTTAGAAAAAAAATATATAAATGAACAATAAATTTTTTTTTTCATGACTTTTATCATCGGAGATCAGTTTGCAATGATAACATTCTAAGAGGGGGGTTAATTTCATAGACGTACGCCAGAGATTCATCTCATAAGTTTTGACGATCGACCCAATGATATTTTTTATTAAATCAAATGATTTAAGGAAGTAAGCTTGGGCGGTTTAGAACGAAGCAACGGCATTTTCATTAGATGTAAACATCACCAGAGGTAGCTGCGCTAACTTATTTATATGGAAGCTATAACTTTTTTGATTTGTGTAACTTTAAAGTAAATTATAAATGATTTATATAAATGCATGGCGATCGAGTAGCCATCTTGATTTAGGGCTGATGTGTTCGTTTTTTGTCTAATCAGGAATAATAGATTTTCAAGGTAGCAGCCAATTAGAATAGGAGGCATGTTAATGGGGAGAAATCATTATTTTCGAATAGTGAAGTGTAATAGTAGTTGCATGTGTATGAGTGTTTAATCCAGTTAATAAAGGTGTCAAGTCAAAATAGTTGTAATGGTTATATAATTACCCGGTCTTGTCTGGGAGAGAGGGTGAACTTGTCAGGCAGAGAGGAAAATACGAACTACTTTATGTATAGATCTGGGCAATAGTTATGATTCCTCTCCTAGGATGTAATATAGGATTTAATTATAACGAATAAGTATGTATAAAACGGCGTAGTGTAGTTACATAAGACGAGGTTTGATGGTTTAGACATGAATTTGTATGTTGCATCTGTTAATGAAAGCCACGGCAATTTGGTGCAGAGGGGAATTTCTGCAATCAAAATATTATATACAGGATTACCAGGCTCCACGAAACATATTAGTTATTAGTGGATAAGTAATTTTAGTCTGAGAAAATAATTGTATAAAGGTCACGTGACATATATGTTGATCATTTTATTTTTTGTTTGTAGAAAAATGCTATTGCATAGATTTATCTTGTTTGTTTGTGCTTACGCTATTCTTTCATAAAAATATATTGGTGTTATACCGGTCTTGAAATTACACGCACGTACACAAACACAAAAAACATGCCAAAGCAATCAAAGCTCATTAAAAATAAACAAATACAAACCTTGCCCGACTGTTCTAATGCATCGTTATCCTTACCCACTCCTCCCGACATGAGTCGGTACTCTAAGAATCCACCAAGAGCGATGAATGGACCAAATCCAAAAATAAGCAACGTGAGTTTCCATCCAAAGTAAAATCCAATAACAATACCAGCTCCGATGTTAGTGAGATTTCGCAAAAAAGCACCAAGTCTTACTCCAGATGCCTGAATGAAAAATGAGTTCAATAAATAAAGTTATGAATTTCTAACACTAGACACATTCCATTGACAGTTAAAAGCATATATCATCAATTTACAGTCTTTTATTTTTCAATTTTCTTTTCATTTTTTTTGTTGTTGTGAATGGGGCATTCTACCTGGAGCCAGACATCCACCCACTATTTCAAACACTCCAATCAAGATATAATTTTAAGATTCTAAACGTCTTTTTAAGTGCAGTTGTCTGTATATTTGTTGCACTTGGTTCACCGGGTATATAAGTCCAGTTGCTCATATAATTATTAAAATGATGGATATCTTCCTAACATTCCAGTTTCTTTCCATGTACACAAGAATTTCGAATTTCTTATCTTCTCCGTCTCAACTCTGTGGTAGCTAGCATCATTAGGGACACTAATTTTTACTAAGCTTGCTTCTTTCGATTTCTCGTCTCGTATCATTATGTCAGGTATAATAGCTCCATTTTTGTTTATAAAACCATTTGAGAAGTGGCTATGATACATCTTATATTGTTTATAAAACCATTTGCGAAGTGTGTAGTATACATCTTATATTGTTTATAAAACCATTTGAGAAGTGTGTATGATACACCTTATATTGTTTATGAAACGATTTGCGAAGTGGCTATGATACATCTTATATTGTTTATAAAACTATTTGAGAAGTGTGTATGATACATCTTATATTGTTTATAAAACCATTTGAGAAGTGTGTATGATACATCTTATATTGTTTATAAAACCATTTGCGAAGTGTGTACGATGCATCTTATATTGTTTATAAAACCATTTGAGAAGTGTGTATGATACGTCTTGTATCTTGTTTATAAAACTATTTGCGAAGTGTGTATGATACATCTTATATTGTTTATAAAACCATTTGAGAAGTGGCTATGACACATCTTATATTGTTTATAAAACCATTTGAGAAGTGTGTATGATACATCTTATATTGTTTATAAAACCATTTGAGAAGTGTGTATGATACATCTTATGTTGTTTATAAAACTATTTGCGAAGTGTGTATGATACATCCTATATTGTTTATAAAACCATTTGCGAAGTGTGTATGATACATCTTATATTGTTTATAAAACTATTTGCGAAGTGTGTACGATGCATCTTATATTGTTTATAAAACCATTTGAGAAGTGTGTATGATACGTCTTGTATCTTGTTTATAAAACTATTTGCGAAGTGTGTATGATACATCTTATATTGTTTATAAAACCATTTGAGAAGTGGCTATGATACATCTTATATTGTTTATAAAACCATTTGAGAAGTGTGTATGATACATCTTATGTTGTTTATAAAACTATTTGCGAAGTGTGTATGATACATCCTATATTGTTTATAAAACCATTTGAGAAGTGGCTATGATACATCTTATATTGTTTATAAAACCATTTGAGAAGTGGCTATGATACATCTTATATTGTTTATAAAACCATTTGCGAAGTGTGTATGATACATCTTATATTGTTTATAAAACCATTTACGAAGTGTGTATGATACATCTTATGTTGTTTATAAAACCATTTGCGAAGTGTGTATGATACATCCTATATTGTTTATAAAACCATTTGCGAAGTGTGTATGATACATCCTATATTGTTTATAAAACCATTTCCGAAGTGGCTATTATACATTTTATATTGTTTATAAAACGATCTGCGAAGTGGCTATGATACATCTTATATTGTTTATAAAACCATTTGCGAAGTGTGTATGATACCTCTTATATTGTTTATAAAACCATTTGCGAAGTGTGTATTATACATCTTATGTTGTTTATAAAACCATTTGCGAAGTGTGTATGATACATCTTATATTATAAAACCATTTGCGAAGTGTGTATGATACATCCTATATTGTTTATAAAACCATTTGCGAAGTGTGTATGATACATCCTATATTGTTTATAAAACCATTTGCGAAGTGTGTATGATACATCCTATATTGTTTATAAAACCATTTGAGAAGTGGCTATGATACATCTTATATTGTTTATAAAACCATTTGCGAAGTATGTATGATACATCTTATATTGTTTATAAAACCATTTGAGAAGTGTACGATACGTTTTATATATACATCGTTTAAACTTGATCGATAGAATCAACAATGCATGACAGATGGTTTCTCGTCAAATGGAAGCAGTGCAAGAGACTGGCAGTGTTAAATATTCAAGTACTTATATTAGCTAGGAAGTTAGGTAATGAGACAAGGTAATATACACATAATCGCGTTGACACACCTGTTCTCATCAGATCACCGAAGTTAAGCAACATTAAGTCTGATTAGTACCAGATGGGTGACCATTTGGAAATTCTATGCACTGCATGTGCTCTCCGCTTATCTCGACATTTGTTTCCCGTCGTCCTGTACAGACATTTCACTTGCCACTGGTATTTAAAAATGTTGACTCAGGAGAGGTGTGGTTGGAGATTGAGTATCTCTTGCTACAAAAATTTCATGCACAGGCACCCCTTCGTGGGTATACATAGTCTGTCAAAGACTGAAGGAGCCTGTGTGTGCTGTGTGTAGGTAATGTGACAGGAAGTATTCTAGGCAAGGAGTCAAAATAGTTAACAATAATTTGGAAGACAGACTTGTGAAAACGAAAGTGAGGTGTATTTGACGATTATCAGCTTTTCATTAATACGAAATAGACATAAATAATTGAGATGATTTCAACTTTTAAGGAATAACTCTACCAAAATACTCATCCACTCATTCCGTGGAGAATGACTGCTCACTATAGATATGAAATTGTAGTTTTGTATAAGTTAACATAACCTCAGATGCTATATAAACTTTAATCTATTTTCACACTCCTGAAATAAATACACAAGTAATATATCATACAAATTTATTCATGCCAAGATACAAATTATCAAAATACCACCGTGCACTTTATAAACATACCAAAATACAAATTATCAAAAATATCAAGATACAAATTATCAAAATACCAACATACAAATTATAGTCATACCACATATAATTATCAAAAATACCATAGTACAAATTATAAACATATTAAACTACAAATTATAAACATACCAACATACGCATTATAAACATACCAACATACAAATTATAAACATACCAACACACAAATTATGAAAATATCGATATACAAATTATAAACATACCAACATACAAATTATAAACATACCAAAATACAAATTATGAAAATATCAATATACAAATCATAAACATACCAACATACAAATTATCAAAATACCAGCATACAAATTATAAACATACCAACACACAAATTATAAACATACTGACATACAAATTATCAATACCAGCATACAAATTAAAACATACCAACATACAAATCATAAATATACAAACATACAAATTATAAGCATACCAACATGCAAATTATAAACACATAATGTACAAATTATAAACGTATCAAGATTGAACTTATAAACATACCAACAAACCAA
Organism: Euprymna scolopes; assembly: GCF_053919585.1. Taxonomy (NCBI): domain Eukaryota; kingdom Metazoa; phylum Mollusca; class Cephalopoda; order Sepiida; family Sepiolidae; genus Euprymna; species Euprymna scolopes. The sequence goes on along the minus strand of NC_136493.1, from coordinate 79,838,505 downwards.
TTAAAAATATTATTACATACAAATCATAAACTTATAAAGTTTATGATTTTAAAAAATATATTAAATACCAGTTATAAACATTCAAGCATACCAATTATAGCTCTTAAAATAGCGTGGCTTTAAACGAAAAACACTTCGTCATAAGCTGTTTTGACCTTTGATTGTCATCACCCATCATCAATGAAATTGATATATTTTATCATGAATAGGTGCAGTCATTCTTTATGAATAGGTGCAGTCATTCTTTATGAATAGGTGCAGTCATTATATCTCATTCTGAACGCAGGTCAAATTGATAATATTTTCGACATTCGAACAAAATCTGCAACAATAATTCATTAGTAAATTAAAAAAAAAAAAAACGGAAAAAATGAGTCTTTAAAACTTACGCCTTGAACTAACGACGCATCCAATGCTAATCGGGTACACAACACACCCGTACTGTTATTCTCTTCATCAAACCAGGCCATTTCCTAAAATTGTAAAAATGAAAAGTTTTTTGCATTTTGGTGAGATAAAATGCCACATTACATTTGTCCCTGTCTTCCATTAATCAATTGTTTAAAGTGGTGCAAGAAAAACAAATGTTTTTGAATAAAGTCTTCAAAAGTCCAAAAGGGAACTAAATGAAACTGGAGAATTATTTGGATGGTGGAAGTCGGGATTATATTACCAGCATCCATACCCCATGATCATGAAAGAAACACCCACTACACAATATTTAGAAATAATACTAATAATAAAAAGTGTGTTTGGGTACTTTCGAATAAAATATTTAACACAATATGATTCGTATTATTTGGATAATTCAGACTACTATTCTCATCTTGAGTATCATTTTTCACAACGTTTCAAACCGATGTAACCCTCGAACTTCTTCAGATACATCTTGTAGAACTTGGGAATCTGTACGGAATTTTAAACTGAATCCTTAATTTAATTCATGGTGGTAGATTAAATATGCAACGTTTATGAAAAAGTGAACATTTTTACCTTTGTACAAAGGGAGTTGAATAAGTAATGCTCCTGGTCCACTTCGCATAAGAGTAGAGCAACTAAAATTGGCAGTTATTTTCTCCACATAGAAGCAACCCAGAGTTATGCATTTCTCCTATCATTTAATGCAGCTCTGGTGATCGTTTTTGTAGACATGACTTCGATAATTAAGTTTGCATCATCCGAGAAATGCTTTCTTTTTAAATCAGCTTCATGGCTGGGAAGAGGTAAAAATCAGAAGGTGCAAAATCAGAAGGGTATAGAGGGATGGGGAAAAATTTATATGCACATGCCCGTGCTTCTGATCCGGCGAGATGTGCGTTGTGAACAGGAGCATTGTCTTGCAGGGGAGGACACTTTCGCTGTTCTTGAAAAAGTGTCAACAACTTAAAAATCCATCAAGTAGACCTCTTATGCGTATGAAAATTGTCATGAATGATAGTTTCCACATACTTTATACTAATCTTGACTTCTTAGGCTATTTGGCGAATAGTCATACATCGATCTTTCAAAATGGCAGTCTCCACCCGACTTACAGATGCCTCATTAATGGTAAACGGGGGTGAAAAATCCGGGAGCTTTTTCCATATTTAAATCCACGATCACAGCCTTTCATCAAAAGTCTCCTTTCAAATACAAAACCGGATCATTGCACGGCACTGAACATTTCACTATTGATTCTATTCAAAGACTTGTAAAAGAAAAATCAGAGTTGTATTTGCTAAATAACTCATAAAGACATAAATCATTGTACGTGCAGCTAGATCAGACAACTTAGGGACACTATTTATTGAACGCCCCTCGTACCATGCTCATATGAAATGTTCTTTATTTTAAAACAAATGTCGGCTATGAATGAAATAGTACATTTAGACGTCAAAAGGATTTTTCTTTCTTTGCATTATCAATATATATAATGCATGTCAATATATATTATGTGGGTAGATTTAGGCAGCATTTTTCCATTTAAGCAGACATTGTTTAAAATAACAGAATTCTTTTGTTTAATTATACTTTTTTCATTTTTTCCCTTTTTTTCCTCATGATCATTCTTTCGTTAAAATAATAAAAAAATATGGGTTCCATATGTATCACAAACGTTTTCGATTCTTCGAAAAGATGAAAAATTAAATGAACAAATGGCTAGAGAAAGAAACGAATTTGAAAAGATCGCTAAGTAATAAAAATAATAAAAAAAACCATGTTAAGTAATAAAAATAATAATTACAAAACAATGTTAAGTAATAAAATAATTAAAAAACAATGCTAAGTAATAAAAATAATTTAAAAAAATGTTAATTAATAAGAATAATTAAAAACAATCCTAAGTAATAAAAATAATTAAAAAACAATGTTGAGTAATAAAAATGATTAAAAAAAATATTAAGTAATAAAAATAATTAAAAAACAATGTTAAGTAATAAAAATAATTAAAAAACAATGTTAAGTCATAAAAATAAATAAAAAACAATGTTAAGTAATAAAAATAATTAAAAAAATGTTAAGTAATAAAATAATAAAAAATGCTAAGTAATAAAAATAATAAAAAACCAATGTTGAGTAATAAAAATAATTAAAAAACAATGTTAAGTAATAAAAATAATAATTACAAAACAATGTTAAGTAATAAAATAATTAAAAACAATGTTAAGTAATAAAATAATTAAAACAATGTTAAGTAATAAAAATAATAATTAAAAACAATGTTAAGTAATAAAAATAATTAAAAAACAATGTTAAGTAATAAAATAATAAAAAATGCTAAGTAATAAAAATAATTAAAAAAACAATGTTGAGTAATAAAAATAATTAAAAAACAATGTTAAGTAATAAAAATAAATAAAAAACAATGTTAAGTAATAAAAATAATTAAAAAACAATGTTAAGTAATAAAAATAATTAAAAAACAATGTTAAGTAATAAAATAATAAAAATGCTAAGTAATAAAAATAATAAAAAACCAATGTTAAGTAATAAAAATAATTAAATAAACAATGTTAAGTAATAAAAATAATTAAAAAAACAATGTTAAGTAATAAAAATAATAAAAAAACAATGTTAAGTAATAAAAATAATTAAAAAACAATGTTAAGTAATAAAAATAATTAAAACACAATGCTAAGTAATAAAAATAATTAAAAAACAATGCTAAGTAATAAAAATAATTAAAAAATAATGTGAAGTAATAAAATAATTAAAAAACAATGTTAAGTAATAATATGATTTAAAAAACATGTTATGTAATAAATAATTAATATATACTTATACTGATGCCTTATCGTAAGAATTATGCAATTTCCCGATGTGTAAAGACAATAGTTTTTATTATCATTTTTATATGAAATTGTACTTAATTAAAATAAAGAGCTGAATGAAATTAGTCCTAGAAACTGCCGAATCAATTTATTTTACTTTCAGTTTTGTGTACATTAATTAACAAATTTAATTATTTTGTTATTTAACATTGTTTGATTTTTAGAACAAAATAAAAATGAACCAATTCTAATGAAGTATATTTTCATATAAAAATTGTAATAAAACTATTGTTTTTCAATTGTATATATTCTTTCATTGGCTAATCGAAAACAATAGTCTCTCTCTCTCTCTGTCTCTGTCTCTCTCTCTCTCTCTCTCTGTATATATATATATATATATATATATATATATATATATATATATATATATATATATATATATATAATTTCTTACCTGTCGCAAAATAGATTGAAACAATCTTTGGCGTAGTCTCAATGTCAAATTCTCACCTGAAACCCCAAACATTGATATCTGTAAAAACAACGTTTATAATTAATGAAAGTAAATAATTTGTAAGGAAATAGGTATTCATTATCATATCTATAATTTAAAATTATTTATATAAGGTGACTCATTCCCTCCAAAAACGAACAAAAAGAGGTGAATAACAGACAGCAAAGTTCAAATGGTCCAACATTCCATTTAACAGCAACAAAGAACTCCTCTATATCGATTTCGTCGTGATCAATATCCAGTTGATCCTAGCATTTATTATTCAAAAGATTTATCAGGATAAGCAAAGGGTATGATGTTCCAATTTCATGAAACCTTTCCAACCACCGAGTTTAATGGTCGATAGCAGCCTTCTGAAAGACCAACGTTCAAACTCCTCAACCTGACATTCACACATAATTTGAATTGGAATAAATTCATAGAAAAACCCTTCACAACTATCGACTGTCATGATAAATAATACCCTACCTAAAATCCACTCTTTCAAATTCTCGGTCTAACATTCATTAGGCAACATTGAAGGCATTGCCAAAGCTGCTGCGAAGAAGATGGGCCTTTTCTACAGTGTTTGGAAATTATTCACACCAAAGAGTATCCTATATCTTAACAAAACCACATGCATGGAGTATTGTTTTGACATCTGGGTTGTTGCATCTATCACTAAGTCTTTCACTCTTAAACAGAGCCCCAAAATGTCTCAAATCTAATAAGCTCCAATGTCTGTCCCATCGCCGCAATGTTGCATAGCTATGCCTGTTTTACAAATATTTTAATGGAATGTGCTATAATGAGTTCATTGCAATGGTACCCCATCGAGTAACCCGACGAACAGAAAAATCTAATTCCTTAACTGTTGAGGTTCCTAGATGCCGGAAAGCCTTTTCTAATAATTTCTTGTCTCGGACTGCTAGACTTTGGATTCCCCTCCATATCTACTGCTTAGTCCTCTGTTAGACAAAATGCCGTATAGTAGCCCTTACGTTCCAAGTAGCAATATGCCTTGTTTGGGGCGAAAAATAGTAAAAAAAAAAAATAAATATAATAAAAAAAAGAAGGTGCTATCATGTTCGCTGCAAAGAAGATAGAATCCCTCTACCGAACTAGAAAACTCTTTATGCATAAAGTTAAGCTCTAATCAATTATTAATTGTTGGATTGAGATTGGCTCTGAAGATAGATTTCATGATCTTTACATTACCTACATTCCTCCCAAGTATTTTGAGTCACATGTTCTTATTGAAATTACGGCATGTGGTGAGGTGTTTGTAGAATGAGAATGATTTTGACTCGTACGAGTAGAATCGTCACCGATGTCGATGCTCCTGCATTTAATGCATTGTATGTGATATATCTAATGTGTGTTTTGAATAGGAAAATTTCATGAAACGCAAGGCTTGTTGTTGCGAGTTTTTGTTTAGATTGTAGATTGTTGTCGTAGTGTTGAACCAGTGTATACTATTTCTATCATCTGCTGAATTAATCTTGATACAATTATCTAAATGTAAAATTTAATTTATTGTTTCAAATGCTTTTTTGTCTATTTTGGTTTTTAATCTGGCACTTAAATTTTAATATTTTAAATTGATGAAGGTGCGGAACTCTAGTGATTGCTTAACTCTTGCCACAAAAAGGTACTCTGCACAATGGATTACTTGGCAAAAATCAATTGTAAAAGTAATATTCTCCTGGAAGTTGAAGGTCCAATTCTCAATGCAATTGTAAATTACTTAGAACCTCTACACATTTTTTAAATTTCCCATTTAACAATTGGTATTAGATTATTCTATAGTAGTTCCCGGTAATATATGGAAAGTGATGTCTTCTCATAATAATCTTGATTAAAGCAGGGCATTTAAGGTCGATATATCTTTGTTTGAATATATTACGTGTCTGTCCGATAAAGTATTTACTAATGGTATGAGCTTTAATATTAGTCTGGTAAACAATAGAGGTTGTTCGACATTTTTGTTTGAGAGGACATTCAGACTTATTTATACAACTACAAGTTTTAGCTTTTTTTAAAACGTTCTGTATCATATTTAGAATGTTATTATTATGATTCTTTATTGCTTTTGCCAAGTTATAAATGTAGCTATAACTTAATTTAATAGTATTTTTATTAAAAAATTTGTGACTTAAGGAGAAATGTATTTTAATAAAAAAATTTGTGACGTAGGGAGAAATGTATTTTAATAAGATTTAGAAATGTTTTACACAGATTGGTTTTAAACATTTGGTTGAAAGGAGGTGTAAACCAAATAATTTTTCTTTTTTTTTACAGGGTAGTCACCACATATCAAGGCCCGGAAGCCACTCGGAGATCAGGGTTATTGCGTGTACAATAATTAATGGGATAGTATTGTAGTAACCGTTAGTAATGGAGATTTGATAAAGTGTCATTACTTAAGGGGGCGGTTTATCAGGAATTTGTTTATGTTGGACTTGAAGACATCCAAGTTGTAGTCAGGTAGGAAACAGGCAAACGGAAGAGAGTTTCACAGGTGTGCACTTCTAAGAAAGAAGCTGTGTTCATGGAATCTACGTTTTGATTTAGGCACAGATAAAGAGTGGGGAAAATTATTGACAGTGGTTTCAGTTAGACGAGTGTTTTTTGTGAAATATTGGCGAGGGGAGACCAGAGATTGGAGATCAGACGAGCACTTGCCATAGTAATAACGATAAAACAAAAACAGGCTCGCAACGTTTGTTCTGTGGGAGAGAGGTTGCAGGGAAGAGAAAAGGGCATCCCCCACTAAACCACGATGTCTATTTTGTACTCTGTCAAGGCAGGGTAGGCTGTTTTTAGCAGCTCCTGCCAAGATGTGGCAGCAGTACTCCATCCTTGGACGTACTTGGCTTTTATATAGTTAGAGAATTATATCAGCAGTGAGATATCTTCTGGAGTGGTAGAAGGATCCTACCATTTTTCCAGCGACCTTGGCAACAGACTTGATGTACATGTTCCATTTCAGATCAGGAGTAAAGACCAATCCCAGAAGCTTGTCAAAACATGGAGTCTCCCCAAGACGAAAGCCATTCATTTCAATTGATGCCAGATGTGGATCAGAGCGTTGATGATGTAAAGATAGAAGCTTGGTTTTAGATGCATTAAAAATAACCAGCCACCTCTTCCCCCACTTTACCACACGCTCAAGATCAGAGGAGAGAGAATCAATGAGAACGTTGTCATTTACGGCCTTTGATGTGTTGTCATAGATGGTCGTGTCATCAGCATAGATGTCAACGAATGATATAACTATGTGTTTTGGGAGATCATTGATGTAGATCAGGAAGAGAGTTGGGCCCAAGATGGACCCCTGAGTGACTCCAGCATTAATACTGTGGGCCTCTAATTTCTGCCCATCAACCACTACTCTTATGAACCTATCAGAGACAAATGATTTAATAATTGAGAAAACATTTCCAGTTATACCGTAGCTGGAAATCTTGTGAAGTAGGCCTTTATGCCATACCTTATCGAAGGCCTTTGATGTGTCAAAACAATTGCCCTAGAAAGGAAGCCTTTGTCGAGAGATTCGCTAATCCTATGAGATATAACCGTTAGCAGATCTGCTGTAGATCTAGCAGAACGGAAACCATATTGCATGTCACTAAGAAGGTTATTTCTGCTTTTATACTCTTTTTAGGCCTGTTCATACATAATGTAGATGCAATGTAGTCCAGTTGATCTTTTTATAACCGCTGGCTTTAAGAATCTTACTAATCTACTTATCTTGTGGGTGTCAAAAATTTCTTTAGTTGAAGAGCTAAGGCTAATTTTGCTGATAAGTTTGGGAATGCGTTTGATGATCGATTTTTGATGGTTTGAGAGTAGATGGACATGAATAGGGTTCATATTTTCTTTTTTATAAGGTTCATATGTTCCTTTGTTAATATGCAGGGTTCCACCATGAAAGTTAACTATTTTGATGTCTGAGGTTATATCTATTTTAAGACTAATTTTTTTCATTTTCTTCATAATAACATTTTTAATTTTATCACATTTATGGTCATCAGCATTTTTACCATCAGGAGGCCATCATTCATATAAATATCGATAGTTTCTACTTCTATATCTCTAGTGAAATTATATAGTATACACAGGTCAAGTAAATCAGCAATTTCAGCCGATCAAGATAGCACATGGAAACATTAAATGGTCCTGCGTGATTTTTTAACCCATTGTTCATTTCTGCTAATTAGTACAGTATTTACACACACACACACACACACACACACACACACACACACACACACACACACACACACACACAGAGTAGAACCCCGGATACAGTGACCTCAGGATACGGTTCTCAGGCTACGATGTTGAATACGATGCTTTCTGGTCCCTGGTTACTGTTTTACCCCGCCTTACGGTGTTACTTATAATGTTTTTTGATTATATACATATGTATTATATACTGAATTTTGTTACTAATTTTTAATGCCGTGTCCCGGGGTTCTATGGTATATATATATATATATATATATATATATATATATATATATATATATATATATATATATATAAATTTATATAATTTTCACCAGACTATCCATTCACGTATAATCACCTTTTTCTTCACCATATTCCCTCTGCTTCACTTTCTTGTTATCAAGCAAGATCTTTGACTTACTTGTTGTTTCATCAAATACTTTTATATGCAAAATCCGATATCGCATTTTGCTAATTCCTACCCTCTGGTGAGAAGGAAAGTATTTCTTCGAAACTCCACGGATTAAGGACTATCCACTTATCAAGTGTTTCCTTTTCGGATTAAATATGTTTTACTCTTTTCAAAGTGTTTTTTAACATGTTTTATTAACTGTTTGCTCATATATATATATATATATATATATATATATATATATATATATATATATATATATATATATATATAGCTTACCTGTGTAAATTCTCCGACACAAGCGACAGCCCCCATCACCACAAACAGCACCACATACAGATTTATTTTCGACTCTTGCTGCTCAAAAGGTAGAGTGAAAACCTAGATAAAATAATGAAATATACGATGAAAGTTTTTATTTTTAAATAAAAACAAAAAATGTCTTTACTTTTTTAATAGAAACTTGTATTAAAGATGTATTTTTATTCTACATTTAACTGCTCGGCGCAAACAACAGGGAATATTGAAGAGCATATTTTTATAACAACAAACTGATTTAAACCAGATTCGAAAACTGGGACCTTTTCTTGCGACATCAACATTATAAGTGATCAAAAGTACTTCAATAGTATATTAATGGCTGTTATGAGTTATTTTATTAAAAGTTTTGTTGTTCGTATTCATTACAAACAAGGCGAACTGTCATTGAGACGTAAAAGGCTACTGTGAATTAGTGACCATATAATAGGTATATATCTATACTCCTATATATATATATATATATATATATATATATATATATATATATATATATATATATATTTTGTGTGTGTGTGTGTGTGTGTTGATATTCATATTAAAACCCCTTTTTGTTATATATGGGTCGTGGAATTGCATTCATCTGCAAAAGATCTGGCTAATTTGCATATTCTTTTAAACATTCATTTTAATTAATTCCCTATTATTATTTTTTTTTTGTTTTCTTATGGGATGATCATATTTAGTTAAAAATTATGTGTAATTATATACATGCAAATATTCTACATGATTTATACTTGCATGATAGTTGCATAAAAAGTCATAGTAAACACAAATCTCTTTCTATATATATATATATATATATATATATATATATATATATATATATATATATATATATATATATATATACGTATATATACTTGTTTAAAATTTTTGTCTACCAACTTCTTTGTCAGTTTTTGGTCTACAGACATGAAACCTAATATATAGGGTATTCAAACCCATGCGAAACTTTATACTTGAATTCTAGCCGGGGAAAATCGGTGTAAAAGTGTGAAAATTTAAAAAATGGAATTTGCCAGGTGAAGGTCGAACGACAGCACTACGAATATGCATGCGCAACGTAATAGCTATTTGTTCATGTTTTAATTTTTTAGCCTTGCAGCAAACACGTTTTCATAGCTCAGGCATTAACGCCCAAAGAAAAATTAAATCGTAAGATAAACATTTTATTTTCGATTTTCGGTAGTGGCGCACAAGTAATTTTCATTTTTTATTTTTTAAATCATTACTATATATTGGGTCCAATATAATATAATAATAAATACGAAATCTGCATTAATCAAAATATCATATTCAAGCGTATTTTACGATCGGGAAATGCCGGGCAGTCTGCTAGTACTGTCCGATTAAAGAAGGAACGTCGATTTTGATCAAAGTTAACACTTTTATACAGCCTAACATCACAAATGCATTAAAGAAGATTTATCACCGCACAAACAAAAAGACTTAGCGTATAAAATAAACAGTAGTTTCTTTGATAAGACTGGGGCGCGCTCGTAATGAATGTTTCAATTTAGAACACAGTTGAACCATGATATTAGACATTTGAATTTTAAACTTTAATTCATGTCATTATATAAAAATAATTGTATAAAATCAACTGTAGGTTATCTACAATGTAATGTAGACTTCAATGTATTGTGGACTAAGTCACTGCAAGGAGGCATGTGAATCTTCCGCTTGATACACCATGGTGGGTACCAGACTAGAGTAGGCAATTAATCGATATGATTAAAAAATGGACGATTTCACTGATGACAATAAAAAGGTTGGAAGTGTGGAACATTCGTTGATCCTCATTTAATCCCGGGCAACGTCGGATGCCCCTGCGAGTATAACACACAATAAATATGACGAATGCTTACAATATGTTTTCAATAGACGGATAAATATAAATTCCTGCATTTTAAAGAATTCAAAGTTAATGTCGAAGGGTTCTTGTCTTACACAGTTTCTTTTGGTTTTCAACGGAACCATGACTGCGTTGAAAATAATTTCATTTTTCTGTGAGAAATTGAACTTTGTCAGTAATGTAGTATCAGATTGTTGATTCCTTCTTCGTTATTGAGGATGCCGCCAGAAATAATCAAGATATTTTGCAAGGATAAATAAGCGCTCGTTTACTGCAACAATTAAATTAAATAAATGCAGAAAGCATAAGTTAACATTTCCACGAGAAGCCCGTAAATCTATGAACGTGTTAATTTTTGAATTAACGGTCGTAAATGCTGGTTTGAGATACGGCTAAATTTCTGTAGGTTTGTCTCAAACGTGCCCGCAACGAGTGGATAAAATGTTCAGCATCAAACTACTTATTTTGGAAGCTGGGAGGTACGTGGCTATTCGCTATGCAAATTAATTAAAAATAGGAACACGCCCCACAATCTGACGTCACATTCACCAGAGCTAGCAACCTAGTTTATCGCCCTTTGCACACATTTGCGTATAAAAATAAAAATACGTAACAATGTAATCAAGTGAAAAACAATAATAAACATAAAACAGATAAAAATATGTATAAAATAAGGAATTACATATTTGTAAGAAAAGAAAATCGAATAAAAGACATGACCATGTAAAGGTTAGAAATAATAAAAAAGACATTGCCATGCAATGGCTGAATTTATTTTATAAAGGACAGTTATTCGCTCTTTTGTTTATTTTTACTTGAGCTGAAGTTGTCAGAAATCAAGGGGCATCATCGTAGGGGCTAACACTTTATCTCTATATGAGATAAATAGATATTCTAATATTCCATTACGGTTCTCCTTTACCGCTCAAACAAGTAGAGAAGTTGAGAATATAATTTTCCTTCTGCCCAATTGATCATTTAAATATGTTATAGTATGTCTTCCTTGTGGTCTCTAGGTTTTATTGCATTCCGGGACAAGAATTCATCGAGTCTAGTTATTTATTTAATGTTCTTCCTTTGAAAATTGTAACGCTGGCTATGGGGGCAGCCAAAACAGTTGCCAACATTGCCCTGCTTTTTATTGAAACCAACCGAGAGCTCTTTTTAGTATCCTCGTTGTTCCCTTAAGTGCAATTGTCTGGATCTCTTTTGCACTTGGTTCACCAGGAATATTAGTTAGGTACGACTTCAGGTTCTTCTTCATAAGCCCTGTGGCACCCATAATAACTGGTATGATTGATATCTCTCAAAGATTCCAGTTTCTTTTCATATCATACATGAGACCTTGATATTTGGTCTGTTTCTCCCTTTCAGCTTTGTTCATCTCTCCAACATTAGGGACACTCACTTCAACCAAGGTTGCAACTCTCTCTCTGACTTATTCCATGTAACTATGCCAGGTTTCACAGCAGCATTTTCAAGGTAGATGGCTGTTGGGATTACATGGTCGTAATGTATGGTATATATGTATGCATGTTTGTATGTTCAGCTAACAGTCCGAAAACTAATGAAGTTTATATTTTCTTGATCGGTGTTGCCCCGGATGTATGATATCTAAAATTTAGAAAAAATATTATTTGTCGGCAAACTGAGTCTGGTTTTGTTAGAGACTATAAAGAGAGAGGGAAAAAAAGAAAGAGAGAGAAAGAGAAGGAGATATAGAAGTTTTGATATTGTTAACATAATACCCAAGTTATTTTCCCTTGATAGGAACTCCCTACCTTTGCATTGTGGCAACTCCCCGGGACAGACGTAAACTGTCATGGCGACCTGAATAAAGGCACTTACTTGTGTGGCAAGTTCTTACTGAAATGAAGTGTCCTGCTGTTATATCCACACATAAAATATTTCATATTTTAATTATACATGATGTCAAGCGTGGATGTAATAAATAAATAAATCGTTAATAGAACAGTCCATCCCAAGTCAAGAACGAGGAAAATTGCAAGAAGACAACGGACACACGTGGGTGAGTCTGAATGCCTTTTAAACCCCTACCCTCACATTTACACCTAAACTGTTAACACCTCATACATTTTACACATTTTGACATACAACAACTACGGAAAATGTCTAACCCATGCGAACCCACATCAAAAAAGACCGGGATTAACCTGGTAACGTTCATGATGCAAATGCAGATACAGCAGCTCGCCATGCAAGAGCAAATGACACAACTCATGGCACGTTCATTACCTTCCGAGCAGCATGCGCCCACACCATCTTTACGCAGTTGAGTTCAATGCGTGGATCACGCATTGAATCCAACTGCCCAATCATAGACCCAGACTCGTCAGACAATAAATGGATCAAGTCAGTCCACTTTGAGGTGTACCAACAACAATTCTTCATCATGAAGCAAGGTGATGGGGAAACTATCACATCTTTCATTTCCTGATTGAAGTTACAAGCAATGCTCTGTGCTTCTGAAAGACAATGTGCTTGCAACAACTAATGATGTATAACCTCATTCTCTGAGGATATGATCAAATCCCAGATCATTGCCAGCTTACGGGAAATCTACCAAAATAAAATTTTGACAGAGATTAATTCCCTGCCCAAACTAAGCGATCTAACCGAACGCTTGTTGACTTTAGAATCTACTGCCAGAGCATTGAACCATTTTCGCCCATCTGAGACCTTACAAATAGCCCCAATCAAATTCGCCTCATCACAAAAATTACTGCCACAGAATAAGACAAGTAATAAGAGAACAAATGTAAAGGTTGCAGTCACAGAACACACCCAAAGGGCCACAGACAATGTCCCGCTTGGGGTAGATCATGCCACAAATGTGGAAGAGAAAACCAGTTCTCGAGCACATGCCACAGCAAGGCATTATCCAATGCCATAATTGAGGATTACCCTAATGACAACCAGAGTGATGACACCTCTTTCATATCAACCATGAACATGCAGCACAGGTGACTAAAAGAAGAAAGAATGGGGCATGGACCAGCAACCAGTTCACACCAGGGCGATCAGAGGCACCCTATTAGTTTACATTACAGTCACATTGAATACAATGGCTCACAAGCACCTTGGACAATTAATGCATACTGAGGTGAAACTACAATCTACTTAATTAACCGCCATGGCAGATACTGGGGCCCAAACCAGAACAGCTGGAAAGAATATATTGAAGGATCTCTGGTGCACTTTAACATTTATTACGCACTAGATTGTAAACAACAATTTGTCCATCATAAGAGCCCTAATCACCACATTAAAACTTGGTGATGTAACATGTCCAGAGATGATTCACATCTGCCCAAAAATTAGGGACCTATATATCTCACAGACAGCCCTAAAAAACTAAGGATTATTGACAACGACTTTCCAACACAAATTAGGAGTCAAGCAGCCAAAACAAAAATAGACTGCAAATCAGCTAACTGTACATATAACTGTACATATAACTGTACATATAACTGTTCATATAACTGTATATTAGCTGCTTGCAGTTGCCCATCCAGATCACCTTGCCCACCACCACCAGACAAGCTGCCATTCCCCGTGATACCTGATTATTGAAACGACCTAGAAAATTGGATCAAGTGTCACTTCGCCAGCAGTGCATTCAACACGTGCACACACCAAAAGTTGCAGACCATGACGGGCGAGCCACTCACCATTAAATTTTTAGACAACTATCAACCCAAAGCCGTTCAAAAGCCAATCCAAGTCCCCTTCCTGAAAGAAGCTGTCAAATGCCAGCTAGACGCAATTGAACCAGTGCCAGCTGGGACACTAACGTGGTGTTCCAGAATGATCACAGTTCCCCCAAAAAAGACGCAGCCCACATAGAACAGTCGACCTGCAGAATTTGAATGCAGCAACAAAACGAGAGACAACACATCCTCTTCATTCAACCTTGTCAATACAATAAACCCATGAAAAAAGAAAACTATCCTCGATGCATGGAATGGATAGTACAGTGTTCCTTTTGCTGTGGAAGCATGGGACACACCCACCCTCATAACAGAATGGTACAGATACCGATATTTGCGAGCTCCCCAAGGTTTTCAAGCATCAAATAATGACTACACAATTACGGAACTGAATCTTTGAGATGAGGATTGGTTATTTGTATTATTATTCATCGGACTACTGTTCTCATCTTGAGTGTAATTTTCACACCGTTTCGGTCGATATAACCTCCGACCTTCTTCAGGTGTATCTTGTCGAACTCGAGAATTTGGTCGGAATTTCGAGCGGAACCCTTTATTTACTTTACGGGGGTAGCGTGCTCTTGTTCCGTCAGCCATGACTAGATAGAGGCCCTAAGTAATTCGCAAATGTATTTTTCGGTCGCCCACACTGAGGATTGAACCTTCAACCTTCAGAGGAATACCACTTTTACAATTGATTTTTCCCAGTACTCTAACCACTGCGCCCAGGACCCGTGGAGCAGTGGTTAGACTTGAGCCTCATAGATACGATAAAAAATGGGTTTCCTGAACATAAAGACTTGATCTTGATCCAAACCTTAAAGAGTTCTGGAATATGCGGAATGACTTGTTCACTGTTTAATCCCTAGTATTCAAAGAATGCCGCGTATTTATCCCCAAGACACTACGTTGTGAACTCACTGACCAGCTTCATATTGGCCACCAAGGGGTCAATAGCACGAGAAGCAGTGCTAGACAATGTCCTATCAGACGACTGCCGCCTAGATTTAAAGTCTTCCAACTCGAATGACATTTCTCTCTCTCTCTCTTTTTTTTTTTTTTAAATAAGATAAAATAAAAAAAAGATACATGTTAACATAACCCCCGAATTATGTACCCTTGATCGGAACTCGCTACCTTTGCATTTGGGCAACTCTCCGGGAAAGAGGTAAACTGTCATGGCGACCCGAATAAAGCCACTTACTCGCGTGCTAAGCTCTTACTGAAATGAAGTGTCCTGTTATTACTCCCACACATAAAATATTTCATATTTTAATTATACAAATATAAAGATGTTACACACATTAATTAACTTCCATTTAGTTTTTTTTATGGCCCCGGACAACGCTGAACATCTCGGCTAGTAAAAAAATAAAGGACATTAACATGCAATGGTTAAAAAAACAAAAAACAAAACAAAAAAAAAACACAAAAAACAGTTTTCTTATTTTTCAGAGCATTTTCCTTTGTTATTGAACATTATAACTTACGGCGATGATTTTACTGAAAATCACTGCAAAGAAAGGATTTAAAGATCCCCTACAAATGGCGCCCAAACAACCCAAGACAATGAAGTACCATTCCGGCGCGTTCATTTTCATCACGCGTATCATACTTGCAGGTGGAACATTTTCTTCCTAAAAGAGAAAAACAAAATCTATAGTCCGCGACAATATCCATTTGGTCAACTTGTCATGAAAATAATGATAGAGCAAAGACATGCTCGCAACGTCTTTTCTGTGTAATCGATCTAAGCGTTTAACAATGCAAATAATGTAAAAAGAAAAAAACAATTGATCAATGTGAGGATATGTGTTGCATGGCGAGAAATGATACGATGGATGATACGATACATATTTAACGTAAATCTTAAAAACAGGCTTAGATCTGATGATCTCAGAGGAATATTAAAGAGGGTTGAACACATTTATTAAATTAACATCAGAATGTTCTCTTTTTAACCAGGCACATGGTGTAACGGATAGATAATGGTGTTAGGGTATTAAGTAAAGCTCAGTTCTGAAGGTTGAAGATTCAATCCTCGTGACATAAAGACAAATTTTATAAGAATTATACTCAGTTATGGTTGAGGAAATGAGAACAATCTAGTTCTGTGGATTAAATAATGCGTCCAGTTTGAAATTACATACAAGTTTCTTGAATTCAACAAGATGCATCTGAACAATGTCGAAGATTACATCGGCCGAAATGTTATGAAAATAACATCCAAGATTAGAAACGTAGTTTGAATTATCCAAATAGAAATAACACTAGCTGAACATTAGAATTTCTTTTTTTTTGCCCAAATTTCTTTTTAAGCAAAAAATAAAGGTCGTATTTGTATCGTCTACACCATAATTTCACCATAATTTCACCATAATTTCACCATAATTTAACCGTAATTTCACCGTAATTTCACCATAATTTCACCATAATTTCACCATAATTTCACCGTAATTTCACCATAATTTCACCATAATTTCACCATAATTTCACCATAATTTCACCGTAATTTCACCATAATTTCACCATAATTTCACCATAATTTCACCATAATTTCACCGTAATTTCCCCATAATTTCACCATAATTTCACCATAATTTCACCATAATTTCACCATAATTTCACCGTGCAAATATCATTTTTTTTTACTTGTTGTACTATCTTCGGAATGCGTATTAGGAGAGTAGAAAATGGATCTTAGGTTTACTTTTGGCAACAGCATAACTCTCGCTTCCTTATTTTGTCCTTTAGTCCTCACATTCCAGGAGTCATTTTATATATTAGAGAAAAACGAGAACATCTGAACAAACACAGTTCAGATAGATTGTTGAACATATTTTATTCAGCTGGACATCAGAATTTTCTCTTTAACGCAACATTAAGAATACACAACCTTCACAATGTGCAAAAAAGAGGCCCTATTATCCCCCCCCTCCAACACAACCTTAACTTTCATATCACGTGCGCAAAGCGTAATCTTAGGGACATTATAATATATCACTGCTGAAGAACAACACACGTATTCTGTACTACTGAATTTTTCCATTTGCCACTATGACAAGTAAAAATATTCCGATGATGGCATATTACGTCCAAATATTAATTTTAAACAAATAACTGTTTCTTTATTTTACAAAATATTGCGTTGTAATTAGGCTTATTAACGTATATCATGCGCATTTTATTTTAATATATGTATGTATATATGTGTATATACATTTATATATATATATATATATATATATATATATATATATATATATATATATATATATATATGAGTGTGTGTATGTGTGTGTGTGTATGTATGTATGTATGCATACAATGTCATTGTCATTAAAATTCGGATGGCTTACAATTATACAGTTTCAGTTTTTATGATTCTATTTGGTGTTTCTTTGTGTTTTACATCTGTAGCAGTTTTATATTTCTGGCCGTTTTTCATTGATTTTTCGTTGGCAACGACCATTGGTCATCACTGGAATTTTGCTGGCAATAAACTTCACCAATGTCTTAGGTTTCTCCACACTATTTCAGTGGAGGTGTGATAAGTGCTTTGTCTCCTCAATTTTTTTTTTTTACTGTTTTAAGGGTTAATTATTATTATTATTATTATTATTATTATTATTATTATTATTATTATTGGCTCACATGGAGCTTTCACACAAGTCAACAAGCGATCTGAACGGAAACCTCTGGAAGCTGAGTGACAACAAGTCTCCCCAGACGCCCAGCTCTCTCCACCTCCTTCGATAGCATTTGCAAATGAATTTGCATCATCGCAACAGCCACTTACCATTGATTTCTCGCTGGTAGTGGCCATTGGTTTATACTGGAATTTGAGTGGCACTCAGCCTCCCCAAGGTCCCATATTATTATTATTATTATTATTATTATTATTATTATTATTATTATTATTATTAGTATTAGTAGTAGTAGTAGTAGTAGTATTTATTTATTTATTTATTTTTCTGTTGTCACATTTTGTGTTTAGCTGTTGTTACTGGCGTTTCTATTATTATTATTGTTATTATTATTATTATTATTATTATTGTCATCATCATCATAGAAGTTGCATTCCACTAAATAGTAACAAGCATACGCAGTCACATATATGACAACATCTTATGATGTGACATGTCAATAGCATTATCATATGTGCATTATTACCTCTTCTGCATTTCCAGACTTGTCTGATTTCTGTGAATTTATCGAAATGGTTTTTTTCAAACGAGTGCTCTTTCTTGACGAATTAATGCGCTCAAAAGACGATTCCATTTCATCTACAAAATGTAAATAATTGTTTTTAATAAATAAAGATAAAAAACTAAAAGGCTACATAAATCAAAGTACACAAATGAAATAAATACATATTTATATTAGATTTGTGAAATTCCATTAGCCCTCCCCTCATCTCCCCACCGTGGAAAGGGCTCAGCTAGAAGCAAGCACCAGCAAATGGAACAGGAAATAGAGGTTCATTATACAGGGTGCATCTGGTGTTTGAGAACATCGCTTATTTTACCAATTCTTCCCTGTATATAAATTTTTACTTTGTTTTTTTTTTATCATGGGAGATAATAAACTAACACAGGAAATGAAAAGACATGCTGTAATAGTTGCCATTATGGCAGAACACAGCGATTTGCAAATTGCACAATTTCTTAATGTCGCTCGATTCTTTGTTTTAAAAGTTCGCAAAGAGTTAGAAGATAATGATGGCCGAATTTCTCCTGTTGCTAAACGTAAAAGCACCAGCAACGCTCTGACAGCATTAGAACACACGAGTTTATTCAACAAGTTCAGAATTTAATTGACGAGAACCCTCAGAAGTCAATAAAGATAGTGTCTTCGAAGCCACAATTCTGTCCATAAGAATCTTGGACACAAGTCCTATCTGATGAAGAGAGGCCGGTTTATGTCCGAGATCACCAAAGAAAATCGTTTAGTGAGACCCAAGAGACTTTTAAATAACATGAAACATCCTGCTGAACAAGGCATGCTTTTTTTTTCAGACGAAAAGAACTTTGATCAGGACCAAAAAGTAAACAGAAGGAATGACAGATGGCTACGTGCTGGCCCCTCCACGTTCCAATAATCATACACACAAAATTTCCCACAACTGTTATAGTTTTGGGGGTTGTTAGCAATGAATATTAGCAATGTGATTCCACCACATTTCTTTCGACAAGGACTAAGAGTAAAGTCTGCTGCTGCCATTGATGACCTGGATTCTGTTGTTAAGCCATGGATCGATAGAATAAGAAATTGAATGATTTTCATTTTTCAACAAGACTGCACCATCAAATAAGGCTCAAATCACTCAAGAATGGTTAGCGGAACATTTTCATGATCATATTACTTCCGACTTGTGGCCTCAAAGCTTTCCAGACCTAAATCCGTTGATTTTATTACGTGTCGGGCGTTGTTGAGGGAGATGTTAATAGGCATCCACACAACACAAAATATTCTCTGAAAACATCCATAGTCAGCGTAATAGACAACATTTTCTTTTATACGCAGGTCATCACTTATCAAGGTCCAGAAGCCACTCGGGGATAAGGGTTATTGCATGTACAGTAATCAATAGGATAGTATTGTAGTATTCGATAGTATTGGAGATTTGATAAAGTGTCATTACTTAAGGGGGCGGTTCATCGGGAATTTGTTTATGTTGGACTTGAAGACATCCAGGTTGAAGTCAGGTGGGAAACAGGCAAGCGGTAGAGAGTTCCACAGACATGTAGTTCTAAGAAAGAAGCTTTGTTCATGGAATCTACGTTTTGATTTAGGCACAGATAAAGAGTGGGGAAAATTATTGACAGTGGTTTCAGCTAGACGAGTGTTTTTTTGTGAAATATTGGCAAGGGGAGACCAGAGATTGGAGCTCAGACGAATACTTGCCATAGAAATAACGATAAAACAAAAACAGGCTCGCAACGTTTGTTCTGTGGGAGAGAGGTTGCAGGGAAGAGAAAAGGGCATCCCCCACTAAACCACGATGTCTATTTTGTACTCTGTCAAGGCAGGGTAGGCTGTTTTTAGCAGCTCCTGCCCAGATGTGGCAGCAGTACTCCATCCTTGGACGTACTTGGCTTTTATATAGATAGAGAATTGCATCAGTAGTGATATCTTCTGGAGCAGTAGAAGGATCCCACCATTTTTTCCAGCGACCTTGGAAACAGACTTGATGTACATGTTCCATTTCAGATCAGGAGTAAAGGTCAAACCCAGAAGCTTGTCAAAACATGGGGCCTACCCTAGACGAGAGCCATTCATTTCAATTGATGCCAGATGTGGATCAGAGCGTTGATGATGTAAAGATAGGAGTTTGGTTTTAGATGCATTAAAGGTAACCAGCCACCTCTTTCCCCACTGTACCACGCGCTCAAGATCAGAGGAGAGAGAATCAGTGAGAACTTTGTCATTTACGGCCTTTGATGTGTTGTCATAGATGGTCGTGTCATCAGCATAAATGTCAACGAATGATTTAAGTATGTGTTTTGGGAGATCATTGATGTAGATCAGGAAGAAAGTTGGGCCCAGGATGGACCCCTGAGGGACTCCAGCATTAATACTGAGGGCTTCTGATTTCTGCCCATCAATCACTACTCTTATGAGCCTATCAGAGAGAAATGATTTAATGATTGAGAAAACATTTCCAGTTATACCGTAGTTGGAAATCTTGTGAAGTAGGTCTTTATGCCATACCTTATCGAAGGCCTTTGATATGTCAAGAGCAATTACTCTAGAAAGGAAGCCTTTGTCGAGAGATTCGCTAATCCTATGAGATATAACCGTTAGCAGATCTGCTGTAGATCTAGCAGAACGGAAACCATATTGCATGTCACTAAGAAGGTTATTTCTGCTGAGGTGGTTGACTACTTCTCTATTTAATATGGATCTCAGCAACTTACTCATGACACACAGGAGACTTATTGATCTTTACTGAGAGGGAGATGATTTATCACCTGAGTTCTTAAATACAGGGCATACTGATGAGGTCTTCCAGGGTGTTGGAAAGCACTTCTCCTTTAGGCAATGCTTAAACAGTTTTGTAAGTATGGGGGCAAGTTCTGGTTAAAGCTTTTTTAACACTATACTTGGAATTCTGTCAGGACCAGTGGCTTTACTGGAATCAAAGTTCTTGATTAGCTTGGCGATCTAACGCACAGATATTTGTATGTTACCTAGTGTGGTGTGCGTTATAGGAGGAAATATGGGGAGTTGATGGCCTTCATAGCATAGGGTAGAATTAGCTGTTAAGTTCTCGGGAAATAATTTGGCCTTGTCTAATGCTGACGAGATGACCTCTGGTCCATTGATAATGGTTGGGATAGAACGCACGCTTCTGTTCAGGATCCTATTTCTTATTTGCCAAAACTGGTGGGAACCAAGATGCTGCTCAGCTACGTTGGATTTAACGGACATTGACGAGGACCATCTTATACGCGCATGCGAAAGGTTTAGATCTTGAATAGAAACTGTTATTGACGCGAAGGAGATTTTATTAGAATGAAATTATTAAATAAAAGTGTCGCTTATGTATCAATATCGTTTTATTTAATTACATTTAATGTGTTGTTTGTATTTTATTATCATTAAAAATGTAATAAATGTTCTCAAACACTAGACGCACTCTGTAGTGTTGAGATGGTTAATCAGAATCGAAATCAGGAATCGGAAAAATAGGATCTTTTGAGGGAATTGGAATGGGAGATTAGCGACCGCATATATTAACCTACTCGAGTGTGACCTACGCAAATAGAAAGCCATTCCACTAAAATAGTATGACTTACTGACCTCATCAGATGAAGTACAATGGCAACAGTTAGGCTATAGACGACTATTACGAAAAAAATTGCCACAGGAGTCAAGTAACGAAATATCTGTTCACATTACACTGTGACTTCTGCATGCCAGTAGAGTCAGGGAAGCAGGTGATCGGGGGGGGATTACAAAGTCTAGCAGTTCGAGGAAAGCAAGAGATCTGAAGGGAATTACAAAGCCTATCAGTTCAGAAAGAAGAAGCGATTAAGCTAAACGATTTTCCGACATCTAGGGATATTTACAGTGAAGAGATAGGATTTTGCCACTTGTTGGCTTACTCGGAGATATTTACATCGAGGGAGCACAAGTGCTACGAGTTTGTCGAATCACATTCCATTAAAGTATTTGTAAAACAAGCACAGGGATGCAACATTGCGGCGATGTGACGAAAGTTGGGACTTGGTTATTAGGTTAGCGATGTTTTTTAAAACTCTGTCTAAGAGTGAGAGACTATTGTCAGATGCATCAGCCCAAATGTAGTAAAAATACTCCATGCATGAGTGAATGATGTCTTTTATATTTCTCAGAATACAACCTCAATTTAATAGGGCTGTGTGAATTCTCCTCAACAATAGCAAACTTAACCCGAACATGACATGGCCCATACAAATTAGCGTCGAACATCGCCGATGATGCTAAAGTGTCCTAAAAGAAAGTATTGATACAATATCCTTATGCAATGAATTATCCTGTGTAGCATATTAATGACAATGATGGTAGTACAACTCTCGTGTGAGTAAGATCGGACTGTTCCCCATATACATTACAGACCAGTTAAGCAACTTGTAAATACTTACTGCATCGTTGACTTACAGTAAAAACCCTTTTATATTTGCATGGTATTCGTTCGAGTTTGAATAATCATTCTATGAGACCACTCGTGCCCCCTCTCGTTCAACAATAGTGACCGACCTCAACATCAAGTGCCGTGGATTTCTTTTCTTTCATCTTATTTTCTGGCCGTGTCGTCATCTCTCAAACTGCCAGCTGCCGAGCAAATGCGCATGAGTTCACAAGTATTAAAAAAAAAAATAAAATAACCCCAAAAGAAAACATTTTGTGGATGTCGGTTGGGCTCTAAGTGCGTGTCGGACACCATCACAGTAAAAAAACTCTCAAAACACTAACATCTTCGTCTTCTGCTGAGGTCGTGTTTGTCAGTTTACACCAACTCATCTCGATCCGATCCAAGCTATAACGTGCATTCTACTATGTCCAACTCGCAATTGTCCACAACTCAAAACTGTCCTCAACTGTTTCAAACGCAAGAGTGCCCGTTAAATATTTCTAACTGTCGTAAACTGTCGCAAAACTCATTGTCACTCCTAAAACTAACTCTAAAATATATTACCCGAGCTTTTGTTCACATCAACTGGATTTACAATCCTATTCAGCTTCCTTTGTGCGCCTTAGTTAACAATTTCCTCTTCATTGTTCCGCTGATAAACTTATTCCCTCTTTTTACTATCTAACACTTGGGGGACGTTGATAATACCTTAGCCGTTCGAGTTCTTATTATATACCATTGGATGACATTCAAAACAAACATACAACAATATTTATATGCAAGATAGATATATAAATTAATACATGAGAAAACACCTATTTCTATTTATCGGTATTTTCCTATTTTCATGTCAAATGCTCGTCTGAGCTCCAATCTATGTCCCCCTTTGCAAAACTATCACAAAAACACTAGAGTGCCTACAACGACTATCTGTGTCTAAATCTAAACGCAAATTCCATGATCGCAGCTTTTTCCCTAGAACTGTCCACGTGTGGAATTCATTTCCGCTGGTCTGCTTTTCAGCTAACTACAACATGATTGTCTTCAAGTCCAATGTAATCAAGTTCTTGTTAAAACGTCCTTTTAAAAAATATAATTCTACCCATTTACCAACACTAACGATTACTACAGTTGTCTCGGTGACTACCCTACACTCATTAACCATTATCCTTGATTGGCTTTCTGGCCTTGAGGAGTTGTGATTCCCTCGTAAAATGAAAAGAAAACACCTGTAAATTTCTTGTTCAGTTCAAAGTCCTGTCGTTTGCTCATCATAATTGATTTTAGCACTTCTACCTGAAAGACACCCTTACAATGATAAATTTATGTAAGTTTATATGAGGTAATTTGGTGAAAGAATTGATTGCGTCCGCCACTATATAAGACATCCGAATAACTAAAAGATCACTTACAAATATTTTGTTGGGTTTTCTCACTGGAAACATTCTGGAATAAATTAGAAAAATATTCACAAACAAAGAATTTTTTCGGAAAAAATAGCAGGACCAACTTTGGAGGAAGACGCTTATTATTGGCGACATTTAAATAACGAGAGGAATTCAATCATAAAGAAATTGATCAAATGCATTAAATTTTGAAGAAAAAAAAACGATAACTTAATTATCGATTACTAAAATTAAAGTTTAACATATTTGTCTGTTCTGAGACTAAATTAATTTATTTATCCGATGTGTAATTGCTTGTCAGTTTCCGTTTTGTTCTAAATCTTCAAACAGAGAATGAACATTTAATATCGATCGGCGGCTTCTCAGTCGGGGTCCGCAGACATAGATCGCATGTCTTTCGGATTAGGTGACTGATAATAATATATAAATCAATGCAATGACAGACATTTATAGTTAAATATGACCCATATAGTCTAAAATATTCTTCTATCTATCGACAATAGCCCAGTCAAATAGTACTAAACCAGTAGTGACTGTTGTGATACCCACCTTACGGGTAATAATAAACTTTTCCATTTAATATAAAGACCAGGAGAATATGTCTCACGGCTGTTATGTGCGAGTCTTGCACTCATGGCAGTCGGACTGACGTATACTCACGCTCTTCAATTGTGGTATAGAGAATAGGTGTATATACAATTAGATTATAAAATATTGATAAAAGTGAAACAAATATGAGTATGTAAATTCGTTAGACATAAAACAGCCAATTAGTTTCGAGAAGTTAGCAGAGGAAGAAACGAAGAGAAAAAAGTGTGAAAAGGAACAAGTAAGAAAGAAATTAAAGTATACGTAGATTGCGATGTCACTGTTGGTTTTGTATAATAGAGTAGGCAAGTGATCAAGAGAGTTGGAGAACGTACAATATGATTGGTTATTAATGTTATATTTCTGCTATATTTAAAAAAAAAATGACGGCACACTGATATATAAAAATATAACAATATATCTTTATTCTCAGCGACAGATGGTTCGGTGTTAGAAGGAAAATGCACGCACGGGAATTCGATGTTCATTCTTCTCGGTCCCAAATTGTCAACCAAAAACAATATCCTTTTCGGTTATTGTTATTATATAAACCCTTAAAGTTACTGTAACCACACGCCAAGGACGTTTTAATCGGCAATTGTTGTTTCACTGGATTGACCTGACTTTGATAACACTTGTGTAAGCGTTTACCGAAAATTACCTTTCAAACATCACACTTTTAGCTTTTCTTTCTGACAATTGATCAAGTTTGTTGCTTCTTCACGCAGGTGCCTGTCAGGTTTATAATTTTTATTCAAATGACCTTTTGGTACATTTAATAATTATTTTATTGTTCTAACAGGTGAACACTTTTGTAAAATAATGATATTTCGGCATACACAGCTGAGATATACAACATTAAAACCTTATGAACTAAATCAAAAGGATTCTCATGAATAGATGTTCGCATAGTTTGTTGTGGCACTATTTTTTAGGTGCCACTATCATCGTAGTAACGCAAAAATTTTTGTTCAGTGATCAGGCTTGTCGCATAAGGGTTAGGCAATAGATTTCCCATCATCCCATGTTGACAACTCTCTCGTTCTTTTTATTTCTCGACTGACTGACATGCGATGAGCACGCATATTTTGGTGTCTCTGTTGGGAGAGGAAGGGGATATCTCCTTCCTCCCGCTCAAAGAATTAGGTAAGGTAGCCTAGGCTAGGATAAAAAAAAAATTGTAATTTAATATTTTTTGTTTTATTAATGTAATTGCAGGATCCGTTAACCGGCGTTGCCCGGTTGAAGCCTATCCCCCCCCCTCGCAAAAAGTAAACTATGGTTGTTGCTAGTGGCCACTGCTGTCCCTGAACAATTGTGGACACTGGCGGCCGTGACCGAAATGAAATAATTTGGCTTTCACTGGCGATTAGTGCTGATTTGGGGCGATAACCTGCAAGTACTGTTTGAATCTAAAAGAAGCAATTAATAGAATGCGTAAATCAGTATGAATTAATAAAATTACGATTAATGGTCCATTTAGAATAATAATAGAAAGTGAAAACAGAAGTTTTAGAAGCTAGGGATTCTCGCTGTATAGAGTGATCGAAATAAGTGGTAACAGTACTAGCTGTTTTCGTTTGTTCGATTAAATTCAGATTAATAATCAGATTATTTTTATTATTTCATGGGGGTTTAAATCTGTCAAACGTCATCCAACGTTTATGAATACAAACGGAAAAAATTTCGTCCTTTTGGTTTAAAAGTGTCGATTTATTGTCATTGAATTTTTATATAGCCAGGGCTTCAATTTTACAAACGGTGCAGAATTTAAAATGGAAAACACTAGGCTCTTATAAAGCATACAAGCCTGGTGACAAATTCTGCACAGTTTGTAGATTTGAAGCCACGGCTGTATAAAAATCCAATGACAATAATTCGACACTTTTGAACCGAAAGGACGAAATTTTTTCCGTTTGTATTCATAAACTTTGGGTGAAATTTGACAGATTTAAACCCCCATAAAATAATAAAAATAATCTGATTATTAATTTGATTTTAATCATTTATAATTAATAATTAAATAACTATTATTATTATTATTTTAATTATTTTATTAGTATTATTACTATTGCTATTATTATCATTATTATAACTATTATTATTTATTTATTTATTAAAGTATCACAAAGATTAATATCATTACTATTATTGGCGTTATTTATTTTTACTATGTTAAACATTACAATAAATAAATAATTTATCCCTAAAATAATTAGAAGTTATCTCCTTTTGATTAATAAAAGTTATTTTTTCTATTTCATTTTTCAAAATTTTCAGTTGTCTCCCTTTGCATTTAATATAACTTTAAATTTTAAACTTAGCGTTCAATGATAAAGATTTATTAACCGTGCATTAGAACAGCGTTTTTAAATTAATACAAACTCTAAATAATTATTTCACCCATTCAACCATTCGGAGACATGATATAACAACATGCCAAAAGATAGATTGATTGCACTTAAAACAAATTTTATAATGGAGCTAAATAAGGTATATATTTTTTTATTTTTATTATTATTTTTTCTCTTAATGTTATTCCTAATTTTCTATTTTATTTATCAACATAAAATTGATAACTTTGTTTCTTTATTTTGTTTTAAAATATTTCCAGGAATATCTGCCTTACTTACGACAAAAAGGCTAGTTTTATTTTGGTATCTTTAACTTCTCCCCCTCTCCGTCAATTTTTGCTGGTGAGGAGACTATGTTTAAAGGACAAAACCTTTGTCAAATTATTGTCAATACTTATAGTGAATTTCATATAAATAAAATGAACATCGTTTCCGAAACGATTGTACACTAGAGTTGATTTTGTTTGTTTTTCCTTTTGAAACTGATTTTTAATTCACAATTATGAATCGTTTTACCCATATATATATATATATATATATATATATATATATATATATATATATATATATATATATATATATATATATAAATATATAAAACAATAGATATATGTGTGTGTAAATATTTAATAGGTAAACTCTTAAACTACTGATCGCATAACACTGAAATTAACAGGAAATAGGGTACTTGTGCATTTAACGAACCAGACGTAACTCAGCATTTGCTCGGCTTTGTCCGGCGCATGACGTCAACAGCCGGATAAAACCGAGCGTTGGCGACAAAATAAAAACAACGCTACAACAAAATAACTGTACAATGAAATTGTAAAATGTAGAAACATAAAAAAAATTAAATAAGTAAAAAGCAAAAACCTACCGTTCATTTATGTTTTTTTTTATTATTATTGTTTGAAATTGTTTTCTGTTCTCAAAATAAATGCATATAAAACAAGTTTTTTTTTGTTAAATAATAGGAAACTTTTTTTTGTCTGAACTGTTTTTTTAGTTTTTTTTTTTTTTTCAATTTTTAACATAAAAAATATTGTCTATGTCTTAAACATGTAAAAGTTAATATTTTTTTTTTTGCAACTCTTTATGTCAAATAAATGGAAAAGCCTAAAAAAGGGCAATAAAAAGCATTGGGGGGGGCAGGAACAAGGATTATTTGTACATTTTTTTTTCGCCAGAAACAAGGACTTTTTTTTGTTTGTTTTTTTTTTTTTTGTCAGAAACAAGGATTTTTTTTTTATTCATGAGTGGAAGGAGGGTTTCGGCGTTCCTATTTGGTACAGTGACCAAGAAACCCTCCTTTTCGGCGGAGTCGTATCCACCGAAGACCCAGACCACCGCCACCGGTGTCAGAAGTCTGCCGACGTTGTGTTTTCTGCGGTTAAAAACGGACTCGTCGATTTCTACCGTATGGCCTGGGCCTCCAATCTGCCGGGGATTCCTAAGAAAATAGTCCCTGCTTATATCACGCAGGAAAATTTTCCAATACACAATTGTGTGGCGAGAACATAACCCACATCCGCGATGGAGATTTTTTGTAGATGCCATCTCGAACGCCCATAAGTATATTATTTTTATTATACACGCGATGGTTAGTCGGGATTTTGAGAAGGTCCCAATCCTAATGGTGGTCCATCGACGACATGTTACACTTCTATACCTCCAACCGTAACCGTCGGAAAGGCTTGTTCTCTTTGCAAGTACACAATCCTGGCCAAAATGTAAACACCTTTTCTCTTCTGCCAACAATTTCCGTTGCTGGCAAAAGTTTAGTGCAGCCTCTGGGGTCTGGAGCTGGTCCGCAAGGTTTGTAATATTCATTATTATTTCGTCAGTTATCTTTTAAAACATTTTTTTAACTCTCTTCAAATAAGCGTTTTTTGAGTTGTGACACTCTTCCAATTGATAGCGAAATTCTCGTCTGCTTAATCGGCAATGCTCGGTTATATCCGGCTGTTGACGTCATGCGCCGGACAAAGCCGAACAAATGCTGAGTTACGTCTGGTTCGTTAAATGCACAAGTACCGGAAATAGTAATCATACATTAAGGATGGTTTATAACGAGTAAAATCTTTGAGTCGATGAATAACGCGTACAAAAACATATCGGCAAGTTGAAATGCGAAATGTTCATTTCAACAAGTTTTACTTCTTTCTGCGCATACTCACATCAAATTTATTTGTTCAAATGTGTTAATATTTAGAGTTTAACCTGTTTCTCTCAAAGTTTTTGATTTCGATTCTAGCTGATTGCATCAAGTCATTAAAAAAAAAAATTTTTTTTGCCATCACGTCTTTATATTAATAAATGCGAATATCTGCATGATTTTAAGTGTATTTAAATGTATTATATGGCAGGCGGAATCAAAGTATTTATTTACATGCTTGGAAAGTAAAACATTTCTTTTTACTTTCTTACAGTTTTGTAAGACGAAACATATTTTTTGAAAATTACTTTTTGCCGCAAATCCCTCACGAACGAAGACAAAATTCAATGAAAAATATCCATACTTTTCTTAAGTAAATCTTCCACGAAAGGGAAAAAATTCTAAGTACAGTTTTGATAGAAAAGCTTACTTGGGCTAATGTCAAGTTCTTGCGTTTCGTTTCTTCTTTCTTCGTTTTTTCCCCGAGTAATACGTAAATATTGCTCGAGATTCTGAAATCGGGACTCTTTGTAGTCTAGCCTAACTCTAATAATGTTATTTTTCTTTAAAGTAAATTATTACTCTTGTTCCCTTTAGATAAGTTCCTTTCTCTAAATAGCGTTTCCTTTACTTTAAATAACTTCTCTCTTTTTCTATAAATAATTTCTCCTTTTCTTTTTCGTAAAGAAATAAGAAGACATCTTTATATATCTTTTCTTTTTATTCATTCATCGATTAAGTAAACAAATATTAATTTCAAACCAAAATTCTACAGTTTTCGAATGCGTGTGTTGTGTTTTTATAGAAAGTTTCCTTTACACATTTACTGAATTCAAATATTTTAAAGTAAATTATGGCAACACAAAATAGAAGTTTATTTTAATGCAAAATAAAAATTTTCGTAACTGATAAAATATAAATGATCAGTAAATTTTGTGAAAACAAATATTAATTTCAATGACATTTTTTAAATAATTTATCTCTCTGATTAAAATACAACATTTTCGGTATTTCTTTACATTAACTGCAACTAACAGTTCACATTCAAAATATCGACTTTATATGTTTTCGGGTATGCTGGCAACAAATATTACAGTTAAATTTAGGCCTGATAAGTAGTTTACCGGATATGAAAACATTTGCTATCTAACGTAAAAGCTAATGTAATCCCTAGCAGCCACTTTTTCGCAACCGAGGAATTAGTAATGTGCATGCGTAACAGCTTTCCGAATAAACATCCCCAAACTTCCCCATGTTAAGAACGGCTTTCGGAATAACCCCTCCTCAACTTCCCCATGTTAAGAATGCCTTTCGGAATAAACATCCCCAACCTCTCCATGCTAAGCACGGCTTTCGGAATAAACACCCCCAACCTCCCTATGCTAAGAACAGCTTTCAAATAAACACCCTATTTTTGGACATTTTAAGGGGGGGGAGGTGAAAAATATTTGCTTTGTCATCTGCTTCAGTTACACGCATGCGCATTACTAACTACTCGGTTGTGAAAAAAAA
Source organism: Euprymna scolopes (assembly GCF_053919585.1). Lineage (NCBI taxonomy): Eukaryota > Metazoa > Mollusca > Cephalopoda > Sepiida > Sepiolidae > Euprymna > Euprymna scolopes. Next base: position 79,807,571 of record NC_136493.1, on the reverse strand, counting down.
TGGCTGCCAGGGATTACATTAGCTTTTGCGTTAGATATCATATGTTTTCATATCTGGTAAACGACTTATGTTGCATAGGGATGGGGTCTTTTTAAGATGACGGGTACATATATACGATGGTGATGAGAGAGAGATAGAAGACATTTATACAGTTCTGTGATGTTTCTTCTTAACACATATAGCGAGGAGAGTGTGATCAGTTCTTTTAACACAGGAGGGGAAGAATCATTACTATGACAGAGAGACACATTACTTAGGATGGGGTTTATACAAAGTTCATTAATACCGATGAGGGGGCACAAAGTTCATATTAAGGATGTTTCACATTACCTTTTGCTGTAGAAAGACGACACGACACAGTTTTACAAAAACATTGATGATGACTTCTTTATTATCACATCGACCAGTCGAAGGATGATGACGTCAAGGAATTCAAAGTCGTTTTTACATATTTAATGTTCTACCCCTTCGCCTCACAGTGGGACCCTCCTCGTGTCAGCTCTGTCCGGCTAACTGTGCTAATTTCGATCCGGACTCGACTCCCTGTCTCCAACTCTAGCTCCTATATTGAGAATTCATTTTTGCTATGACGTCATGTATGGCTTCAAAACGTGATCGATTCACGTGGCCTAAACATACGTGGTTCGGCACATGTTCCCAAACCATTTCTGCAGACAGAGAATTCTCAGTAACCTATTTTTCAACCGAACCTATTTTCAATATATTTGTAAATTGTATTGTTCATCATTTTTCAAGCTGACCTTATTTTAATTCAGTTTTCATAAAAAGAATTGAACAATTAAATTTTTTTTGCAAACAAACATTTCTAAACTATTTCATATGAAATTGAACAATGCGAAATCCTAACATTCCATTTTCTTAATCTATTTCTGAACCTTGCTTACAATGTTCGAATCTCGGTCTATCCTAATCTCATTTTCCACTTATCTAAAATTCTTCTTACTTACAAGAAAATTAGCGCAAATTTAACTGTGATATTCGTTGTCAGTATACTCGAAAACTTGACGTTTACAATCCAAAAAACCGCCACGCGTTTACACATATGACGTGTTTATATATATATATATATATATATATATATATATATATATATATATATATATATATATATATATGACGATGCCATCAGCTAGAATCGAAATCAAAACATATAGCTCACAAGCTTTATCCGTTACCGTCTGAACCACGCCCATATTCATATAAAAAGTTTAAAAAAATAACGTTGTTAAACTTATAAATGTATATTTACGCATGCGTAAGGAAACCACTTCAAATCGATTTACGCTTGCCAAGATGCAATTTGTTTTAATTTTGACCCACTTAGCAGCTATTTCTTCCGGCTAAAAATTAAATTGAACTTGTTCTCCAGGTTTAAAGCTTCTATATGTTAAGTGTTATGTCTGTAGACCAAAAATTGACAGAGGAGTTTGGTAGAGATCGTTCCACACGCAGACAAATAAAGTTAAATATATAGATAGATATTTAATTAAAAGCAATAAAAATGTATAACTATGAACTTTCTCGCACATGTCTATAACAATACCATGTGCCAAATATTATTCCTCCTCCCTTCGTCTTTCATTGTATGTTCTAATCTCTCACCATCTTGTAATGTTACTAATGCAAAGGACTTTATTACATTCTTCCTTCTTTCTACATTTAAAATATAATTTTTTTAATTTTCTTCTAGTTGGGATGGAGCATCCTGCTGGATTCCAAATATTCACCTACTATCCCAGATATCTTTTTAGAATTCTAACCTTCCCTTAAAGGGCAATTATTTGTATCAATCTCTTGCACTTGGTTCACCGGGTATATTTGCCAGGTAGTTTTTGAAATTCTGTTAAATGAGTCTAGTTGCTCCTATAATTACTAGAATAATAGAGATCTTCCTAAGAATCCAGTTTCTTTTTCATGTCATACATAGGATCTTGGTATTTCATTTATATTTCCCCCCCCCATCTCTCTTTAACCCATACGGCATAATCACGTTAACCACTGGATCACCGAAGGTAAGCAATGTTGAACCTGGTCTCTACTAAGTGGGTGACCATTTGGAACTTCCAGGTGCTGTATGAGCTCTCCGCTTATCTCGGCATTGTTTCCAGTCGTCCTGGACTTTTCCTAGCCACTGGACTCAAATAGTGCCGATTTAGGAGAGGTATGGTTGGGATTGCGCAACCCTTGCCTCACATGTGCAGCTGCCCCTACAAGGGGTATCCTTTCTCTTCCGAGACTGAACGGAGGCATCGTATCATATATTTCTTTAACCCAGCGTCATCGGATACATTCAGAGAAAAGGCGTTTTAATACTATTTTCGTAATGAACAGAAAATGGCGGCACAAGGCATTTGAAAGGAAACGAATTAAAGTTGTGTATTGAATCATAAAAATAATTTATTTAAAAAAAATAGTTTCGTTTCTATTTAACTGAATCCATTTTTATTACTATTCCCTCCTTTTGTCAGTAAAGATCCCTATTGCTACATGTTTCAACCCTTCATTCACCCATAACAGAATTGATGCAAAGGATCCTAATATATTATTCCTTCTGTCATCCTAAGAATCCAGTTTTTAATTCATGTCATACATAAATTACATTGGTATTTCGTTATCTTTTCCTTCTTAGCTCTGTTTAACCCATCATCATTTCCGACACTATTTCGTTTCATTTTACTTCATTCGAAGTTCTTACAATTCGAGGTGTCCCCTTTCTGGGGTTAACACCAGATTTATGTATATGAAATACATAGATATTCGAATATTCATTTAAAGTTCTCCTTTACATCTCAAGTTAGTAAAGAAGTTGAGAACATCATTTTTCTTTCCCCAATTGACCATTTAAGTGTTTTATGGTATATTTTTCTTGTAGCCTTTTGATCTTACCGGATTTCAGGACAAGAATTCATCTAGTCTGATGGAGTCTCCATGTCGGTTTCCATGTGCCGTGGCAAATAAAACTGTAAGAACATATGGTCATTGTTAAAGTGAGTTAATAAATGTTCGCAACTGGTCGCCGACATGATAATATGTTTGCATACATATGAAGACAGAAGATAAGTATTAATCTAATATATAACAGATTATATGTCTGTCTGTCTGTCTATCTGTCTGTCTCCATATTTTCAAACCCTATCTCCTCCGAAACAAAAAGTCGCAGAGCGGCGCTAGGGGCCTCAAATTATTGGATTTTTTACGAGCCGTTCTTTTATGGGTCTTTGACCTGTTAAAATAGTTTAAAAGCGGTCAAAAATGGATAAAAATTGAAATAAATCGTTATACATTTTGTACATTAATCTTAATTTATTATATATTTTTAATCAGTTAATGTTCGTGTCACGTTGGTACAATGGTAACGTCACCAGTTTTGAATGCTATAGTTTAGGTTTCGCTTCTAGCTGATGACACACAAGTACTTTTCTTTTACTTTTGAAATCACGACTCTATAATAATATATATGAAATCTGGACAAATCAAAATATCATATTTAAGCGTATTTTACACACGGGCAAAGCCGAGTACCCTCGCCGCTAATACAAGATACTTACCTGAGCTGTGACCAGATCATAATAAGCTCCCTGTAAGACCATCAACTCATTGTGTGTACCTTTCTCTACGATTTCACCGTTTTTCATGACAATGATCATATCGGCAGATTTAATGGTGGACAGTCGGTGGACAATCACAATGGTCGTACGTCCTTGGCTGGCCTGGGGAAAATAAATTTACAGTCACAATTAACAGATCAAATATTGAAATAAGTGGATGCTTTGTTTATGCATGCTATTATGCTATGCACTAAAATGGAATTTTCCGTTCGAGTAAACTTCTGTGTTTTTTCTTGTATTACTGTGTTCTTGGGCTACGAAGACAACTTTTTAGTTATATAAATAAAGAAATCAATATAAAACGAAACTTAATTTATAAATAATAAGGTTAATAGCCGGATGTTAAATAATACCTAACTTTATTTTTTAAAGTATAACTTAATTTTTACAATTTATTAGAAATCTTATAAAATTTTCTGCATGTAATATTGAAGAATTTATGGAGAAAAACGGACACGATAATGATAACGCTCGAAGGTTCGATCGTGTGTAACGTTTAGTATTTAAAAATATTTTATAAATCAAAACTATGAAAAAAAAATCGGCATTTGCTCTAATCTAAGCAATTAATGAAAGAAGTATTAACCTATTAATATAAAAATGCGATAGGTTATTTCTATAACTAGCAGGACTCGTGGAAATGTTACGGGATGAGAAATATATTTAACCAACAATAATGTTTGATGAAGCTGATATTTTTCTGGACAAAAATTAGTTTTTTGAACAGAAAAGCCAATAACACACAACAAATACGAGTTTATTAACATTTCTATGAAAATAGTGTCCATTGTATTTTAAATATAGAACTGACTCAGATGAGATACATTAATAAATACTAATAAATACTCAGAAAGTAATATTGTGCTACATACTTCAATACAAATAATAAAATCACACTGTAAGAGATGATTTGAAATTTACGTCTTTCAGTCCAGCACCTCTTGGGAGACAATGTTCTTTTTTCCTGTTTTTTTTTTAATGTTCACTTTTTTACGTAACGTTTCGCTGACTTCTTTCTTCGGTGAAGAGCAACTGCGCGTTTAAATTGCAACAAGTTTCTTTCTCACACCATCACAATAATGATCATATATTACTATTATTATATTTGAAAACACGGCTACATCAAAGGGAGGTCACTCTCATATTCCTGTCCAGAGTTAACAGATTGACCTTTTAAAAGCCAAATTTCGCAAAACAGTTTGGCCTTAAAAAATTGTATTTAGCCTTTTTTTTTTTCAAAACGTAACGTACGAACTAAGGAAGTCACATGCAGAATATCATATAGATGAAAATATTGAAAAACCAAATTATGCTATGAGATATTTTATGAAATGATTAAAGTCATTTTTGTTTCTACAAAATATTTTCAAAGATGTGACTAAACTCTGTTTAAAATTCGCGCCATGCACACATCACTTCAGATGAGAACAAATGGCAATAACACATGACGTACTTTTCTCTCTTCATGAGGGGCTGACCCTTCCGGATTAATACCATCAAAAACCTAACGATAAAAATTTAAAAAAAGCAACAAAAAGTCTTATTTGAAAAATGTGTCTTACACCGAAAGTTTCAGAAAAAAAATGATTTCAGTCATCTAATAAAATATTTCATTACATTTTTTGTTTTTCTAAAATTTTCAAATCAACCTTATAAAATAATATTTTCAAATTAATCTTATGAAATAATGTTTAAAATTAACCTGATAAAATATTGTCAAATTAACCTTATAACATAATATTTTCCAATTAAACTTATGAAATAATGTTTTCTAATTAACCTTATGAAATAATCTTTTCAAATTAACCTTATGAAATAATATTTTCAAATTAATCTTATGAAATAATATTTTCAAATTAATCTTATGAAATAATATTTTCAAATTAGCCTTAATTATAAAAGAACAAGCAGTATGTTATATTGATGCAAACCTATGGCATTTATTAAACGGTAAAAGCATAAAATGTTTTCTCCTCTTTATTTCTCTATCTTCATGAATATCTGTAATCATTGAGATTTTTTCCTTATTTTGATTTTTCGTACTACTGCTCTTATCTTAAGTGTCATTTTCATAAAGTTTCAGTCAATGGTACTGTTACATAGCGTAGACGCGCGTATGGCAGCAGCAGTAGCTGTATGTATATGACTGAGCTATGTGCGAGATGACGTAACGGCGAGGAAGAAGGAAAGAAAACGATTATAAAAAGAAAAAAATGTGGACCTTTGCAGTTACAAACGGACAGAAAAGGAGCTCGTATGATTTAGATTATTTGGGCTTCTGTTCTGCCCATGAGCGGCATATTCACAACGTTTAGGTCGATGTAACCTTCGGCCTTCTTCAAGTGTATCTTGTCGAACTCGAAAATCTTTTTGTTGAACTCGGGAATCTGCACGGAATTTAAACGGGACCATTTATTTAATTCAAGAGAGTCGCATGCTCCCCTTCCGTCAGTCATGACTAGATAGAAGTCCTAAGTAATTTGCAATTGTATTTTTAGTCGCCCACACAAGATTGAACCTTCAACCTTTAGAAGAAACTTTTTACAACTGAATTTTCGAAATACACTATCCACTGCGCCACGGATCGTTGTGAAAAATTACACTCCAGATGAGAACAATCGTCCGAAGACTCTAAATGATACGAATAACAAACCCTCGTCTCAAAACAAATAACAATTATGCTTGTCTCATACTATTTCTCTTGAATAAACAAATCACAAGAAAGCGACAAATGTAAATCCCAGAAAAATATTTTGTACTTAGTGAAATTATTTTACTCGTCAATTTTACAATATTTGAATTAAAAAAAAAAACAGCGTGATTTAATTGGGTTATCCAATGAAAACGAATTGTGAATATTTGTAAGTGTCTATTATGGAAAGAAATACTCGATCTGTGATCGATGAAGTCGATAGAAATTTCGTTTTTAATATATAAAATCAGACCGAAATGTTCATAGTTCACTGGTTAGGTAAAATCAAATATCTGTTTGTTAAATGCATTGCTATTATGTTTAACTTCGAAATTCCGACCGATTTATTTTGACATATTAGATTACTATTGCTATGCATCCGTGGACTGTAAGAGTTCTTTTAAGAGTTATTTTTAAAGTATTCTTTTAAGGGGGCGGCGTAATTCGGAAATTTTATCTCAATAAGGTAATTTGATAGAGTAACTTATTGCTACTTTATTAATTTAGCAAAAAAAAAAAAAAAAAAAAAAATTTAAAAAGATCATGATACAATCCTTGTATTGATTTTTATATTTACCACCGTCCCAACCAAAGCCAAGTCAATAGCACAAGAGAACGGTAACTGTACCTTGTCCAATGCATCTTGAACGACAGCTTCACTTTCGGAATCCAACGCGGATGTTGCTTCATCCAGCAACAGAAATTTCGGATCTTTCACAAGTGCACGGGCGATGGCAATTCTTTGTTTCTGGCCGCCACTCAGCTGTGCCCCTCTTTCGCCAACAAGAGTATCGTATTTCTTTAAGATAAAAATCAGGCATTAAAATAAGGTAAATACAACGAACGTGTTTGCAGTCACAACTAAAGAACAGGTGGTCGAAAGTATGTTTCCAACTATCAAAAGGTAACACCAATAGAAGAAAAAGTAATATTGTAATACACAACACGTCTTCGATCCAGTTTATACAATGTAAACAATAAGAACACGAAAAGTAACAGAAGTCATACGACAATCCTGATACCTGATTGATATGTTTTCGTCAAATTTGCTTAATCGTCACAATCTTTGTAAAAATTGGCAAAAATATTGCAAAGCAAAAATTTTATTGCTGTGTGTTTGATTGTTTTGATTTACGGGTTATTCAATGGCGAATCCAGTCACTGTGGTAAAAGTTTCTTGTGCTTCAAGTTCTTTACATATCGTAATGTTTATTACACTGTTTTGGTTTTTTTTTGGCAGAACATGATTGAGTTTTGCAAAAGGAAAGGAAAAAAATAATAATATCAATGCGTGTTGCATTTTAAGTCAGGAGCTGGTATCTATAGACAGCCTGAACCGGTGGCACCAGGTCAACGAAACTGAATAAACTGAACGGAGTGCATGTTCTTTTTTTATTACTAATACTGTTACATGAAAGGGCTTTCCCCTTCTTATGTAAGTAAGAAGACATACTAGATAAGTGAAAATGATATTAGGAAAAGGCTAGAATCGAACCCTGTAGGCGTTAAAGATAATGGAAATTGGAATCTTAGGATTTCAGTCCATTATTAATTCTATTAGAATAGCTAAATATTACTAATGTTGGAAAAAGAGTCGATTGTCCAGTCTTTTAGAAATATGGATATTAAATATGTCCATTAAATGAATGCACAATGCGAGTTAAAATACAGGGTGTCCGTAAAGTTACTATACAGTCTTATTGTTTTATTGTATTATATTTGTATTAATAGTTAATATTTATTTTTTTACAGGTTTATTTAATCAAGCATGCCACGCAAGCTAACTTTGGAAGAGCGCAAATTTATTTTGAAGCGATATTGGAAAACAGAAAACGCACAGGATGTAATTCGTGACTGTATAGTAACTTTACGGACACCCTGTATATTGTTAAAAAATAGGTTTGATGTTAAACAATTGAGGATTCTTTGTTTGCCAAAAGTCTGTTGGACGGACATGTGTAGAAAACGTGGTATAATCAAGTTGGTCAACAGTACACATCTGACGTCATAAACAAAGGAGATTTCTCGGTATATTGAATCTGTGGGTTCGAAGTTAGAAGTTGATGTCAGTTAGATGGAATCAGGAAAGATCGAGAAGCGAAGGGAGGAAAGCAGACCATGTAGATCCAAGTTTGAATTCCTGACATCACCAATCGGCCGGTTGAATAATAAAGGAACCATGTTTGTAACTGTTTGTCTCGTGTCGTCATTCCTCACAATCAAAAAGGTAAATGTGTTTTTAACATCATCTTGTAACGAACTCTAATATGTGTTATAAGAACTGTTGCATCACATCTCACAGTCCGTATAAATATAAAGTCCCCAAGAATCATCGGAGTCTGTTATAAATGTCTCTCTCATTATCATCGTCATCTGCTCTGAGTCCTCGTTATCATCTCCGTTAATATGTTTCCAATATGACCCCACCTACCCGCTACACAACAATATTTGTTCTTCAAGTGTTTCATTATTACTTTCCTGAAAATTAATAATCTGAACCCAAAACACGTGCTTTAGATTGACATGTTACTATTTTTACATAGGAATTTCGTACCACACTGTACATTTAAAATTTTTTTTTCTTTCGCGTACTCAGTTACGAAAATAAATTTATTTCTTCTTAGAAATACGATGTAGTTTGCGTGAAGCATTGTGCGTAGTGTGTAAAATGCTGATTTTTTTTAAAATAAAAAGTAATACCTATGTAATTTGATTGAAAGCACAGTTTGATACGAGACAACGGTTGGAGTTAGCTGAAGATATAAGTTCTTAAAATTTGTTGCTACCCGACACGGACTTCTATTATTGTACAAAATGGAATAATCTATTCTATATTTTTTCCACTCGATGATACAACATATTATATCTAATTATTTTGAGTTCTATAACACTCTTCTGTATTTCGTTGAAATTCAAAGACACTAAAACCATTCGAATTAGTAATTTATTCTTTATTATTACGACGATCAACGTTTCGACACTTAAATATCTTAACCTTCTTCAGACAATTATCTTATTCGCTAACACGGGCGTTGTTACCTTTGGAAGCTTCATAATGAAGGCATGAGCATTAGCGCTTTTAGCTGCCCTCTGGATGTCCTCCGTGGTGGCCTGTGCAAAACCATAACGAATGTTTTCCCCAATAGTGGTTGAAAATAAAACAGGTTCTTGACTGACAACGCCGAAGGATGTTCGTAACAAACGGACGTTAAAATCTTTGATGTCGTTACCATCGATGAAAATCTAAAAGACAAAAGAAATATTTCAAAAAATAAGACAATGGCTTTAAAATAATGTTAAAGAATTGCAAAAGAGACTTGCAAATACAAAACTATACTTAACGAAACAGATCACGTTAGATCAGGTCGAAGAGAACATTTTTTTTTAAATAGTTAAGATCATGTAGTTGGTTAGATGAAGCTAAAGTGCAGGTTGTCAGATGCGACACACTTTCCCATGGCCATTTGAATTATACGTCATTCATAAACATTCAACTGATAACATGACTGATACCAACCATGAAATTACGATGCCGTTAACACGTAGAAAAAAATGTAACAGACTGATATTTTCATAGAGTGTTTTCCACTCCGATGTGCAAACTTTGAGTGATCCATGATTTATGACTATGAAATAAATTACCACAGTCAGAATTTCGAACGAAAATACACTAGTTTTATTACTAAATTGTTCACGACGTTTAAACGGGAGCGGGAGCTTTGGATTTTAGTTTTCAAGCTAACCCATCACTTACTCCCGATAACACCCGTGAATAAGTAGTTCTAGTTTTTCTCAGAAGTTTCGTATCTCCAGCAGAGAGGTATTCAATTGTCAAATAGCCGGCTAGTTTAGGTTTATTTTCATAAGTCCCACCGGGTCATAACTAGTCTGATTGACCTCACCAGTGGAATGTAGGACATGATATAAATTTTATTTAAAAAGAGACAAGGGTAATCGAATTCGAATATCTACTTGTGAAACTCCCTGGCAAAGTTACAACTCCTTATTCAGCAGGCTTTAACGAGGGCGATTACCAGGAATAAATGGTGTGTCAGCTTGAAAACTAAGATCAGAAGCGTCACTGTCAAATACGATCAATGTTTATCATTAGATAAGGCCAAGGCGAAGAGTATTTGGAAGAAAACTAACCCAGGCGATGACTGTAAGGGTCCTGTAAGCACAAATCTAGCTAACCGATGCGAGTTTACGAATTCCAAGTAGTTAAGACCAGCTCGGTTATCGTGAGACTTAACCAACCCCACATCAATCAGCAGTGTATATTCCGAAGCCAACTCTTAGAGCGTTGGGAGACGACGTCTAATTAATATTTTAGAGGCTGCTTTGGTGTGCACTTTCGTCTGCCCAGATGATGTGTCAGTTAGCCATCAATATATACATGCCGAGTCCGTTCGTAAATGAATGGTTTTGACTTTTCACTGCAATGCAAGGTTAACACCTTACAGTGCAGAATCAAGCTCAGTCAAGTTTATATACTTGTCCTTATGCACCGATCGGAGCCAGATTGCGTCTTCCACAACAGAATCATTGTTTTCCACAGCTATGCTGGTGGTAACGGAACGGGCGTTTACCCATACTGTAACATCTTTTCCACACATACACCAGTAAGTAAATCGTTCTGAGCTACTCTCAAACAATGTCTTCGATCATTCATATCAGAAGAAGGTCTTGTACTTTGTCATCTTATCCAGTTGTCACAGTGTTTGTGTGGTGTAAATGAAGAAAAAGAGAAACAAGAACGACCGACCGCGTTTTTGTGTAGCTTACCTCGTGTTCATAATGAAGAAGAAAGAAACAAAAATGGCTGCCCTGTTTCTTTATATGCCTACAGGGTGACCACGAGGTATGCAAATGAGATGCTCCTGATTGGAAATAAAAGAGGAGTGATTTGGGGAAGGAGGGCATTCTGAAGTTTGATTGCGAGCAGAGAAGGTGTATTTGAAGAAGAGAGAAGCTAAAGTTGCAGAAGTTCGTTTTGGAGTGGAGAGAAGACGCGTCAAGTGGGAACGGGAAGGTGAAAGTTCGGACAGCAGTGTCACGCAAGCGACAAGCTATTTCGGCATATCAAGCAATTAACATGGCTGAGTGGAGACTGAGCACTCAGATGTTGAGACCCTTTACTGGGGAGGGCGACCTGATTAAGTGGCTGGAGAAATTAAAAATGGTGGCGAAGCTGCAAAAGATAGAAGATGTGGTCATCCTGCTGCCGCTATACTTAGAGGGGGAAGCCCTCACGATTTACCAGCAGATGCGAGATGAAGACAAGGAAGACCTTGCCTTAGTGGAGCAAAGGCTGAAATTGGCCTTCGCGGAGGGCCCATTTGAAGCACTTGGCAAGCTGTCAAGTTTGAGGTGGACCGGCGAGTCCGTTGACGTCTTTGCGGCAGAGATCAGGAGACTGGCAGGGTTGGCTGGTTACGTGGGGAGGAGCCTGGAGATGACGGTAAAGCTGTACCTAGTGAACAGCTTCCCAGAGGAAATCTCTGCGAACATGCAGAGAATCACGGGGATCCATTCTATGGAAGTGGACGATCTCTTGGTCCACGCCAGAGTCCTAGTGAAAAATGTTAAAAGCCCAATCGTGGCTGCAGCTGTGAGTGGAAATATGTGCATGAGGCCTCACTTGAATGAGAGGCAGCCGGCAAGGCGACAGGAGGGGAGACCTGCCATCAAGTGTTTCCGGTGCCAGGGTCCTCATCTGATCAAGGACTGCAAAGAGCCGAGACCGGGGATCACGTGCTACCGATGTGGACAAGTGGGGCATATTAGCCGCTATTTTGTTGCTGCACGGGACCAGGGAAACGAGTGAAGGGGAGCTATTGCGCCAGTGGTTACCCCTTCTGTGTGGAAATGGCGCATGATGGAACATTGCCTCAGTTACCGGTGGTAGTCAATGGGAAGAGAGCCATAGCCCTTGTCGACACAGGCTGCACTACAACGCTGTTAGCAAGGAATGTCGCGAGGTCATGGAGCGGAACCAGGATTATTAGGACCGTGGATGGCAGGGATGTGAAATGCCTAGGAGAGACGACAGCGGAAGTAATGGTGCAAGGGGTGCCCATTGAACTGCAAGCCCTAGTGTTGAATCATCTGGTTGGTGGTGTCGACGTGATTATAGGTATGAGTGCAATAAACCGACTGGGGGGCGCTACGTTAAGAGGGGGCCAAGTGACGTTTGGACGTCTTAGCGCAGTGGGGATGGCAGGAGTGGAAGGTGATAGAACTGTCAGAACCCCAAAACCGGAGGTTTGCTGCATTGAGGACAAAGATTTCCTGGCGAAGTTTGATGGCGTGAGGTGGACGGTGGAATGGAAATGGATCTCCGGGCCCCCAGAACTACAGAATAAGGTGGGCTGCTACGAAAACACCCTGCGAGGAGAAATAAGAAAAGGATTCGAGGAAGAAGTGGAGAGGTGGATAAAAGAAGGAATTCTGAAACCGTGGACAGGGGAAGAAAAAGGAGTGTTGCCACTACTGGCGGTTGTTCAGCCTACCAAAAACAAGATTAGGCCCATGCTGGATTTTAGGGAATTGAACAGACACGTAGCCTGCCACACTGGAACGGGGATCGACGTATGTGAGGATGTCATGAGGAAATGGAGAAGAATGGGGCGTGCCACTAAGATTGTCGATCTGAAATCAGCATATCTGCAGATCCATGTAGATGAAAAACTCTGGCAGTACCAACTGGTCCGGTACAAGGGGCGGGTGTATTGTCTGACGAGGTTAGGCTTTGGGCTGAGTTCAGCCCCCAAAATTATGACTGCCGTACTGAAGACAGTGCTGAGCAAAGACTGTACAGTGGAGGAGGCCACTAGCTCGTACATTGACGACATCCTGGTGGAGGAGGCAGAGGTGACAGCAGAGAAAGTAAGAAGCCATGTCGAGAAGTATGGGTTAACCGCAAAACCGGCGGAGGCCCTAGATGGAGGAGCGGTGCTGGGGTTGAAACTAAGGCGAGATGGAAAAGACAGCCTTGTCTTCGAACGAAGGAATGCAATACCCGAAGTCGGATCTGAGCTGACGAGGCGAGAACTCTTCTCAGTCTGCGGGAGGCTGGTCGGGCACTATCCTATCGCTGGCTGGCTCAGGATAGCATGCAGCTTCATTAAACGACAAACAGGCACTGATGACTGGGAAGGCCGTGTGACGAAGGAGGTCACGAACATGCTGCAAGAAGTCATTGCGAGAGTGAGGAATGAGGACCCAGTGAAAGGGAAATGGTATGTCAGCGGCGAAGACGCGGGTGTGGTTTGGTGCGATGCCAGTAACCTGGCGTTGGGCGTCGTACTAGAGATAGGAGGTGTAACTGTGGAGGATGCGGCGTGGCTAAGAAAAAACAACGACTTCTCCCATATCAACGTAGCAGAACTAGATGCCGCTATAAAAGGAATCAATCTGGCCCTGAAATGGGGATTGAAAATAATTGAAGTCAAAACCGATTCGGCAACGGTAACGTCGTGGATTCGGTCGGCAATAACTGGCGATAAGAGAGTTAAGACAAGGGGTGCTGCGGAAATGCTGATCAAGCGCAGACTCGGAGCACTCACCGACCTGATAGCGGAATTCCAGTTGAGAGTATCTGTTGTGTTGGTCCCGTCAGAAAAAAACAAGGCGGATTCGATGACACGCGTGAAGAAGGCCTGGCTGCAGGAGGGAAAGGAGGTCTCCTCGGTATGCTGTGCAGGGGAAGAAGTCAAAGAGTCACACGAAATGCACCACTTTGGTCGAGAACGAACGTTATTCCTAGCCAGAGAGGTTTACCCGGAGACTACCGAGGAGGAGGTTAGGGAGGTGGTGGAGAACTGTCGAGAGTGCCAATCAATTGACCCTGGACCATCCAGACACGAAGCAGGAGAGCTACACGTTGCGGAGGACTGGAAGCGATTGGCCATTGACGTGACACACTATCGCCACAAATTGTATCTGTCGATGGTCGACTGTGGACCGGGAAGGTTTGCCATCTGGAGAGAGATCAGGGCAGAAGCTGCATGGGCGATCGGAGGGGTCATCGAGGAGATATGTTTTGAGAGAGGGCCGGTTGAGGAACTCTTAATGGACAATGGCCCCGCTTTCCGATCAGAAGCCTTTAAAGGGGTGTGCGATAAGTGGGGAGTAAGGCAATTTTTCAGAGCAGCGTATCGGCCGAGTGGCAACGGAATAGTGGAGAGGAATCATCGCACCATTAAAGCCGCTGCGGAAAAAAAGCAACGTATCACCCATAGAGGCGGTGTTTTGGTATAACATCTCGCCGAAGACCAAACAAGATGAGACAACTGTGCCTCATAGGGCCGTTTTCACATATAAGTGGCGGCATCCGTGCAACAAAGCAGCAGGAATTGAGAGTGAAGAAGCCACTATCAAAGTAGGTGAAGAGGTGTGGGTGAAACCCCCAATGCACAGTGTACCCCTCGTTGGAAAAGAGGGGTCATAACAGGATTGCAGTCGAAGAACAATGTGATGGTGAATGGCGTTCCCCGGCATATCTTAGACCTGCGTCGTGTGACATTGCCGGTATGCAGTGAGGGCAGTGAAGAAGAAGAAATCGAGGGCCACCGAGAAGCAAATGATGCTGCTCAACCTGACTTAGGCCCGCGTTGTAGTGAACCTGAAAACGTTAACCCCCGAGAAGTTGTCCCCCAGAGGCCTCGACGTGAGAGGAGGCGGCCTGCTTGGATGGAGGATTACGAAGTATCCTATTGATCTCGAAGATCAGGGGGGCGTGTGGTGTAAATGAAGAAAAAGAGAAACAAGAACGACCGACCGCGTTTTTGTGTGGCTTACCTCGTGTTCATAATGAAGAAGAAAGAAACAAAAATGGCTGCCCTGTTTCTTTATATGCCTACAGGGTGACCACGAGGTATGCAAATGAGATGCTCCTGATTGGAAATAAAAGAGGAGTGATTTGGGGAAGGAGGGCATTCTGAAGTTTGATTGCGAGCAGAGAAGGTGTATTTGAAGAAGAGAGAAGCTAAAGTTGCAGAAGTTTGTTTTGGAGTGGAGAGAAGACGCGTCAAGTGGGAACGGGAGGTGAAAGTTCGGACAGCAGTGTCACGCAAGCGACAGTTTGCCCTTCGTTTTACAAATGCCGTGGTGACACGTAAGCAATCATACACCAGGAAATGGCCTGTCAATTTCCCGCACACTGAAAATACAATTTGACGAGTAATTCTATCAGAAACTATTAGGTCACTTCCACGCCAGATAAAACAGTTTTCCTTGTGCCTCCTGGACACTTAATCCCAATATGCGTGAACCCAGTCTCAGATGTTCTGGGGTTTTGCTTGCCAGACAAAACTTCTTCAAATGTTCCTCGATACAGGTTGCAGAACACTCATATTCACAAAAATGTCGTCAGTATAAGAAGATGATCTTATCCTGGCTGAGTACGGCATTAACAATGACCCGCATTGAGACATTGACATTATCGCTGGTCCTTG
Source organism: Euprymna scolopes (assembly GCF_053919585.1). Taxonomy (NCBI): domain Eukaryota; kingdom Metazoa; phylum Mollusca; class Cephalopoda; order Sepiida; family Sepiolidae; genus Euprymna; species Euprymna scolopes. Next base: position 79,791,792 of record NC_136493.1, on the reverse strand, counting down.
ATCTCTATTGTTATGAACGACCGAATACATTTATCGATATGAACTTGCAAATAGGATCGACGTAGGTCTATCACCGTAATGTTTGTTCCTTGCTGTCGCCATTCGCTTAATTTTTGCAAGAAAACATCCGCGTTGGCCGTATAAACATCCACGTACTCATCTAGCTCCCGATAATCTATAATGGGCAAAACCTTCTGCTTATTATTATGCACAACAGTCATGCGGGATTAAATCCTTTGGGGGGCGAGTTCGTCCTCTGGATACGGCAGTAGCCAGCCATTATCGATCCACATTTACATTTTACAATCATATTCCTCACCAATTTGTGCTGAGGCTGAGTATTCTGTAGTGTAATTCAAGGTTACTCACCAGCCCATTCCCAAGGTGCGGTCCACTTCCTAGTGTTCTGTTCATACTCTGCGATGAAATCAGACTCAGTAATGATGATGGCAAAATTTGGTGTGCTGAATTGTGGAAAAATTACGTCACCGGCACTAGACACAGCTACTTCTCCCAGCCGCTTAATTGCGTCCAGCCAAAGCAACAAATCAAACCCAAGTAAGTATCCATTCACAACTAAGACTTCTCTGTTAATAATCAGTTTTGCACTCACGTTAATTTGCATCACACTCATTCCACAACAATTAAGTGTGCTTCCGTTTGCTGTAAGCACATGGGTCAAAGGAAAGTCCTCGTCTATTCATTACAACACGTCTTGCGGACTAGTGACTGCATACATCCGATATCCACCAGAGCTGTACGTGGTATTCTATTGATGCGAACAGTTACAACCGACAATGTGTCTTTCACAAGAGTTTTGGGGATGAGATTAGCACTATATTTTGCTCATTTCCCGGACAAAATCGAGAAAATTACTCACGCCACTGACATCGACAGCACATGATATTTCTCCTGTGCTTGACACCAGCACCTCTGACTGTTTCACTATCCAGTAGATAACTGCTTGCCCTATAATTGAGCCCATTACATTTATAACACCGCAGTGAAGTATTCATCTCCTTAGATGTGCTTTGTTTCCACTTTGCTTATAATAGTTCTTCCGCATGATCAGGTAATCCGGCAATGAATGCACATTACAGGCACTGATCTGATACACCGCCAAACAGGACCACAAGCCTGTGTAGTTCTACAAAAAATACATCGACCTTTTCATCTGATTGAAGGCGGCATGTTGCAAACTGCTTCCATACAGTGAAAGGATTCAAAGCAAAGGCTGTGTACAGCGTTTTATTTACGCAATTCATACGCTTTTCTTCACTTAATTGCTAGTACATAGCATACGCACCACCCGACAATCGCATCGGAATGATGCATTCAATATGCTTCAGTTGGCATATCAGTTCAACTATCTCCAGTCATCCTACTATTGACTGCCCGAAGTCACTGCCATCAAACACTGATATAAGCTTTGGATCGAAGGCCATAATTGCCGAAATAGCTTGTGACTTCACGAGGTAAGAGAGACGGAAAAATTGTTATTACACGCAGCAGTACGACTGTGACAACCATCAATTCAACTGGACAATAAGCATAAACCGAATTCTTCCATCTACATGACTTGACATGGAAAATACCGTCGAAACGACCCGAAACATATTGAAATGACACGATACGATCCCGAACACCTCCGTCGAAACAAAACGACACGACCCCGAATCACTTTGTTGAAACGACACGGTACCAGAGTAACCTCAACAGCCACTCCCTGAACGTCTTTGGCATCAGCTTTTTATAGCCTTTGGATGAACTTATTTTCACAATAGGTAGGCCCAACTAAAACATCGACACAATTCTTGGGTACTTTCCCGTGTGCTCATCACAATTCTTATCGAACCGATTGTTATTGGAGAATTGATCAAACATGAGCAGCACTACACCATGAAGTGGCAATCGATCTAGGCCAACTTGCATCTGATTTGTACGATTCTATGAGATGAAAGCTGTTCTGATCAACTTGGATCAATACAAAGCTTTCATCAGGGCTGACTATCACCTCTTAGCGGCTGTTTTAGAGACCACTGGATTTGTTGGATTTTAACAAATAGGTCTTCGTTCTGTATCGCTTGCCGATGGTATTAGTTCTGGTAAATCGAAAGTGTTCATATTTTTCGCTATCTTCCGGTCGGTGCGTTAGGGCTGTCGGCTTTTGTTACTATTCTACGACCTTGTTTTGGAGCTGCTACTTCGCAGGCTAAGGAGCGGAGATGCAAGTTCAGTTCTACACAGAATTACTTTGCTTGGGGTGAGGGGGTGAGACAGCGTTTCCGCGTTCGCCAATGTCATCGCCATCTTTGTGCTTTCAAGATATCGAGAGATGTTCACACATTACAAAACGATCACGGTGGCCCAAATTAATCGCAGCAAATCAATCGACCTGTGATTAGGTGTCTGGAGCGGTAACACCACCCTTCCAATGTCAAAATGGTAAGTGACGTACGACAAACATTAACCCGATATGGAATAAAATATTTTTTAA